>NC_047672.1:11149037-11518412 GCF_011762505.2 Arvicanthis niloticus | reverse complement strand
CTGTTTACCTGGTGTCGGCCATGAGTCACAGTCTACATTACCTCAAGTATGAAACACATTCCGCTGGAGACCGCTGGCCCACAATTCATGTCCCATCTGAATAACTACTACAGGGAGCCACAGAGAAAAGGACCCAGCACTGTCCACTCCCAGTTCTGCCACTCTTCAGATTTACATGGTAGATAACACGTGAAGGCTCCGAAAGCCAGTGTTCACAAAACAGAATGCAAGGGCCTCCTGAGGCCATACCCTATGACCCAAAAAGTAGAAACAATGCCAGACGTAACCCCAGCCTCTAACATTTGGTAAGCTCCAGTATTCTGGGACCTGCTTAGGGTAATGGCAGTTCTCAATAAAGAGCTCAGAGGAAATGCTAGTCCCTGGCTTGCTATACCTTTCCTGTTTTCAAGGTGCTCAATCATGGCTGAACTGAGGATGTCCATCTAGCATGAGATAAAAGTCCCCCAGAAAAGTCCCCTAATTCCAGTCAGGAAGATTGGGACTTCCTCAGGGGTCCTCCTTAGGGTGTAGTCTTGCACACCAAGCCCCACACAAGGACTCTCCTTTAACTCTGTTGAGCTTAGCATCTTTCCAGACTCCGGGGAGTCCCTCACCCCAATACTTTGTGAATTAATGAATGAGAAGTAAAACTCCAGCCACTTCCCTTGTAGGAAATGAGGCAGGGGACTATGGGACCTGCAGGTTTCAGTCAGGGAGGTGATGCCAAAGGGACGCTGGTGCCATCCCAAACGACATGATCCATGGTGTCCTGGGCCCTGCCACTCCTCAGCTTCCTCTTCTGTCTGGCTGTGTTGCCTGCTGTTGGGCACGCAGGTTCCCCCACATGAGCCTGTGGTACAGTAAAACACACTTCCTGCCCTCTTCTCCAGTGACACTCCTTCCTCCCCAACTACGCCTTTAATGACTGCATTGCTCTTTCCAGGAGCTTCTGCTGGTGCCAGTTGACCTGGAGCTGCTCATGTCACTGAGTTCTAGATGACACAACTCAAGATAACAGCACTGTATTTATGTGTACCTCTTTGATTAGTGGCAGTCCATGTTTCTACAGTGGGAGAGGAGGGAGTCTGCTTCTCAGGTAAGACAAAGAAGGACCTCCCCAGTCCCCACTCCCTGCTTTACATTCCTGCCTTGAAGTACCCTCTGAGATGCTCCCAACCTGGTGAGACAGGAGGATGCTGCGGCAAACAAATGTGCTCCGGGAAGACGTGCTAAGGAATTCAATGGTCAGGCCCTCGAGCCCCATCCCACAGTCTGCTTCGGGCAGGAGTCAAAGCTGCTGTTTGTATCTTCAGTTCTGACCCTACTTCAGTGTTTACTCATTGCCACACTTGGGAAGATGCCGACATCTACCAGGTAGGTATACGATGGAGATGGGGCTTGCTCACTTCTGTAGCTACGTGTCTGACATGTAGGAGGCATATGATTCTGTTCCTCATCTAACTAAGAAAAATTTCAAGAATAAACAAAAATCGGGAAACAAGTATAAGCAATGTCCCAACTGTGCCCAACTGTGTACGGACGAACATATGGACATATGGATGAACTGGTGCCTTACCCTGCCCAAGAAGAAATTTGTGCAGCATAAACAAGGTTGCCAGTTCACAAACGATGATGGTAAGGTCTTAAAAACCTATAAACCCATCACATAGTCAGGCACATACCCTATAATGGCTTACAGGTAACAAATACATGAAGGATCCAAGTTGTGGGCCTGAGTCCTCAGCTAAGGGGCTTACCTGTTGGAGTGCTGCTGCGGAATGAAGAGGATGGGGTGATGGGCGGGGTCACAGGGGGAGTAAGGCTTCCGCTGCTGTGGCGTGGTGGAGTGGACACATTCCCTCGAGACACAGAGCTGGACAGGGTTAGGGAAAGCTTCGGCTGAATCTTCTTCTTCAGGGATTCCTGTTCTCGGCGTGCAGCATCTGTCATGAATCTGAAATGAGAGTTGCAGGTGATCAGCCAAGGCCTTGGAAGAAGACACGGGACAGTGGAGTTTGACAGATGCTCTGCCCTGGGGGGTGGGGGGGACCTGGCAGTAGGTCATCAAGTCTCTTGCCTTTTCCTATGTAATGGAGTGACCTTCTAGCTTTTGAGTTTCCTCCAAATTGGGCCATATCTTTGGCAGGAAACCTTGATAAGGATCTGTACCTACCCTGAGGCCTTCTGTATCAAAAGCTTTTCTCTTGGGAAGTTCTCTCTCTCCTCCCACTTGGAGGAAACCCACCCATCCTTAACTCTCCAGGAATTCCCAAGTTGGGAGCTTCCTTCTTATAAAGGGTGGTAGTACTTAGTGCTTAAATTACTGACTGATGCTCAGGAGCTATAGTCTTGTCCGTATGTTCCCTTTAAATGTTTTCTTTTGCTCTGACTCTCATAGTGAAATGTCTTCTGGTTACTTGAGGTCTTAGCACACTGCCAAGCCCTGCTAGGCCAACAGCTGCAGAAGCCTGTGCTCACCAGCCCAAGCAGAGTCAAGAGGAGGCCTGAGAACAGGGTGAGGTGGATCAACCCACCCTGTCCACAGGCCTGTTTAACTTCTGATTTTCCTTATGCCCTGCGTGGCTCATCTGGACACTGGAGGTATTTTCCCAATGCTTGTTCTCTTATTCCTATGTAATCGAACATCTTATAGTCCGTGCAACAATCTGGAAATGGTTGTCTTTACCTAAAAACCAAACCCTTTCTATATTATTGGCAGGTAGATTTTGTCAGAAGTGTTGCTGGACATTGTCATGATGAGCATGGTGACTACAGAATATGAAAGCATACAGGTGATAACAGACACTTATGTCTACCTAGGCCGAGAGGTGGCACGACTGTGCCTCTCAAGTCTTCCCCATCAGCTGCAGTCTGACCAGTTCAGTAGAAGTCACTGTAAACTAACTACATGGTATCTCACCACATCTACTTAACATGCTGCTTACAAAATTCCTCAGTGTTTTTCTTCACTATGCTATGAAATTTTGGAAGTTAACAGATGCTTCTTAGAGTCGATTACATACACAATGAAATAATAGCAATACCGTTCCAGTGTTTTTAAATCTTTACTTTTATATTTGGAACAAAGATAGCCCACTCCTTAAATGATCCAGGCAACAAGCTCCAGATACACAAATGGCCTTCTCTACATTGAGTTGTACAGGAGCAGAGCTACGCACTCTGACCAGGTTCACGTTCAGTGCTGTAAGATGGTATCTTTATCTAACAGTGACAGAGGAAGGAGCCTTGGGACAGTGAGGACTGTTTGCACCCAGGAGCCTGAACTGGCTCATTCTCAAATGAAAAACTGGTTCTTCGGTTTTTCAACTGCTCTCCTGGCTCCCTCAAAACTTCTACTCAAAATATAGATGCTTGGGGTGGGGGGAGGGAAGGCAATGAACTGTGGTTTCCTTTTATTATTTCAAGTAGAACCACTAACTAGCCCAGTGCTAAGTGTTTCAAACTGGGGTGTGCTGTGTGCTGGGGAGTGGACAAAACCATAATATAAGCACACAGCTTCTTCCAGGAAAACCAATTGTACTCAGTGGTGGGTAATTCACGTGGTAAGATAAACATAAGTATTTCATGGGACAGAAAAAAGTGTATAACTGTACGTTAGCTAAGAGGGTGGTATTTGGACTCACAAGGGCCAGGGTTAAACCCTGCTGGGCTACTGACTATGTGACTTGAGGCAAAGTAATATAAGTTGTTGAAACCATTGCCTTGTTCTGTGCAGAATGAGACTGAAGCTTGAGAGCTCTCATTTGATGTGTTTGAGACCTGAAGATTTAAAGGGGGTTGAATTTTAGAATATTTGCATAAACACTATTAGTTGAGTATCGCTAATGGAAAGGTCTGAAGTTTAGAGATTTCGGAACATTTGGAGTTAGGGAAGCTCAACATGCAACGGCTCCGAGTAAAGAGACATCGTTCTCTTTCTATGGGAGAGCTTGATCTTTGTGTAACTGGCAACCTGCAAAGCTGACATGTCAACGTTCTCATACAGTGATAGCTGTAAGCCTTGTCCTACATCACTGTCTGTATATATTCATAGGAAGTCCTTGTGAGACAGCAAGTACCATGTCTATAGGCTGTTACAAGAGCTGACTGTGGGCAGAGCCTCCGATGGCAGGGCAGCTCCTGTTCCTGTTGTCTGACCTGCAGCAGATTCACACTGGATTGCGGACTGGAGCCTACTGCAGAGGTCTATGTGAGGACTGAATATGGCAACCCGTTTGGAATACAGCAAGTGACACAGAAGCTGTTATTCTACAAAGAACCACGGTGTGCTGTGTCTTGGTTCTCGGGCAGCCTCACTCAATGACACATTCTTTGAGTTGGTTCTAAAAGAACTTGAGTGAGCAGAAATCTCACCCAGGGAGTGACTGATGGGAATGGGCCTGGACAGGGTATATTTGGTGTCAGGTAGAAACTGGCCAAAACTCAAGAGAGTTCTCCACACTTTCTCTTTAGTTTAAAATGTATCAATACCTCACAAATAAAAATAGAAGACAAAAGTGTCAGTAAGTCAGGGCAACTTTAAAAGTAAATGCCCTTCTTATCTCAGCTATGAAGAAACTGTAGCCACGGCATCCACCTTCTTCCCAACCCCAATCACCCATGTGGGCAGGGTGGGCTGCTGCTGACAATTCATCTTTGGCTTCCTTTGTGAGGGGTGGAGTAGGTTTCGAGACAGGGTTTCTTTATGTAGCTTTGGCTGTCCTGGAACTCACTCCGTACACCAAGGTGGGCTTGAGCTCACAGAGATCTGCCTGCCTCTGTCTCTCCTGTCTCTCAAGTACTGGGATTAAAGGGGTGTGCCGTCACCGGCAGGCTTGGCTTCCTTTTTCTAAGTACATTCTAGGTGTTGAGAACATGGCACTCATGAAACAGCACTAAACGTGAAACACACCCACCAGGCATCACCGCCAACCCTCCTCTCCTTCCGTTTTACTTAGCCTTGCATCACGGAAAACCTGGCACACAAAACACACAGCTGCATAATGCACTTCCAGTAACACACACATAAATGCACACACAGGAATGCCACACCAATGCAAGCCCTGGCTAAACTAGCTGTTTCCCAATACAGCGGGCCTAGGTCTTCTTCCTTCTTCCCTTTATCGACTTTGATGGTACTTGCTTTTTAGTGAAAGGGTGGCTTGCTATAGAGCTTGGGCTGGCCTCAAACTGACAATCCTCATTTGTTGGTCTCCTAAGTCTTTCTCTATATGAAGAACTGAGACTTATCAAATTCTAAGGCTTTAAGTCATCAACATGTTTATCAAAAGATGGATATGTTCCCCAAAATGAGGGACCACCTGGGGATGCCACTTAAAAGGAAACGGGATAAATCAGAGTGGTTGTAGTCAAGAACTGAAGGCTTAGCGATACAGCTCTAACCAGGAGCCAGCTCCTGCGAGCACACCCTGGCATCCCACAGACAGGCCCACTCCACTATTTGGCTGGAAACACTCCCGTTCTGTAGCTGAGAGAAGCCGAGGAGGTTGAATTCCTCTGGTCTGAGCTGCCTTCCTCAGGGGGCTGTCACCATCTGTGAGGCCCCCAGTAATCACAGGAGACAGGAGAAACTCATAACTGGAAGAAAGACTGGTCAAGTCACATCACCGGTCCCATACACTTGCCCCTCATGTGGTGGGATGACCTGTTCCAGGTCACTGGGATTGGTGAGTGGCTGAGCTGGCACAAAAGCCAGTCAAGTCCTGAGAGTGGACCAGTGGACTACAGAAAACTGCATGCCGGCTTGTGCTTTAAAGCTGTGTGTGCCCCACAGTTCTCAGAGGGTTTTGGTCTGGGGATGCTCGAGGAGATTCCTCTGGAGCTTACAGGTGGTGGGTGGGATGGCACCTGGTAGGGTGGTCAGGAGGTGTGTCCTTCAGGTCTCAGCCAGTTGCTGCAGCAGGGCTGACCGGCTCCTGGAGGCCCTGCCCTTTCTATCCTGAATGGGCCTAACCTGGAGAAGACTGGCCATGTCCTCTCTCGACTTCATTCAGTCTTGTTGTGGAGCCAGCTGCCGCACTGAAGCTGATGATACTGGCTTGTGACAGCAAGTCACTTCACTTCAGGAACTTTATAAGCTGGCTGTTAAACACAGCTATTATTAAGTGCTAAATTATGTAAACTTATTGAATAAAATGTACTAAAAACAAAGGTTTGTTGGCTCTTAATTATCCTACTGCATTTTACTATGACCTATGACCTCAAGGTTACTGACATTAATGCTGTGTCTACTGGCTGGAAAGACACCACAGTTTCTGTATTCGGTAGCATTACAGTGGTAGCTGGGAAATGAGAAACTGGGAATATTTACACCACAGAAACGGGCAAATGTTACCAGTCAGGACAGTTTTCCACATCAAGAAGTACCTACTAAGTATCAGTCAATAGACTTTGTAGTCTTATTTTTAATGTGGAAAAAGAGCATTCAGATCAGGCTCCTTGCTTACTCACTGAGGGAACCAGGAGGGAGTGAGGGAGAGACCAGAAAGGCTTCCTTTTATTTGTAGCATTATAAAAAGAAATATATCTGGACACATTTACTATGAATTTGTAACATTTTTAAATGATTTTTAAATTATGGGACACAGGCAAATGGGTAAATGAGTTTACTCACATGGTTTAAAGAAGAATAAAATTATGACCCACATGCTCAAAATCAACAGAGACTTTGAAGTTTCTTTTATAACTTGTTTTCCCAAGAGAAATATTACCCAGATCCAAGTACAGTAGTTTTTTAGGGTTTTTCTTTCTAATATATATATTTTTTACACATAGAGAAATTAAATGTTTTTAAAGGAAAAAGTGGTCACTGGGGACTTCATCTCCTGTTGACTAACAGCCTGGAAGGCTGCGGTCAGCAAAGCCATGTTTTGATTTTGAAACTGAAGCTGCTGTAAGATTAATTTTAATTTTCCTACAAATCAGAAATGTCTAAGTGACCATAATTTAACACAGTCATTTATAGTAATATTTGTTATTGTGAGGGGAAGTACATATTTCTTAAGTAAATTTTCAAGACTCCATTATAAACCTTTTAAGTCTGTAGACCACAATGTTCAGTCGGGTTGGCAGGTTGAACATGGCCTATGAACGTAACATGGGGGAATGTCAGCTGCTGGTCCAGGGAGACCAGTTGTAACCACAAACTTGGGAAATTTATAGTCTTTTCTGAAACCTGGGCAAACACACCACTGCCATCTCATTCGCTCGCCAAAGCACTCATCCTGTGCTCCCCAGGGGCACTGGGAGAGTATCACTTGGCTTTCAGTGACACCAGAGGCCCCTAAGATAGAAGTTACCACTAGAAACTTTAGTGTTTCTTGGGAAAATCTGAAAAAAACTAGGTCTTATGAGAGGGTGGGGAGTCTGAAGGGTGCACAGTCAAGAGCTGCCCTGGTACAAGACATGTCCTTGCAGAGTCCCAAGTCCCCCAGCCCTGGTTCTCCTGGCTGTTGCAGTGCAGGGCTGTAGTTGGGCCTCCTCAGTCTGGCTTGGGGAGCAACACCCTGAGCATCAGCACAGCCACTCTCTTCACGCCTCAGAAATGTATCCCATCCTGCTGGACACAACCAGAACACAGGCACAGCCTGGGCTCTGAAACCCCCAGCTCTCAAGACTGGGAATGTAAAGGACGGCACCCAAGATGCAGCTTGACTCTGCTCCAAGGCCACTCATTCTCTTCATCCTGAGGGTGGAAGTGTTCACTGGCGTCACTGGGTACGCAGTAACAAGCTAGACTACAACCTTGCCAGGAACACCACATAGCATATGGGATTTAGTATTTGTGCTTCAATACCTTCATGAAATCTGGAAAATTATGAATTATGAAACTTACCTAGTCATGGATAATATATTTTAAGTGTTTTGTTAAATTAGATTGTTCATTTTATCTTATGTGTTTTTCCTGCATGTGTGTATATGTGCCATGTGACGTGCATGCCTGGTGTTCTCAGGGGTCAGAAGACATTGTTTCTCAGGAACTGTAGTTACAGACAGTGGGGAACCATCACGTGGGTGTAGACAATCAAATGAGGGTCCTTTGCAAGAACAGCAGTGCTCTTATTCTCTGAGCTATCTCTCCAGCCCTGGATAACACATTTTATGTAAACATTAGAAACAGAAACTTCAATAAAATATTCTCTACCACATGTAAGATACTCTGCTTTTTACCTTGTTGTTTCATTTAATAAATATGCGTATGGCCATTACATGGGTTCCTTTTCTTTCCCATTCTTTTTGACATGGTCTCACTATGTAGCTGAGCATTTTCAGATGTCTTGCCTCAGCCTCCTGAGTGCTGGGATTACAGTTGTGGGTCACAAGGCTCAGCTTACACCCATGTCTTTATGTAGTAACAGGCTATGGCCTAGGGTTTGAATATATTAGCGTAGCAGTTAGGGGCAGACTTTGGAAGAAGACTGTTTATGTTCAATTCTCTGATCTATGCTGTTTAGCTGTGTAACCCTAGGCAATATACTTAACCCCTCTGTGCCTCAGTTTTCCCATCTGTAAATGCTGACAATAACAGGGCCAACCCAAGAGGTATAAGGAATGAGTCAACGCACACAAAGCCCTTGCAACAGCACTGATACTCTGTGCTTGACAAAGGTCAGGTTCCTTTTTGTCACTGACAACTCCACCAACAATCTGGCCCAGAGCTGAGTCACCAAGTAGCCTGCTGGGTTCTGCTGATCCTGTAAGCTGAACTGCCAGGCAGCACTGTGGAGGCAGTGACAGTGGCTGAAATCCAAAGGGCTCAGTCCTCTCGTTAGACACAATGCATTGGGTTGTCTATAAATACACCATCCTCTGGGTTTCTTTGCCTTGGTTCCAGAGATGAGTCATGATGTTGGGGTGCCCTACCCCAGGAGGGCCATGGGATGTTCCCTGCAGCTAGCAGAAGGAATGGGAATTTCAGGTTATAACCTTTCATCTTCCATTGAAGGGCTTTGCAGGGTATTCAAGGCTCCAATGGCCTCATCTCCAACCCCTCAGAAAGTATCAAGGCTGCTGTGTTTCGCTTCAAGTTCTAAGTTTTACTCTGTCTCCTTAGTGGCCCCATGGGTACTGCCACAAAAAGCAAATCCTGAGCAACCTAGGATGCCTTTGGGACTCTGGGAAGAGCTTCCAACAGAAGCTCTGTGCTGCTCTAAGTACTCTTGGACTCAGGAGCTCATTCCCAGACTAAGACTTCGGGCCTGCCAAGGACACCACAGAACCAGTGAGTCTGCAGAGCACCACAGGAGACAGTGCACTTAAGGTTCTGGGGAGCTAGTGGGAACAGCAGGTGCTGAAATAGCATGTGAACATGAGTGGTCTGTCTCCGTGTGAGCAGGTCTCCATGTGATGATGGTGTCCTGGTTCAGTTACTGGTATAGCTAGGAGTGGGTCTGCTGGTGTTAGCACAGTGGTTAACAGGACTGGCCAGTCAAACATGAAGTGGTCAGCAAGTGAAATTACAATTTGTCATGCTCCTCATGAGCAGAGTGGTCTATTCTTGTGACCTGGGAACCTAGCAAGTCATTTCAACAGAGAGAAAGCTTGAATATCTAAGTAAAGCCAATTTCAGAACAGTTTAGAACTGCTCTGCATAATAATCCTGTTTGTTTTCCTCCCAGAATCCTCCTTTACTTGATCTGAAGCTCCCGGGGAGGCTGGCATGCTTTATAAAACTTCTGCACTATCAACTCAACTAGGAGCCTTTAGATGCTGTCATTACAGCTGGAGAGAGGGCTCAGTAGTCAGCAGTGCATACACTGATTTCAGGCTGCTCACAAACACCTAGGACTCCTGCTCCAGGGATCTCATGTTCTCTTCTGGACTCCCTGGGCACTGCATTCATTGTGCAGAAGCCCATACACATATACAGGTAAGTTTAAAAATAGTAAAAATTTTAGAAGCTTGCTGCATTAAAGTGTTAACAAAAAAATAGTAAACCAAGGGCAGCAGCAAGAGGAAGCTGCTCCACTGCAGACTTGCCATCTCACAGGGTGCATGCATGCCTGTGAGTGTGATGCCTGTGAGTGTGTGCGTGCATGCGTGTGCATGTGTGTATGTGTGTGTGTGCGCACTCGCGAGCGGTGTGTGTGTGTGTGTACGCGCACATGCGTGTGCATGTGTGTGCATGCATGCATGCGTGTGTGTGCATGCGTGTGCTCTCCAGTACTCACATCCACTGTGGGCATCCTTTGGGAGGGGCTAGTTATCACATACCATAATACCAACAAGTTTCCTACATGGAGAGGCATTGCTTCTTTACAGAGTTTCTGTCTGGCCTGGGTGGAGAGATCTTTGAGTTACAAAGTAAGTGACGACAAAAGCATGCCTATGTCCTGTCAGATCTTCCAGCCAATTCTGCTGGTGAGGCAGAAAAAAAAGAATAGAAAACAAAAAGCGAGTGGAGGAAGGATGAATAGACAAGGCAGAAGCCTTTTCTGTCTGGACACACATAAACCCATCCTCCTTTCTGTCTCTCTCTCTCCCCCTTCTCCCTCCCCTCTCCCCCCCCCCCCATAGTACTGAGAAACAAAGCCAGGGCTCACATATCCCACGCCAGCCTCATACCACTGAGCTAGCTTTCCAACCTCGGAAATAATCTTTATTTTTACATAATTCCTTCTTATTCTTCTTTATTCAGACATTATAACAGAATATAGAAAAATGTGCTTTCTGATGTAGAGAAGGTATAATATAAAAATTCTTTTGATTATTCAATAATTATATCATATATACATTGTAACATAATTTATAATAATATGTTATTGATAATTATTTTACAGATTAAAAAGTGTAATAAATACCTGCTTTCTAAATATATACAATTTAACTTTCTATCATTGTTAAAAATTCCGTTTTGGTCTGGAGGGATGGCTGAGCAGTTAAGAGCATGTACTCCTCTTGCAGAGCACCTGTCTTTGACTCCCAGCACCCCACATTAGGCAGCTTACAACGTCCAGGGGACTTTGATAAGCACCTGAACTCACACATGCACACGGTCTAACCCGCCCCCCACATACACCATAATAAATTAAAAAAATAAATCTTTAAAGATTTTCAGTTGCTTCAGGTTGAGCAAAGTGAACACTTCATTTGGGTTGGACTGACTGTCATGTACTGGCCAAAAGGAGAGATGACAAACACATGCAGACCCAGTGCCAGCCTCTTCTTCCAGGAATTGGGAGAAGGGTGAGCGAGCAGCTCAGGAGGCAGACAGAGTGTACGGGATGACCCTGATCCCCAGCCATGTGTCATCCCAGGAAACAGGCTACAGGCCTGTGTACACAGCCTTCTATATAGCACCATCCAGAGACCAGAGGCCACTCTGTGGACAATACTTGGGATCTACAATCCCCTCCTTCTCTCCCTCCCTTCCTGCTCCCCGTTTCTCTTAACTTTTAAAACAGCAGTATATCACCCTGGACTTAATCACTTAAATGAAATCCATGCATCGGCGTTAGGCAATGGGTGTCTCGAGCAGGACTCCCCCCTCAGCCACCATGTCTTTGTATTTTCTCAACAAACGTGGGGATTTTCTTCAGCCCTGTGGAGTATGCAATCGGCTTCACTGTGGTCAAAGTCCTGGCTCACTCAAGGTCCAGCAACTTCCTTACAAGTCATAGATCAACTCACACTGCCATGAAACAACTACTCTTTAGCCCCAACTAAATTAAACCGTGGTCCTTTTCATGGTTGATGGTAAGAATAAAAAAGTTCTAAGGGCTCCCGCACAGCCCTGGGCTTGCAGCTGACCTGGAGACTCCCTGCCATCCTCCCCCCTCCAGCTTCTCCTTACACATGGGTTTCATTGTTAATCTCACACCCATGTAAAAACAAATGGACAAAACAGAGAGCTTCTGTTTATGAGATTTTGTGGTTTAAAACTACAAATGGCTCTCCCAGTTTTCCTGTTTCGCCTTCTCTGAAAGCAAATTAAATTAGCATAATACTGCTAATGAGATGAGGTATAATTCTCTCCATAAACTGGAAGTTTATTTTATTTTTATTTTTTGGTTTCTTCAAGACAGGGTTCTTTGTGTGACCCTGGCTGTCCTAGAACTCTCTCTGTAGACCAGGTTGGCCTTTAAATCAGAGATCCTCCTGCCTCTGCCTTCCAAGTGCTGGGATCCCAAGTCCCAAGTGTTACTGGGCATGTACCATTAGCTCCTGGTTGGAAGAAATTTAAAAATGGGAGAAAATAAATTGGCTCTAGGATCTCTTAGAGTTTTGGCTACAGTTTCTGTGCATGCAACACCGCCTACTCACTGAAAAACTGAGACTCTGGAGGCAGAGTCCTAATTTGATTTGCTTGGTCTTCTGAGCTTTGGAAAACCATTTACTTTCCCTGGACTTGGGTCCCTTATGATAAACCAGACATGATCCTAAGATCTCATGGAAGCTATTGCCATCACCTTAGAAGGGGAGGTACTTGGCCCACTTAGGAATTCCCACCTGGAGTCTCTGGGAGTAGCATATCCATGGATATTGGTTCTCCCTGACCTTCTCTAAAAGCAAGTACTTTTAAATGTAACAGCCATCTGGTGGGCCAGCCCCCACACAGTCCAGAGAAGGGCTATGGGATGTAGCCACACTTGCAGTCAGAAGGCTCTATTTCCTTTACTTTTCATTACACAAGTGCTCTGTGAGTGCCTCTGGTCTGCTGACAAGGTAGGATGGGCCCACTCAACCTTAGTTACCAGTCCCTGAGCTGCGTGCTCAGTGGTGTCTCTGAGGCTGGTGAAATGCTGTGTGGAGAAAGGAGAGGCGGAGACAGCAGAGACAGTGGCGAATCCTCAGTATAAGACCTCCCATGTACTTTGTGTAGTGTGATCACTTGGTGCCAGTTACCATGAGCTCTGCTCGAGGTGTGTGACTGACAGACCACAGCATCCCAGTTCTCCACCTTGGTAGCCCCCAAAGCCAATGGTGATAGCACCGAGCTGAAACAGGCATCCCCTTCCCACTGACAGTTCTGATCTCAGCCTAGGATAACTGGCATATACTTTACCTAAGAGGGCTGTTGTTGCCACACAGGTAAGCAAGGACACAAAGCAGATTAGATAGCATCTGTCCGTGAGTGTATTACTGAAATAGGGGCTGAGGACCTGGCTGGAACAGAAGCATGAAAGCAAGCACATTGGTTAAGAGCAGTAGCCACCAAGACTGCGACCAATCTGCCACAATCTCACTGCACTTCACTGAAAGTTGCTACCACAGTCAGATCTCTGCTAGAGGGAGCTGTAGCACAACTCTAGGTGTATTGTGCACTGAAAGTTTCTTCTCTTTACCAGGTGTCTATCATATGAATACCCCAAACCTCCCTCAGAAGCAGCACAGATACTCAAGTTCTGCTCATGGCGGCCCTGGCCAAGAGCTTCCTGCTGTAATTCTTTTCTGCAATCCTCTTTCAGCTCTCCCTCATCTCAGGACTCGTCAAGTATGGTTTCCATCTGACACAGCAGTTCTCAAGGGACATCAAATGACTCTTTCACAGGGGTCATATATCAGATATATTGCATATTAGATGTTCATATTATAATTAATAACAGTAGCAAATTACAGTTACGAAGTAGCAACTTCATACAGTTATTGAAGTAGCAATAATTTTATGGTTGAGGGTCACCACAACATGATGAAGTGTATCAAAGGGTCATGGCATTAGAAAGATGAGAACCACTGCTCTAACAGGAAAGGGAGGACCAACACAACCCTGCCATCCTGTGGCTAACTGCTCAATGGAATTTATTTTCATGTACATGTGTTGACTTACATAGGGCTATAGTCAGTGAACTGTTTAGAAGTATTGTGGAAGTAACAGTGTATTTTTTCTTGAGCTGTTATTTACGTGTGTATGTGTGTCTGTATGAGTGTATTCTATATATGTGCATATCCACAAAGCCCAAAAGTGGATGCTGGATCCCTGGGAGCTATAGTTATAAGATGTCATGAGTTGCCACATGCGGGTGGTAGGAATTGAACTCATGTCCCCTAGAAGTACAGCAAGCTCTCTTAATCTCTGCACCATCCCTCCAGATGCAATGGGATGTTTTCTTAAAGTGATTTATCCATTTAGGCAGTGAAACTATTTGGGGGGCAAAGTAGACTCCATACAATGGGCTATCCCTTCATATAGTGTATAAACATGGGCATCTGAGAGTTACAGATTTCAAGTTTCACAGGCCTCAGGGGCTGATATTTTTTCAAGGGATTTTTCCCATTTTTATTGAAAGAGTTCAGTTTAATTGCTCTAAAGAGTATTCAATCATATTCATGGGAAGCCATTGGTTTGGGCTGACCTCTTGCACTAGGCTCTAGCAGACCAGGACAACTCAGAGTGCAGTTGCTCCTGCTCAGTGACACTAATCCAACTGAACCTTTAACCGGTCAGTTTTTCATAAAATAGGAGACTTACCAACAAATTAAAAATGGTTTTTCTTGAACCTCTTTATGAGGGAGTCCCTCTGCTTAGCTCTGGAAGGGAAGTGACTTTGTACCAATCTGCTCTTAAGTTCCATTTGCCCTCTGAAGCCCTTTTCTGCCCACACTCAACTTCCTCATACCACCTAGACAACTGTTGTCTGCCGAATTAGTTGCCATGACACCCCAAAATTGCTAATAAAAGCCAATTAGATCTTTCAGGTGTTTACTAATACACTCTTTGCCTTACCGCTCTCTATTTTCAAGGAGGCTGCCCCCTTACAACTGTGTTTATTCAGTTATTCAGAAAAGCACACACATGAATAACCTTAAGAAAAAAAGTTTGAAGATCTGTGACTGTTCTTGTCTCTTCCTCTTGCTGTGGGGAGTTTGTGAGTGCAGAAATCCTTGGCAAACTAGACCACCCATGAGTGTTGGTTGTGGAGAGTATAAGGGTGTTGGTAATTGTAACAGTTTAAGCATTTTAATAAAGTAAATTTAAAAAATTCACAAAACACTGGTGTGGTGAGTCTGGACATCTACTGTCTTTTTACCGACTTCCTCCCCATTTTTTATAGTGATTATTGCAGTCACAGATTTTTTTTATCTTGTGTTCACATAGTGCTTTAAAACTACAAAGGGATTACTAATAGAAAGGGAAAATGAACCAAGGGAGAAGAAAGTTCCGATACAGCCTCTGAAATCTAGTAAGATGTTTTGTATCGTAACTGCAGGGACATACAGTAGTTAAGAAGACTGCAGTGCTTGCCAAGTGAAAGCTCTGTTAGGTGTCTACACTGCTGTGGTAAAGCAAGGACTCATGAATCTGGCAGGTCTGACCCAGTTCTTTCATGAGGAGGCTCTGTTGCAGTGCAGATGGGGGGCTACTCTGCTCTGTGTGCTGTGACTTTTGCTGTTCTATAAGTTGAGGAGCAAAAAGGAATGTCCCAAAGCCACTATTTAGTAATCCTTTGAAATGAGTTTGTGTTTCACAAGATCCCCTAGCCACCTTAACCACATGCTTCACCCCATACACAGGCTCCATAAATGAGGGAATTTATAGGTTATTTGGAAGAAAAAGAGCAGGGTATTTAAACTTTAAAAAATGTCACTGTACTTAACTGTTAATGAAGTGTTGTGTGGTGGGGCCTCCAGCTCTTCTGCTGTTTGTAGCAGCAGCCCTCATTTGCATGCCCAGGGCAAGCAGGATCCTTACCATCGCTGCTCCCCAGAAAAGCATGCGCCCCATAATACTGTTCACCCCGCTGGTTTATTTAGCAAAGCCTTTCTTCCCAGCACACACAGGCCTCCATTTCAGGCCAAGCTGATTACCCCAGATTCCTAATTAGTGCTAATTAAAGCTTTAATGGATAGCAGCCAGAATTTAAAAGCATGCCACCTCCTTTAAAGACCCATTGCTGGTTCGGTGCAGGAATGAGCCAGCCCCAGGACTTCCTATGGAGTGACACAAGCTCCTGGATACCTTGGCACGCAACATGCAGGCCATGTCTGGTGACCTGGAGCCTCTCCATCCGGTTTTCCCAAGGAAAACAAGCTGCTTGCTCTAATCAATCTCTGAATGTCTACTGAAGTCGTGGATATTTTTCAAGGAGGCCATCTTTCAGTATTCCCAACAAGGCTAGCCTCAAGGGGATTTCCCCACTCTTGTCAAGGCTTGGGAAACAAGACAAAATAACTAAAATAATTCTGAGGAACCCAGCAAACTTGTGTTAGGCTTGAAACGCATTCTTATATCGATCCTGCTACAGAGAATAGCTCAGAACGTTCTTAGTAAGTCAACCCCAAAGGCAGCAGTTTAAATCGACCCTTTTCCTATACAATCCCTATAATGTGCAAGCTGACGCACCCTTAACATGGCCAGACCGAGTCATAAATGTCCATAATACAGAGAGAAGAGAGGGTCTGGAATTTACCACGACCACATGCATGCCCGAGGAGATGCTGAGTTGCAGGGGGTTGAGAATCACCAGCCTGGCTGCTGGGAACTGAACTCCAGTCCTACGCTAGCTTAGCAAGTGCTCTAACATTAAGTCACCTATCTCTCCAGCTCCAGATCTAGATTTTGAAAACATTCTATGCTAGGTGTTTTCCCCCCAAGACAGGGTTTCACGTCATCAGACAGATCTCAATCACACCATCTGTATGTAGATGAGGATGGCCAGAATTTCTTATCCTCCTGCTCCCACTTCCCATCTGAGGTTACAAGAATATGCCACCATGCCTAGTTTATGCGGCACTGCTGGGGATCAACCCTATGGCTCTGTGCATGCTTGGCAAGCTCTTTCCTAACAGTCAGTCGGCAGCTGAGCCTGTGTGGAGAGCACTGAGACAGCTCTCTTCCTGGCACAAGATGCTCCTTCCACTCTGCTGGTTTTGCTGCTTAGAATTTAGTTTGGAAGTGCTGAGACTGAAGTGGTGGTGAGGCTCCAAGGGTGTGAACAACGGGCGAGCATCAGACCCTAGAGGAGGAAACATGAAGGGCTAGCATGGACAGGTGGGGAGGGCTAAGGACAAGTTTTAGACCGCTGTTTCTTCAGAGAAATGAGAGCCCTCCAAATTATTTCACAGATAGTTTTAACATTTTTAAAAGGCTTAACTCACCTTTTATTTGCCATGTTTTTAATGACTACTTGGGGCAGAACTATAAAAATAACAGATACTTTTTTCCTGTGTGTGTTGTGTATGTGTGTGGTGCTCACTCACCAGTGCTCACGTGGAGGGCAGAGTGAGTGTCCGGTGTTTTCTCTCCTCGGCTCCTGCCTCGCTTACACATCTTTAACTGGACCTGCCTCACTTGCTGTCCAGCTTCTGCCTTCCCTCCTCTGTTGGCATGACTGGCACACGCAGCCACACTGTTTTTTAAAATGGGTCCTGGGATTCGAACTCAGGTCCTCGTGCTTTCAGAGCGAGTACTCTTACCCACAAAGCCATGTCCCTAACCCCAAAAGATTACTTTTGTAATGAAATCACATGATTTACTCATTTGTTTGTTTAGTTGTTTTGCACAAAAATGTGGTTTCCTTCATGGATGGGGCTGGGAATGGTGGCACGGTCTGTGGTCTCATCGTTTGGGAGGATGACATAGGAGGATGTAAGGCTAGCCAGGCTTATGGGGCACTGGCTCACAACCCCAAGAGCAGCAAGCAAGAACAAACAGAAGCAAACTTAGCAGGCATGTCTGTCTTCCAGCCCAGCTGAAGTACGAGGGATATGGGAAAATGTCAGCATGGGCTCAGTGCTTGAGGCTTGGTGTAACAAGAAGTAGCTGAATTTTAAGTTGCCCACAGACTGTGTAAGAGACAGGAACTCCGGGGCTGAGGAAATGGTTCACTGGATAACACACTGTTCAAGCACTGAGGACATGAATTCAGTTCTTCAGCACCCATGGAAAAACTGGGTGTGGGGTCATTCGGTAGGGGGAAGACAGACAGATTCAGCTGCTGGTCAGCTGGCCCAGCTGAAAGGCCACTCTCAGGCTTAGTGAGAGACACTGTCCCAAGAATAATGTTAAGAGAGACAGAGGAAGACACCTGACACTGACCTCTGGTCTCCTCATGTGCATATACAAGTGAGTGTGCTCACAGGTATGCATGCATACCTCCAGTACGTGCACGCACGCACACACACACAGGTCTTGTTGTTCTGGGAACAGAAATACAAATGTAGTCAGATTCTCACCCATACTTCCCAACCAGCCCTGGGAATTGTGTATGAAGTTATCTGACCCTGGACTTCTTATTTATCGAATAAGTCGATCCTCTGCTTAACTTCCTTATCAGAGTGAAAATTCTGTGCGTGCCTTTGACTTTAATCTTTAAAACTTGAGATCAAACTCTTATTTACCCTGGGAGAGAATGAGGAAAATCCCAGGCCAGTTTCCTGGGTCCTCTGTACTGTACGGATGAAAGGAGTTTTAATTTCAAAAGGAAATTAAAAGGAGCTTTAATTTCAAAAGGAAACCAGCACCTATTTGTCAGTGGCTTTAGATGATGCAGAGAGTGACTGTGGTGTGTTATTTGTTTATCTTAAAGGTACCAAAGATGTGCTTCACATTGTCTGGCCCTTAGCTTCTTATAAAGTATGTTTCTTGGCTACTTATTAAAGTTTTCTACATCCTTGAGAATTTCATGTATGTATACAATGAAACATGATCACGTGCTCCCACTTCTTCTAGCACCTGCCACATCCCCTACAGCAAGTCCTTCTCCCAGCTCCCGTGTGTGTGTGTGTGTGTGTGTGTGTGTGTGTGTGTGTGTGTGTGCGTGCGTGCATGCGTGCCAGTAAGTCTAATTAGTGCTGTGCATGGGTGTGAAGCCATGCTAGAGTATGGGAAATCTACTAGTGGAGATGTCCTCAAACAAGGATTCTCCCTCCTCCAGCAGTGGCCAGCTGGCATGGGCCTGGAGAGGACCTCCTCCATCTGCACCAACATTGAGTAGTTCTTATGTAGGGAATGGTGAGTTTTGACTGTCAGTGTGATGCAATCTAGAGTCACCTAGGAAGAAGGTGTGCCTGTGGGGCCTGTCTGAAGCCTGTTGAGATGGGAACATCTACCCACTGTAGGTGGCCCCATTCCCTGGGCTCAGGATCCTGAAATGTGTAAGAATGGAGGCCTCACCGAGCTGAGTTCAAGCATCCCTTCACTTTCTCTCTGCCCTTGCCTGCAGACATGACTAGCTACTTCCAGCTCCTGCCTCGACCTCCCTGCAGTGAGTAACCTGGACCTGTGAGTTGAAAGACCTTTGTCTTCTAAGTTGCTTTGCTAGGTATTTTATCACAGTAACTGGAACTGAAACCAGAACAGGAATTGTGACAAAGGTGTCAGCATGGGATTGAGATCAGGGTGGAGGTTACAACAAACAAGCAAACAAACTTGAAAAGCCAATTAAGATGTCCAGCTTTTTTATCTCTGTAATCGACAACAGGAGTTTGGTGGTTATTCACGCCTCCTGTGGCCCTAAGGACACAATGAAGGATTTAGCAGAGGAATTTATGCTTCTTCATGGAATCCTGGAAGCGGTCAGACAAAATGCCAGGCTTGTCTATTAAACTGGCAAGCTCAGTGAGGGAACAGTGGAACCCCCACTGCCCCAGCCTGGCTTGTGATTGGCAGGGGCAGCATTTCCAGCCATGGCTGCTAAATTACACAGCCGATTCTGGCCTCGTTCGTGCAATTAACCAGACTTTGTTCAAGTCTGCATCACTCCCTGGGAGAACATGAGGAATTTGTGAAGAGACATTACATCTTTGAGGATACTGGGGAGTCATTTAGTGGGTAATTCACTAAAAGGAACCCGGTAACTTTGAAGGAGTTAATTCACCTCCTGAGGCTGTGCGAGTCAGCTTCCTCATCAGGCCTAATGGGGTGGAGGGAGGTCATTACAGAACAGATTAATACTTTAAAAAAAAAAAAAACAAACAAACTTTTCTAACCATGCAATTCATTAAGAAAAGGAAAACTCTCTGATACCAGAAAAGGCCGTTCTTTCTAGATGAGGAAGTCAGTAAGCCAACGAGGTCTTCCAAAGGTCTGGCTTATCTTGGCTCTGAATGAGAAGAGTCCACATGTGAAAGGAGCTTGCTAGGCTTGGCCACCTGAGGGGCAGTAAGCTTGTCTTACTTTATCATCTTTGTCAGAGCACAGCCCAAATCCAATCTTCTCCTCCACCCCCTGCCTGATCCAAATCTTCAGAAAGAGACCATCAGCTTACTGGTGGAACCTTCTAGATGCTTCATTCCTAGTGCATTTCCTTTCTGACATGTGATCTTCTCCCTCTGACTGAAGGATACTGTCTCATATTCCTTCTCAGTGAGATGGTAGGGAGAGGGACCCTGTACCCACCCCTCCCTGCCTGTGTCAGGGTTAGCCTCTCTCAGCTTCCATTTTAGCTGTAAAATGGGAGAGAGAAAGGCTCTGCATTCATTTATTTCCATCAGTTAGGAAGGGCGTGAGGTGACTCTGGGATACAAGAACGCAGAATGGGTGCTGATGGGGAATGAGAGGGGAAGACAAAGGAGGGTTGGGGACAGAACATAAATAAAGGTAGGCACAGGCTGAAGCCAAAGGGGCAGGCTCTTCATACACTCCCTGTGGCAACGCATACCTGTAATCTTAGCTTGTGCAAAATGTAGGCAGGAAAATCAGTTCAAGGTCATCCTTGGCTACATAGGGAGTTTGTGCTCAGTGTCACCTGGGCCACCCGAGACACTGTCTCACTCTCTACTCTCCACCCTCCAAAAATGAAAAAGTCCTCAAAAATACTTGTAAGTTGTAAAGTTCTGAATAAACACAAGCAGCTGCTGCTTGTACTTTTAGCAGCTTCTGGGATGCCACCATGCAGAGGGTGTTCACAGAGGGTTTGCTGCTGTTGGTGGCCTGAGGGATGTGGGGCTAACTCAGGAGGGACTCTGCTCCTAGTCCTGCTGGCAGCTTGTCATGGGAGCCCGAGGAAGGCACAGAAGGTCCTCAAGCACATGACCAAATGTGTGTTATAAATGAGGCTCAAAACATAGGATGACGATGGTTGGACCAGAGGGACACACTGAGTCCTGGACACTGTAGACTCTGGGTGCCTGTCACTCCTAAGTAGTCCTCATGGCTTTCTAAAACCGGAAAATACCAGTTCACCTATCCAGGAGGGCTGTGGCCAGCGTTACTTTGCCATTCTTCCTTGGCCTCTTCTTCTCAAAAAGACAGAAGAGAATCAATGTCCACTGCACAAAGGGTTCTTTCCTACCACGCCAGTCTGTTCACTCCTGACTGCAGCACAGGCCCCACTTTCTTATACACTAAGGGCTCTATCCTGTGGAACCCCTGGCCGGCATGCTAATACAACTCATTTGTTTGTTTTGATTCATAACCAGAACACAGCTTATGTGAAGAATTTTAACCGGTGCAAGCATAGAACCTCTGTAACACAGAAGATGGTGACCGCTAGCCATTTTAGCTACAAATCATGGCTACGGGTTTACTATGAGGCCAACTCCTTCACGTAGGCCCTATTAAAAAATAATTGCCACCTGCCAGACTCCCTTCTTCTTTTTTTTTTTTTTTTAATTAAACTGTCATTCATTACTGGTAACAAATTTCATTTGGATTTTATTGAGTAATTATAAAATAAACAGGGGAGGACATCAAGCTTCTTGCCTTGCTGAAGGTAGGGATTCTTTATAACACTACATTCCAAAGGCGTCCATGATAAGCCACCCATTCTATTTACTATGATAATTATAATTCTCGAGACTCATCCTTCTTTGGTTAACAAGTATCTTCTTTCGGCTTAGCTCAGCCTGGCTTCAGCACGGGTCATTAAACAGAGAACCTGTCACTGCTCGTGGGGAACGAAAGATCTTTTGTGGGTTACTGTATAATTCACTGAGGTTGCTGCATAACTTCATCACTACTATGTCTTAAAGTTTTCATATTCCAGGTATGTAACAGAATATCATTGTAAGTAATTAAAAATAGAGCGGGGGGTTTTCATGTCCTGATTGGAACAGGTTTACTGTCTGCAGAAGGTGAAGTACGAAGTTTTACTGATGCTTTTCAACGACAACATTTAGGTTAAAACATTTGAAACAAGCCATTAATTTAATAACGTGTTCATCCACAACAAATCATAACTCATTTCTTTTTACTGCAAAAGTAATTGAGTAATGAATAATGAAAATCATCCCACTGAAAAGGGGCAGTAAATATGTTGACTTTATTATTAATACTCAATTTTGGTTAATAAGGCAGCTATTAAATTTGTGACAGGATGGATCTAATTTATTGACTATTCAAGATAACAGTGAAATATTACCTAGTAAATACCTGTGTTCTTACAAGAGAAGATGTGACTCTCAAACAACGACCAGAATCCAGTGGAGAGGCCAGCTCTTACTGAGAGCTCTCTGACCTGACACACGATCCCGGAACCTCACAAGTTGCTAAAATAATTTAAAATGGAAGCATGTCATGTACATAGGGACCACTTTAATAAAAAACCAACAAAAAGCATAAAACTTTAAAGCAAAACTGAACAACAAAACCAAAACCAAAAAAAGTGGCAGCAAAGGGGCCCTGGAAAAGTCACTTGTTGCTAGTAGGAGAGACGAAACAAGAGTCTGGACAGAGCCTCGCCCTCTCTGACCTCAAGCCGTCAGCTGCACACATTGATAAATGACAACAGAATGCTTCAAGTAAGGATTCTGGGGTTACATATGGATTTTTAGCAAGAAGGCAAATTTGCAATCTCCCAATCTACAAATAATGTGGACTACCTGGGCTTCACACTGCTGCCTCCCTAGTCATTTGCCTATGAGCTGTGCTGCCTTTCCTCTGCAATTATTCTCACTGAGGGGCCATCTCAGACTACAATATGTCCTTCATACAGCAGGAAGGACCAGAGTATAATTACAAAATTATTTTCTAGAAATCTCTAACTTCTAGAGCTTCAAATAATATGTATTTGGGGACATTTCAAGAGATAGGCCAACCTTTTCTTATTTGCATGTTTTAGATTAGAGCTTAATTTAACTAGAGGGACATTGTATAATGCCCTAAGTTTGCTAATATCTCCAAAGTGAGTGTCATTTGTGACAACAAGATTTTCTGCTTGACCTTCACAGGAAGACTGCTCAAGGCCTAACATGAGTGACATGTGGCATTGCTACAGAACAAAGGTGCAATTCAATGAAAAGTATTTAATAGGTACTTTTAGAGCTGGGTCAAAGATTGCCAGCACACGGCCCAGAGTGTCATATTCAAGAACGAAGATATGACATCACCAGCCCATGGCCCAGAGTACCAGTTCCCAAAAACAAACAAACAAACAAACAAAACAACAACAACAAAAAACCCAACCTGCATAGCCAAATGGGGTCTTCAGTTATAACAGGCTAACTAGCACTGATTTGAGACTCTATCTCCACAGGACAGCATCTCCTGAGTCTTGTGGCAAGCAAAGCAAGGAGAAGGAGGCAATTTTGTTTCAAAGTTAGGATACATTAGCCACAAATAACTTCATCAATACAGATTTATTACCTGCAGAATATTGGATAAAGGATGATGTAGATACCAATGAGCTCGAATTATTCAAGGTTTGTGGCCTGAACACACAGCCCTCCAGAATTAAGGGGACAGAGGAGTTCAGGACGGAAACTAACAATGCAGTTAACAAACCAGCTCTCTGCAGACATTTCACTAAGACACTGGATACTTATTGGTGGGAATACAAAGGTGTCTTCTAAGCAGTAGTAAAATCTAAGAAGACTGTTAGACTGTTTGAGGATTCCCACACAGTAGGACCTTTTGGTCATGACTGCCGGGGTCTACGCTGTTTTCACTAATGGTACACCAACCATTTCACCCTTCCTAAAGACTCCACAGGCAATGGGGGCAGCCACTGATGTTCTCTCTCAATAGTTCTTGCTCTCCATTTTCTTGGCACAGGATAGAACAGCACGTTTTTATTCTCCTTGAGATTAGATTTGGAATATGGCTTGATTTGGTCAATGACATTTAATGCTAACAATACTTCTTCCTGAAATGGGCTCTAGAACATGGGTCTAACTGGCAAGGTGTTGGTGTTGTTAGGTTTTTTGTTTGTTTGGTTTGTTTGTTTATTTTTGATATTGGGCTTCTCTGTGTAACCTTAGTTGTCCTAGAACTAGCTCTGTGGACCAGCCTGGTCTTGAACTCATAGAGATCTGCTTGCCTCTGCCTCCCCAGTGCTAGGATTAAATACATGTGCTACCACCTCCAGGCACAGGCAAGGCTCCTGAGTAGCTATAATGAGTGGAACATCTTCAAATGAGCTCTGAGGCTCATCAAGAGCAGTCACCAAATGCTTGTCATGGAGATCTAGTGATTATTTGCTACTGCAATATTGTCAAACGTATCTCAACTAAGGTAAGGTTCTTTTCTTCACTTTTAGTTAAGTAATAATAATAATAAAAATCCCAGTGATTCTTCACTTTCTGGATCAAGTAATATTTTCACCAGCACTCCAGCAACAAGTCCCTCTGCGTGTGAGCACCAATTCCAACCCAAGATGGTCACAGGATTCAGCACTCCCTCATTTCTATTTTCCTCTACATGTTAACAGTACTTCACTGAGGTGATCAAGAGACTTCTGAAGGGCAGAGGTCACGTGGTCAGTATCTCTACAATATCATCAGCAAAGGAGGGAAGTCAGCAGCTTACAAAGAATGTTGGCTGAGGAATGGAGCTGCCCATGTGCTACAGTACATGGACTCTGCTACTGACCTAGCCCAGTAACAGTGAGCGTGCACTGCTGCACAGATCAGTGGGGATCTCGGGACACACTTGCAGCAGCCACAGGCTACTCCATGGAGAGGAGCTGTGGTGAGTTTTGCCAACAATGCAAATTCCCAGTTTTTTTTCTATATGAGTTGACTATAGATAACCTGTTCACTGTAGCTTTCAAAAGTAACTGAGGAGTAGAACCTCGCAGCAGTGGTGAGAACTTCAGAGCAGAGAGCAGCCAGTGGGATTTAAAGTGGAATGTGGTGGTTTGTGCTGTGCTGGGACTGTGAGGAACGCTTGAGCTGGGTCAGGTTTCATTAGTGCAAACAGTCTAAACATGGCCCCTGTAAAGTCATCTGGCCAGACCTCTGCCTCAGACTCCTCTTTCTCAGGCATAGAAAGCTGAGATTTTTGAAGCAGCAGAGCTGATTCCAGGACAGCTGCTCTATAAGTAAACACAGGCGAGCAATTTTAATGCTAACCAAGGGGAGAAGACTATCTCATTGGTGCAGGCTTTAAAATTATATTTTGCAGAATTACATGTTTTTGAACATATTCTGGATCTGGGAATTATGAATGGGAATGGAAGTTGGACATTTTAGGAAGCAAACTTCAGTGAGGGATAAAAAACATAAGCTCACTCATTCTCTAGTTGGTGATGAGTTAAAAACAAATGGTAAATTAATTTCTCCAAAAGTAAGTGAAAAAGTAAGCCTATCAACCATGCCGTGAGTACCTGAGTAGCGCACGCTGTCACCACTGTCTGACCAGCAGAGCGAGGAGGGGACTCCATGAAATGACAACTTCAGTTAAAGCAATGGCCACAGAGCCGGACTAAGCTCAGGGCACAGGTATCATGAGGGCAATGAGGGCACAGCTGGAACAGCTGGGCCTGGAGGTTTAGACAGCCAAGGAAGATTCAGGGTGATCAGCAGTCCCACTGTGTCTATGTTGCTTATAAATAGTCACTAGTTGACTGATTCAAGCAGGACCAACTAGAGATAGGCTCAACTGTTACAGTGCTATTAAAGAAGAGGCAGAGAGGGAAATTCACTCCTTGTTCCTAATAGGTGATTGCTAAGTGTCTATGGAGGCTGTCCTACCCCACCCTATGTAACTATGCGCCCTTTGGAATCCTCAACTGCTGCTCACACAATCCAAGCAATGGGACAATTCACAGGTGTGACTGAATGCCTGAAAAGAGATTCCGTCAAGCTGGAGGAATGGCAAATGCCCCTGTCCTGCACCGGGGACTCACCAAGCCCTTACTGTATATTACACTCAGTATGTTTTAGAGTTCTGGAACCTTGGCTTGATTTTGAGACTTCAGCCTCACTTGGTAACTGATGCCTCTTGGGGCACAAAATTATGTACGTCGTTAAAACTTCATCAAGTAATAATTTCACTATGATTGTTAACATAAATAACGGCAGTAATTAAGTGCACAGTGATAGATCTGTTTTTGTTCTATCCAGAGAACTGCAGTTTAGCTCTGATGTGTGAAGTCAGGACACTAGTCCTGTTGCTAACTGCCACTCAACTTCACATGGGTAGGTCTTCCTTCGATTTAAGGTTAGCACATTCCTAGCTGAACAAGAGAAACAGATCGTCTTCAAACTGGAGGACTCATTCACACAGGGTAATTTCTAAATGATCTGGGATCACATGACCAGGCAGGTATGTTTCTGCCTTCTGCTGTTTCTCTTCCTGACAATAGATGGAAAAACTGTTCTTGTGAAAATTAATTGAGTTTTGTTCAGAGGGGGAAAAGAGGCGCATGTGAACAGACACAGGGGCCCTCTTTCGAAGGAAGAAGTCCTTGTCAGTCTCAGCACAGGACAGCTTTCTCATCTGACAAATGTTCCCCTCACCTTTCCACCAACAACAAAGGTATTGCCTGCTAAGATATATTGCCATAATACGATTGCTGGGAAAATATATGGTGTAATACAGAGCAGTCTAAATACCTGTAAGTGGAAAAAGACATAAACGGCCATTTTAATTACTTTCCTCATGTAAAATGCAGCTGTAGTAATGTTGGCAGGTCTCACCTGCCCTGTTTTAAATCTGTGACATGAAATCATGCCACTTAATTAAGTCTTAATGCATAAAAATATTTTTATTTACTTTTTATGGAATATCAGCATTTAAAGCTTTCTATTTATGTAAGTGCTTTATAAATTACTTGAAATACTTAAAAAAAAAAAAAAAAAAAAACCTGGCTACTACTAATCAGCAGTTATAAGTACCAGTTTCAGTTTCATTAATTAAATGCCTTTTTGGTGGACTCCTGCTGCTGTGTGAACTAGCTCTAGGCTATGAAAGTAATGAGCCCGGACAGAGTCATCTGATCTCACACTTGCTGCAAAGGCAGGGCAAAGCCATGCCCACAGTTCCTAGCCTGTTTACCAGACTGCAAGCAGTCTGACTGCTGGAAGCATTAAGAAGCCTCAGGCTTCCCCCTTCCCCCTTTGGCAGTTTCCCAGTTTCTGATTTTTTTTTTTTTTTTTTTTTTTTTTTTTTTTTTTTTTTAAATAAGGATTGGCTCAGAAAAATATGGTATTCTAGCGCCCTCTGCAGGCCACAAGTCTGGCAGCCTCTTGCCAGCGTGGCTTTTTATTCAACAGCAGAGGGTTATCAAATCCCACAGCCAGACCTCACTGGAAGGATATTTTCTAAGGGCAGGCTGGCACTGGTCCCCTCACCCCTCCCCCCCCAAAAAAAAAGTCTTAGGAAAAAAACTCCTTTGTTGGATTGTTCAGGATGTAAATTTCTGTCTTCAAGCACAAGGCAGAGCTTTAGGGACTGACTTGTTTTCATAGCCAATATCCTAACAGTTCTTAAGGTCTGGAAAAATACAGGCTCTGAGTGATCACTCAGAGAGTATCACTCCTACCGTGCCTGGGCTTAGGAGGCTGGTTAGGGAGAAGAAGAAAGTAGAAGTCAACTGTGTGGGCACACCTGAGACTTCCTCAGCTGAGTTCTCATTCTAACAAAGTGGCAATTTAGGAAAACGCAGGGAATTTCTAAAGTGTTTTGGGAACTTAGCATGAATCTTTACAGGGCATTTTATATCGATTTAAAATGTTTTAGATGAGATTGATATAAAACATTGCTGAAAGAAAGCTACTTATAAAGATTAAAAGGGGGTTGGGGCTGGAGAGACATCTCTGGGGTTAAGAGAATTCACTGCTCTTGAGGAGAACCTGAGTTCAGCGCCCACGTCAGGGGCTCACCACTGCCTGTCACTCCAGCTCCAGGGAATCTGAAGCCTTCTTCTGGATTCCTAGGCACCAACACACGTCTGCCATAACGCTCACCTATATACATGTGCATAAATCAAAAGAGCCCTGTTTTAAAGAGATAAAATTGAGGAAGTGTCTGGAGACAAGAAAACAGAGGAAGGCTGCGGCCACACTGTGGGTCTCGGAGTCTGCTTGCTTATCAGCAAATCAATAACCTTTTTGTTTATTTTCTTATACCAGGTCTTGTTATAGCTATAGCCCAGGTGGTCTTGAACTAAAGGCCTTCCATACTGTTGGGATTCCAGGTGTGTGCCACCACAGCTAGTCTAAAAACCTCTCAGAAGACATGTCTTTCAAAATATTTTTAAGTCAGCACAAGTATTAAAAGGTACTGAGTTGTTTTTCTTAACAGTTAAGAGCATTAATTTTTTTCCTTCCAGTCCTGGGGACTGAACTTCGGGCCTCAGGCACACTAAGAAAGTGCTCCATTAATGAGCTAAAAGCATTTGTTTGCAAGGTGGAGTATTAGCCCAAGTATTCCCTTTTAGTGAAGTTATACACTTAGGGTCATTTACAAACCTCTTGAATCACAGAGAGACCCATACTTTCCCAAATCACCGAGGTGGGTAGGCATCTTATAGGGTCTCTTACTCAGACAGTCCACATTGAGACTGAAGAAATGTCTGTTAAACTAACCTTTCATGGTGTTGTGGTCATTTAACAGGCTCTCTTGAGAGACTACAGGGATACCAAAGACTCAGGGGTCTGAGGACCAGGTTGCAGTTTTACTGGGAGCTTGAGGACTGGCAACATCTTCACCAGAGGATACTCAGTGCTATAGACAAGATCAGTATGTCCTCAGGGGAACGGACCAGAGATTTTGGTTCCAATAAAATGACACTTCCAAATGAAAACCCAAAATGAAAATGTTGAGCTTCCAGATTTGTTAAATTCAGGAACAAGGGCTCTCAGCAGGACCTGTCAACAGCCCGGGTTAGAAGAGGGCAGCCGCCGGCTGGGGCTAGGCTCGGCTCAGCTCAGCTCAGCTCAGCTCAGCTCAGCTCAGCTCAGCTCACCCATCCTAACCATCCCAAGTCAGCCACACACCATTCATCCAGGCTGGAATCTGGCTGCCAGACTAGTCCCTAGCTCAGCTTATCTCCCACTGGGAGGCTGAGGCTGCCAGGAAGGAATGGCGGCTTCCCAGCAGATGCGGGCTGCTGAGGACTGGCGGCACAGCCCGGGCTTGGCGCCGCCACATTTATGGTCCTTCCCCCACTTCAGCTTGCTGCCTGCTGCCCCCTCATTGCTTGCTGGCAGCCCCCGGCCAGGGGACAGGTGATGAGGATTAAGCCTGGCATATTTGCATATCCTCAGCACAGGGAGGGACATTAATACCTCAGTGACATGATTTAGTGGCTAGGTTTACACAGTCAAAGACCCTGCGGGGCGTTGTGAGCTCTGGGAGACCAAGGACGGTAGGAAACGCAGCATGTCTGGCAGGCTGGGCAGGCCCTGGCCAATGGAAGAAGCAGAAAAAAATGGATCTTTTGGGGCGAAGTGTCATCCAAAATTCACTTACAAGTACAGGAAACTATTTTTGCCTCCTTTTTGCTGGGCGGGGCGGACAGTGGTGGGGCCGACTGCCATTCTCACCTCTTCAGAAAGGTTCTGTTATGGCGGGATAGGCCTCTGTCCACACTCTGCCCACTCGTCTGCAGACAACTGCAGACCTTGTCTGTCAGGCAAGTATTTCAGAAATGCCAAAGACATTTTCTCATTAAAACAGGGGTGTAGAGACAGTTTTAGGCTCTCATAGACATTTAGGAGAAAAGGATTTGCTCCTAGGCGCACACGTTCACTTGCCCAGACTACCTTCCTTCAGGAGGGCAGGAAGGGGGTGCTTTCAAGTGAGTATTTAGACATCCATGTCATGCTGTAACTGAAGCAGGCAAGAAGGCAGTTAATGTTCTTTCAATTCACTGTCATCCAAAGGTACTTTAAAGAATGGGTGTCATTAAAAGCGTATCATTTTCATGAACTCAGTAATGCAGTGGGCACATTTCTGGGCAGACCTCTCTAAGCTGCTGCACTGGTGCCCACTTCCCACAACAACGAGTTCCCCACTAGGCAACCTCAGACTTGCCTAGAACAGAAGCGGCATCATCCCTCAGGATGATGGCTAACTATAAAGCAAGCAAGCTACTTAACGACAAATGCCAGAAAACACATTAAAAGCAGGCTGTCTTTTTACTCCCGCCATCTGAGGTGGTTGGATATACTTACTCTAGCAGGTTGCCAATTTACTCTCCAAAAACATCCTTGACATTTTCTTAAAAAGAACTTAGGCAAATGGCCGAGCTCTTCTGTGATTAAATTTGGAGAGTAAGGTGTGCAACTCAACCCCAGAGCCCCTCGGACCAGAAACCACAGGACTAAAGATACCTAGACCAAGTAAGTTGAAGCTAAATGTGGACTTCAACACCCATCAGAACAGAAACTCCTACCAGAACACATCGCAAGCATACAGCTGAAAATACTTCAAAGCCCCGTTGTGTGTAAGCAGTGTGCATACTGAGGCCAGGGAGGACACTAGGTGTCTTGTCACTGCCACCTCATGCCCTGGCCAGCAGGGCATTAAACAGGGGTTCGTGGAGGTCACCTGAAAGAAAGTGGGGGGGGGGGGGCAATCACAGCTTGTCTATAGGCTGATCAAACCGTTAACTTTACTTTTTCACACAGGGGTTATATACACAAAAAGGCAGGATGTGGGGAAGGGGATGATGCAGGAGCGTAGGTGTTCAGGGGGAGTACAGATATCTTCCAGAACAGAGTGTCAGCTGGGTGAAGGTTCAGGGGACAGATCAGTATGACTCCACCTATGATTCACTTGTTCTTATCTAAGTTGGTACTAGCCACCAAGGCTACCTATCTACAAGGTCTATGACTATCCAGCCTGGCAATTTTCCATATATATATCAGACTGCTTCTTCCTCCATAGCTCCTGGATGTGTGTATGCATCCATCTTGGCTCACCTGATGGCTGCTGCCAGAGAAAGGTGGAGGTATTTTTTTAATTGAAGTTGCTTCCTCGCAGATAACTTGAGTTTGTGTTAAACTGATACAAATCTATCCTATCACATAGGATGCTGAGCGTTAAGTGATAAGTCTCAAAAAGGGACTGATGTCACCACTTGGTCAAGAAAAGCTGGTCTGGAAACAGTATAGCATGTATTAGGACTCCTTTGTGGCAGCTTACATGCAGCACTGGGGAACTGGAGCATAACAGCTCACAGCATTATGACAATATAAGGCTGGGACCAGAGCCCCTTATGAGCTCCATCGCAGTGTGGCAAGAGCAAATCCGCAAGCTCAGCCTCATGGTTCAAATCCTTGGCTGTACCTTTACCTGAACATTGTAAGAAAGATGGCAAAACAGCCACTCAGGATCTGGCTTGCTCATTCCCCTTGGCCTAATAAGAGACTAACTTTTCTGGCTGAGCATGTTAAGAAGGTATCTGACTTTCTGCTAAGGGCCCCACTACTTAGAAAAAACTGAGAGACTTCACCATATCAAGACCACAAGCTCAGTATCCTGTCATCTGACAACTCATTCATTACTTTGCAAACATCATACATTCCACAAAGAATTTGTCAGTGCAGATGAAGACCCCATGATGCACACAATTTGGTTAGTAGCATTCATGTAGGAAACGCATTAAGAGGGTCATTTTACAGACAAGGATACTGAAGGCTAGGGTACTACATGGCTAAGAGGATGCTCTTGGGACAGGAGGTTCAAGCATCCCTTAAGCCTGGCATCCTTCCTAGTGTAATTATGGGACTGGACCCGAGGGGATCTGAGATTCAGGCTTAGTGGCAGGAGGCAGCAGAGGTAGGGTTTTGAGGCAGGAGAATGCGTCCTTCCACTTTCTATAGGAACATCCAACTTGTTGCTCAGTATCCTAGGATACTGAGTCAGATACTGGTCAGACCCGCTTCTGGAAGCTAGCTTTTCTTTCCCTCAAATCAATGGGTTCTCAGAGGAGTAGGGAGGCTCTCCCCAGGAGAGCCTCATTTTGGATTATTCCTGTTGCTGCAAGAGGCAGAAAGCTGGGCACTTTTCTGTTCAGTTGGTTCAGATAGAGTCTTTTAGAAGCCGGGGAGACAGGGACAAGAGAACAACTAGAGGCCTGATGTCCCCAGCATGCTCCACCTTCACAGTGTAGTTGTTTCTGGTGCACAAGGATGGTTCATTACCCTTTCCAGTTTCCCATAAATCCTAGGGGCAGAGGCTGCCACACTCTCTTAATCATGTAAAACACCTCTGTGGAGTTGTCTGTTCCAATGTCTCCACACAAGCTCTTTCTATGTCTACTACTGACATGTACAAAGAACCACTCACTTCTGGGAAGGTCCTTTCACTACATGTTTAAGGGGATCCACCTGGAACCATACTGTTGTGTTCTAAACAGTAGCGTAGCCATTTATCTACTTTCTGTGTGATCATGGACAAGTTTAACATACTTATGCCTTAGTATTCTGCATCTGTAGCGTGGATGCTAGCTTCCATCTAGGATGTTACAAGTGGTGGACCCTCATGAGAATATCTGAATCCACCCCCACCCCAAAATGATAGCAAGAAGCTCCACAAAAGGCTACTTCATCATGGTGGACCTGGGAACAGTGTGTGGGGGAGCAGCTCTCAGCTCTAGCTAATCATACCAAGTGCTGCTTAGTATCCTAGGATACTGAATCAGATACTGGTCAGATCCAATTCTGGAAGTGAGATTTTCTTTCCCTCAAATCAGTTTTCAAGGAATCCCACAATGTAAACATTTCCTGTGATATACTCTTGCTAAAATAAAATAATAGCAGAATCTTCTGGGTCTGCCTGCAGCCTGAGGTCACGCAGCAATTTGCATCAACATTCTGGTGCATTATTTGAAAGCTCATTTGTGTTTACTTAGTTACATATTTACTTAAAGTGACATAGAGTCATAATGAATTGTGCCAAGTGGCATGTGATTGCTGTACTTAAAATGTTCGGATTATTTTGAATGAATGGGATTTATTTCCTCCTTGTAGCTTTGGGAAGTCTGGCCTATCTGGTTTCAGTTAGGCAACAGTCTGTGGCCAGCATTTTCTGGTACATTTGAAACTGTTGAATACTGAGAGGTAAAAACTCTCCGCTGGTAGTGCAGCGTGAGCCTAATGCAGATACAAACACATTTAATGGCACTTCACTTAGCTACAGCTTTATCATTCTTAACTCTCATAGTAATTTTGAATCACATTGCATTAACAAATTTTTATTAGGTTTCCCTATGGCAAGCTGGTTGCAGGCAAAGCCCTTACTGACTGTCCCTCCAGAACACTGCAGCTAATCTTAGGTCTCCTTAGTATCTCCAAAGAGCAGAGTTGTGAAAAGCTTGCCTTTGCCCTTTCCTAACTCAGCAGGCTCTGAAGGACATGGGTTCTACTCTCTACTCAGCCACCTTGCAGATGTGGCAGTTGGTGACAGGTGAGAACTGGCAAGAGTGACTCTTTCAGCCACTGGGTTTATGAACTATTTAATGGCATAAACAATGACCCTGTGCTTCTGTGTAGGATGGCTCCAGTAGACAGCTAGACCCTGACCAAGAGCCCGCAGCATGGCCAGTGCATTGCATGTGGTGCCTAGCAGAGGTGGGAGCTGAAAAGACAGTCATGCTGCACACTCTGGTACCCAGCAGGTCAACCAATGTGTCCTGTAGCCCTGTGGAGGAGATCCAGAGCCCCAGCAGGAAGGGAGGGGCGTTCTGGAATCTTCAAGGAAGCATGCACTGCAGGTTGCATTGCTGAGTCACAGACTAACCACAGACCTTATCGAGGCCACTGTGTTCAACACTTTAGCTTATTAACTGGAAACAAAACTTTGTGGGAAAGACAATACCTCAAAGTGAACTTATGTGTGAGCTGTGTTCTAAGAGTGGGCAGATGAATTTCCCTGTGTCTTTGTTTCTCACAAGCATATTGCATTTATTGAGGTATATTACATTTGCATAGGATATGGTAAGCATGAAGTGGTATCCAAGTGTGGACTCGAACCAAATAAAAGGCAGCATCTGTGAAGATGCATACACTATATACATGGCAGGGGGCTAGCAATACACACCTAAATACCAACTGTGGTTTGTCTAGGTGGTGGACTATAAAAGATCTATTTACTTCCCTGCTGCTCTCTGTTCTTTTCACTTTTTTGTATTTTCTATAATAACATATTACCTCTTGATTAGAACAAAATAATTATAACTATTATCGACATATGTTCTATATAAATAATATATAATAGTCATTGAATGAGAAGCGCCCCACCCACCCCAGGCTCATATGTTTAACTGTTTGCTCCACAGTTGCTGAAACTGTTTGGGAAGGATCAGGAGGTGTGGCCCTGTTGGAGGAGGTGTTTCAGTCTGGCAGGCTTTGAGGTTTCAAGAGACTCCTACAATTCCCAGTGTCACCCTCTCTGCTTCCTACTCTTGGATCAGGATGTGAGCTTTTAGCTGTTGCTGCACTGCTACTATGCCTCCCACCATGGTGGCCATGAACTCAGCCTTGGAAACTGTAGGCAGGCCCCAAGAAACTCTTTCCTCTGTAAGTTTCCTAGGTCATGGTGTCTCCTCGTAGCAATAGAAAAGTAATTATGAAAGGTATGGAGAACAAGATGAGAAAATGTTATTGAAAGTCTGACCATCCTCTCCACCCCCCGGGGCAGTGTCTCTGGAATATTCTAACATTATCTTCCTCTTCTTCCAAAGAGAACATATTACAAGTGGTCACAGTGATGTTAATGTAAGTGATACATTGACAGCAAGTCAAAAGTGGTGATACAGTATGTTTGCTCAATATCTGGTACTTCTGTGAATGTTTAGATATATTAAAAAGAAGAAACATCTATCTATCTATCTATCTATCTATCTATCTATCTATCTATCTATCTATGGTTGTTTGAGACAAAGTTCCTCCACGTAGCCCTGACTGTCCTTGAACTTGATCTGTAGTCTATGCTGGCCTCAAACTCAACAGAGAACCACCTGCCTCTGCCTCCCACGTGCTGGGATTAAAGGCGTGTGCCACCACCACCCAGCCAAATATTTTAATAAGAGAAATGGCTCAGATGATTTCACAATATCTTATAGATGTTTGCTTTGCCAAACATATAATCTACTTCTGTGTTTATTGCTTTACAACAGGGGTGCTCCTGCTGTATCACCAGAACACAAATATTTCAACAAAATTTTCTCTATAAACAGACAGTAGATTTTTTTTCCTTTAGGGAAAAGCTAAGTGTTGAATAAAGAATACTAAATACCACAGTTATAACCAGGGCACTGGCTTTCTCTCCAGCACCAACATTTGAGAGTCTCATACAGCGTATGCTTGTAACTGGAGGTTTTCCTGAGGGTGCCTTGCTCTCAGAAGAACAAAGAAGGTATTAGTTACTTCTTTACAGACTGCATATCAGCCCTGAGGAGTCCAGCTTTCTTGACTCCAAAGTCACTCAGTGAGCTGGTGGTGACAAAGGAGACCTTTTCAGTGTGTTACAGTGTTCCACAATGATCTACAGTGAGACGGGAGAGCAAACTAGACCTGGCCATGCCTTCCACAAAGGGTCAGAAGGTATTTTAGGCTTTGTGGGCCAAAGAGTCTCTCTTATAATGACTTCCCTCTGCTGAGCCAGCGTGAAAGTGACCACAGACAATTAGTAAATAAGCTGGTACAGCTGCTGCCAATAAAATTCTTTACAAAGATGGGCCAACAGCCAGATTTGGCTCCCAAGCCTCAGTGTTCCAGTCCTCACGGAACCAAACTGCCAAATTATTAAACCATTCTTCAAGATTTGTATTGTAGAAAAGGAAAACATGGTATCCATAGTGAGAACAAACTGTGTGTGGAGATTGGGGATCCTGTCATGCAGTGTAAGCATGTCTGCATGTGGCAGTACATACTGTGTGACTTCCGGGAAGTTCTCAGAAGAGTTCCCCGTGACCCATCATAGCTGAATCCTGAGCACATACTCCTGTAACACACTCACAGTACAGGCTTCTTATATATTTAAAATTTTTAAAAAATTATTTATTTTATGTATATGAGTGTTCTGCCTGTATATATACATGTATCCCACAGGTATACTTGGTGCCCATGGAGGTCAGAAGAAGGCATAAGATCTGGAACTAGAGTTACAGATGGCTGTGAGCCACCATGTGGGTCCTGGGAACCAAACCCAGGACTTCTGGAAGAGCAACAAGAGCTCTTAATGGCTGAACCATCTTTCCAGCTCCGATGTATGTGTGTGTATGTATGTATGTATGTATGTATATTATTTATTATTATTAATTGCTATTGTCATGGGGAGGACAGGAAAGAGGAGCAAGGAGCTCACAGTCTGATGCATGGACAGTGAGAAAAGGCAAGTGAGATCTGAGAGCCAGGCATATTGCCTGTAGAGAGGGCACGAAGGCACTCAGTTCCTGAGGGATCTCCTCCAGTTGTTCTTAGCACAGCTGTGAGTAAAACAGTGCCCGGGGCAATCAGGCCAGAGAACCGAACAGTGCTCAAAATAACATAATCTCAGCTCTACACCAAGGAAGTTGAGTACCATATGCTTAGACAGATGTTCCCACAGCACAACACAGTGTTTTAAAAAGACAACCAAAGGGCAGAGGCACAGAAGCTATAATCCAGGTATGGGTGGAGCACAGCTTACATTCTCAGTCAGCTGGAAATGAGATTAAATTGGATTCTCAACACAAAATAGAAACTTAAAGATGACTTGGAAGGAAGGTTTTATACATGATTTATTTGAAACCATTTTAATATGTCTCCATTTATTGCAAATTCATCCTTGGACAACTACAGCTAGAACTAAGTCCAGAGCAAGAACAAAGATGAAGTCTTTCAAGATGCGAAAAGGAGCTGGGGAAGCTGTGTTCAAAGCAGGGCCCCCTTGCTCTGCAAATCCTAGCTGGATTCAGAGCCAAGTCTCCGTGTGACGAGGAGGAGCCTGTGAAGGCGCCCCTCGGGCTTTGAAGTTTTCATACTTACACACATTAAAGAGTTGTATGCTGATGATGCTTTTGCTATATTGTACAAACATGAAAGGGCATGTGTGACTCTGATCCAGAAGGAAGACCTGCTGAGGAGTTCTGTCATTCACTGAGGAAGGATACTGCAGACAGCAGGAGGCAGGTTACAGATGTTTCCAGGGGAGACTCACCCATGTTTCTACTTCCCAGTAAAGGAATCCGGACTCACAAGGTGTCAGCCTGGCTCCTCAATGATGTGGGATTCAAACCTGGGCCAGTCTAATTTCCAAATCTGTTGAGCCAGAATCCCTCCTGCAGCGACTATGATCCATCCTGGAGCGAGTGACACCCAGCTTAAGAAGCAGATGTGTAGAACATCCGATGCATTTTTCCCTCTCAGCTCAAAACCATGTGCTTTTCACACATAGCTGCTTTCATACCCATTCTGGCACCAAAATTAGAATGAAAAGCAAATGAATGCTATGAGGATCTTTGAACTCTCACTAGGAATGTTACCGTTGTTACTGAGGCTGGTGGTGTTTCAGGAGCCTGTCTTGACCTGTCCCTTGCTTACCAACATCCCTTTCTTCTTGCTTCCTCCTCTAGGCTATGCAAAAGAACCTTCCACTCCTTCTCTTCTTTAATATTCTTTTTAAAAAGTTTAGTTTACATTTAATTATTTTTCACATATGTGGTAGTCAGAGGACAATTTTTCAAGAATCAGGCCCCTATTCTACTCTGTGAGTTCAGGGATCAAACTAGGCCCCAGGGCTTAGTGGGAAGTACCACTAACCACTGAGCAGTCCCACCAACTATCCCCCTTCCTTAATAGTTCTAGAGTTTAATCTTTAGAACTCCCATAAACATTTCAATGTCTTTTTCCTCCCTCTGCCCCTTCCTCGCTCTGTCCTTCCTTCCCCTCCTCCCTCCTTCCTTCCCTCCCTCTCCTCTGCAGTACTAGGGATTCTACAGGGCTTTGCACATGCTTCTCCACATTTGAATCACATCTGCCCCCATCTCCCTAGTCTCCCTAATTATGATGTTTTTGGACAATCAAACCATCAGACATAATAGACAATATACCACTTGTGTTCATTTTCCTAACACTCTTTCATTTGACATTACTCTTCTGAGTATCTGTCTCACACAACAGCTTCCCACCTACACTATGGAGAGGCGGGCTTCTGGGCACCATCAGGATGTATAACACTGTAGCTATGGAAAACGGACTGTTTCCAACCCACAATTTATAGTTGGATGTTGGGACTCAGCACATGAATTGGAAATGAAAAAAGTAGAAGAATGGCATTTTTATTGGCTTAGCATTCTATGGTTCCACCATTCAAACTCTGCACAGGGCTACATGTGAGTTAGCAGTGCATTCTGGGTATCGTTCCCAATGCCTAATGAAGGGTTCTTCCCAGTGCTGTGGGCATGGGGCCAGTAAGTAAATTCCCAGGCAGAAAGCAAAGTCTGAGGCATGGTCAATGAGCCAAGAGAAAGCCACACTTCCATTTTAAGTTGGTAAAAAGGAACACAGAAGCAGAAAAAAGACCAACAGCCACCATCACAACCACACAGCCTCCAGTCTGCCATCTTCCCCATCTTTCACATCACGCCCGAGCCGAGCTGCATCGTGGCAGCTGTCTGAAGGGTACACTGATGCTCTGAAGACACTCAGTAAGAAAGCTGTCATATCAAATGACAAATCCTCTGCTCTCTTCCTGTCTGTCTGTTCCAGGAGCTGTGCAAACGATTCAGTCACACAACACGACTGAACTGATGAGGACTGGCTCTGGAGCCCACAGTGAGATGTGTGTGGAGCTGGAATCTCGGCCTCCTAGCGTTCGCATGGAAGAAGGAGCAATGCAGAACCACATTCAATTCAAAGCAGACATCCGCATAGCAAAGCTAGGAAATGTGCCCTTCAAATGCTCCAGTTTTGAAAACTTAATTTTATTTGCACTATATACACACAATTTCTCATTCTTATGATCCGTATTTATATGTGTTCCAGAATGTGCTAAGTAAAATTAAACTAAGGAGGACTAAGTGCCTTCCCTTCTTCCCTCCCTCCCCCACCATTCCTCCCTCATTCCTTCCTTTGTGTCTATCTTTTTTTTTTTTTTTAAACAATTCTCTAAAATCAGTGGGTGAAGCCTGAAAGAAAGATAGTATTTAATGTATACTCTAAACAGGTAATTACATAATGTGTCTTGTCTTCCTGTACTCGGGGTTGAACTCAGGCCTTGTACAGCCTGGGCAAACACCGTCACTGAGTCATATCCTTGACCCTAGCATAATTATGAAAGCAAACACAGCATGTAGCAGCAGAAACAACCACTAGCTGCCAGATAGCTTGTAAACATAAAGAAATGGACATCACCAGAGTAATTCTTCATGTAGAAAAGGTGAGAACTAGCTCAAGTCAACTCCAGAGAGCAGCAGGCTGCTTCTACTACAGCACATACACTACTAAATCCATTTTGGGCCTCCTTTAGGACTCTTAAGCTTACACACACACACACACACACACACACACACCACACATACATACACACACACATACTACACACACACACACACCACACACACACACACACACTACACATACACACACATACACACATACTACACACACACACACACACACACACACACACATATACACACACACTCTTCCCCGCGCATTCACATGAATGTGACGTTGCTTTTAGGAAAAGTAGAGTCTGGCCATTTCATTTACAACAACAGAATCATTTCAGCAGGCTCTATTTGTCTAAATATTCTTTATGGGCTCAGTGCTGTGGATGTACCATGTTCCTACGGCCTCAGTGCTGTGGATGTTTCTGTACACTTGTGGACAAGATGTTGGCTTCATATTACAACCAACATCTTGTCCACATCAGGGGAGCTTTCTCACACAGACACACATACCATGTGGGCTACCTGCTGAGTCTGGCAAGCTTGGCTGACTGCAGAACATAATGGGAAGGCAGTTGGAATGGAAAAAAACCTTCCTGGGAATTTTTAAAGTGGTTAAAAAGGGGGTGGGGGCACACACTTCCTAACACCCCACACTGTGAGCTGGCACAAAGGAAAAAATGCAGGAAATTCGATGTAAAAATCATACAGCTTCCCTTCAAGAAGAGGCATTTTGCAAAAGCCAGCATGAAGAATGCATTTCTCTCTAGAAAGTTGACCACTTGAAAGTTCTACTTTTTAATTAGCCTCATACAAGTTGAAAGGGCTGAGCTGGAAACCATTATTGGTCCCGTGTGGGCCCTGTCAGTCCAGCAGCCTACTCAGAAGCTGGCAAGTTCACAATGGTGAGGCACACATGCCAGTCACCCAGCGGCACAACTGTGTGCATTCACCGCATCACAGGGAGAGTTGACAGTGGGTGGATAAGCACTTGGCTAAGTGTTTATTTTGCTTAAATGAGATACTTGAATTTTCTATGTGGCTGTAATGATTTCTTCTAGTACATTATATTGACTTAGCAAAATAGGATGTGAACTTACTAACTTAAGGAAAAAAAGAAGGAAGGAAGGAAAGAAGGAAGGAAGGAAAGAAGGAAGGAAGGAAGGAAGGAAGGAAGGAAGGAAGGAAGGAAGGAAGGAAAGGCAAGTGCTTTAGCACCACCTAAGGCGCATTTCAACAGCATTGAAAACAATGGATGAGAACAGTAAGACGTTTTCACGTTGCACACACACCGCACATACAGACCGACTCTAGATATAGTCCATTGGGACTGCTAAGATAAATGCAGTTTGCCAGATCAAACACTTGATGTAGACTCTGGAGCCATTATATTCTGCTCACATACCCCATCTGGGAAAAAAAAAATCCATTCTACAGAAACAATCATTTTGTAAAATTCAAAATTCATTTGAATAAATTAAAATGTATAGGCTATCAGCCTTCAATCTAAGACCTGAGGGTGTGAAACCACAGGAGGGACACAGGGCTTTGGGTCAGGCAAAAAGCAGACGAGGTACCGGAGGAGGAGGAAGAGAAGGGGAAGAAGAGGAGGAAAAGCAGGAGGAGAAGGAGGTGTCATACTAAACCATTAACAAAGCCGTACTAAAAGTAAAGACTCCAGTATAAACGACACCATCAGTGCAGGAGGCCCATAGGAAGGCAAGGGATACATGAGCATGTATCTGGTAAGGTCTGTGTCCAAAGCATATAAAGAATTTTATAATTCAACTGTAGAAGAATGATAATCCAATCAAACAGTGGACAACAGCATTTGGACAGAGACATCCTCAAAGGGCACACAGAAACCGCTCGAGGGCATCTGCTGGAGGCTCAGCATCGTTGGTCATTAGGGTACCACAAGCTTAAGTCACAGGAGATTCTGCTTTGGACCCATGAGAATGGCTGTGGTCAGCCAGACAACAATAGTGTTGGCAAGGGTGTGGAGAAACTGGAATCCTCACAAAGTATTCTTGGGAACATAAAATGCTGCAGCTCTTTTGGAAAACAGTGGGAAGATCCTCCAAGTGGAGCTGCAATTCACCTGATGAGTAGATAGGGAAAACAGAGCACTTCCATACACGGCAGCGTTATCCAGCAGGAAAAACAAAACTCGCTGTTAGAATACAGATGGACCTTGAAAGCATCATGCTGTGAAAATGGCCAGATACAGTCATCACCCATTTTTGATTCTAGTTATGGGAAACATTCAGTGTAGGCAGATCTATACAGATGGATTAGCAGTTGCCTGGGGCTGGGGAAGTTGGAAACTAACATTTAGAAATGATGACAAAAAATTAGACTGTGATAATGACCATCTACCTGTGGCCCAGTTCCAGAGGGTGTGAGGGCCTTTTTGGGTCTCCGTGGGTACCAGGCATAAACAAGGTGTAAACATAGACACGCAGGCAAAGCATGAATATCCCTCATAAACAAATCTTTAAAAAAAATTCTTCCTGGCTGCTCCCCATAGTCTTGCAGCTTGCGTTGCTGGACTCCACCTAAGCGGGGTAAGCAGTGATGAGCACACACACCTCATACTGTTTGCTTTATATCTAATACACACTCTTAGGGATAAAGTGTTTGCGATGGCTATGGATAAGTTCAGCTCTACTGGGTCCATTTGTTAATTTGTGCTGCAAACTGACAGCTGATGCTGATGGAGGCTCAGGATTGGATTGCTTTTCTCTCTGGACTACCTACTGAACCTGCCTGTGGGTGGCATAAAAACATCTCCTAAGACCAGCCTTTCTATTTACATGTTCTGATTTATTTGCTGTTATTAAAACCCCTGCCTATTATCCCCTGTAGAATGAGATCCACACATTTTCACTCTACTTCCTACTTTAATCATAGGAAATACTGAGATCACAGAGATGCTTGCTAACCCCAAGTTTGAGCATCCCCTCACCCAGCAGGTTACAAGGGTGTCTGGGCTTCTAGCTCTACCATCAGCTTTCCTCTAGCTGTTCCCCAGATACCCATTTTACTTCTGCCTGAATCCTCACCAGATCCTTTGCCTATGGTGCTGGCTGTCTTTATGTGCTCCCATGGCTTAGTGTCAGCTAGGGCTGCAGAAGTCTGCCTCCTCAGCTTTACCTCTCTGAGACCACTGGGAAGGATGCTCTCATATGCAGACCTCTCTCTCCAGGGAGCAGGTAAGATTAGTGGCACACAATGGCTGCACAGTACTGAGACACAGTTTGAACCCTGCTCTACATACTCACAAGCTTTGTGAGTGCTCTTTATCTCAGACTTTGCCTGCTTTCCTTAGCTAAAACCCTCAGGACCAATACCCATCCTGCCCAGTAGGCTATCAAACCAGACTAAAGGGGGTGCAGCATGGTCACTCCATAGAGCACATTACTATTGTGGAATTTTTGCTCTCAGCTGTACCTGTGACATCCTTGTATTCCAGTTTTCTATCTAAAATAGGATCCTTCTTCAAGAGAATAGAAAGTAATCTGGAAAAAATGTGACTTGAAAACACACAAAAATCTGTAAAGGACATTTATTGCTCATAAACAAGGGGGTGGATCAAGCAATCAGTGTTCTCTCTTGTTTTAACAAGAGACTCAGAATGGTATGAAAAAGCCCTAACTCTCACTGGCAACTCTCAGATATTGGCTAGGTAGGACCATGCATTAAAACTTTTCTCTTTATTTCCTTGAAATTTGAAAAGAATAGATCTTTCTATGTGGAGAAAACACTGTAGACTTTTATTTATATGCAGAGGAAACTGGGAGCCAGGGACGTTGTTGGGTAGCAGCTGGTGCTTGCTCAGCATGCACTGGGCCCTGAGCTTCATGTGCAGTACCCCAAGATGACGGAAACAAAACTAAACTAAAAACCCTTATAGTCTCATTCCATCCACTGTCAGTCCCTGGGAAATTTCTGGAATGGAAATTTTTGAGTATTTCTTTATCAATTAAAATACACTTTTATTGTCTTCTTAAACATAGCTACAAATAATGGACACCCTTTCAGGTCAGTCCAGAGCGCTCCACCTCAGCTTACACTCAGCACACAGCATCAGTCTCAACTGGAACACTTGGTTACTTCCAGGGATTGTTTTTTTTTTTCCCTATCACAAATTTTCCAGACCCAATTCCTCAGGTTCTGGTCTGCTCTGCCTCTTTAGCCTAAGGGCATCCTTCCAAGTCTCACCACAGGAAGGAGAGAGAGCCTCTGTAGCTGAGTGCTACTGCTCCCCCCCAACCCTGTCCTTTTTCTCTGGGAACCTTCCGTTGTGCACGTTGGTTGTGCACGTTATGACGTTGGCAGGGTGTGCTTTTGTCCTTAGCCTTCCAACACCTGACTTCTTAAAAGAGCCCAGACCCAAAATCAATAAGACAGCTGGGTTTATGTTAAATTCTGAAAAAAAAAAAAAAAAAAAAAAGAAAGAAAGAAAGAAAAGAAAACCAACCTGTCTCCCTTTCCCTAGCTCCTTGCAATAATTTCCAAGGAGGACCAGAGCACACTAATCTCAGCCTCACTTCTCTCTGGTGCTATAGCTAGGGCAAGTCTCTGTGCCTCAGTTACTCCATCTGCAAAGTGGGTTTAAGAAAGCTGTCTTAAGCTTTCTTAAAGCTCTTAAGTGAATTGACATAACGCCAAGTGCTCCAAACTTGGCCCAGCAGCAGCAAGTATTCAGCAAACTGCAGTTCAAAGTTATGTTGTTGCCATTACTATGTTTGTAAAACCCAAAATGCCAATCTCTACCTTTTGTCAGAGTGGTTCTTACTTTTGTCCTCTAACTCCTGCCAGCAACCCTGCTGCTTCCTTAGAAACAGAAGCTGGGGCTACCTCCCCCACACTCCTCCATATTAGGGCCCAGGGGCAGCTGGCCTGGCTGATGCTCCTAGACACACCAACAAAAATGGAAATGGCTCGTTGTCAGCCAGTTAGTTACCCACAACCTTAATTCATTTTCTTTCCCACATCTGTTTCCAAGCAACTGCAGCACATGCAGGCTAGTTTAGATACAGAGAAACCAGAGTCTTTCAGAGGTGGGACAACCCAAGGCCCCAGGGCAAATGGTAGCACGACAGCAAACACTGGAAGAAGGGCTTCCAGGGTACCTCCTGACAGGCAGGCTCCCACCTTCCTGAGGATTCAGAAAGGCTTTGCTCCTTGAGTTCCCAGCCCAGGTCTGCACAGCCTGGAGAGAAGGCATCAACATTGCCAGTGCTTTCTGTCTTTGCATGGAACACTTTCCAACTGCGGTTCAGAGTGGCCCAACTGCCATGGTCAGTGAAGAGGGTCTGAGGGCATCATACAGAGCAGCACACTGTCACTGGGTTCCTGGAAAGATGGGAGCCCAGCTCCTGCCATGTGGCCCCCATGTACCTAATCCCTATGGATGCTGCACCAGCTCTGCCATGCCATTCAAAGCAAGCCCAAACACAGAGGCCTCTTCATGTTCATTTCTGGGCCCTGTGGAAGGGCTTGTGAGAAAGGCCACAGCATTTGCCCATTTGGCTATTCAAAGCTGTAAAGGCTGGAGGGAGGGTGCTGTTGTTGTTGTCCCTACTGTCAGGCTCTTGCTGCTCATCACTGAACATTCGGCTGTGCTCCTCCACCTTTACCCTGGCATTACACACACACACACACACACACACACACACACACACACACACACACACACACACGTGCAGAGGCGGTGTCTTAGGAGACACCCCAGTGACCACAGCACAATTAGGCTTTAACAGATCTCTCTGATGAGGATGGTGAGCTGCTTTAAATTCTTCCAGGTAAAAGCAGTGTGAGGCCAAGAGCAGCCCCTGAGAGCCACAGTCATCTGGAGAGGGGGTGGTTATTCAGCAGCCTGGGTGAACACGAGGGTCTTGGGTTTTCAGGAGGGTTTTATAGCAATGCAGCAGCCCTTGAAACTAATTTACTATTCAAATCTAAGCCTCTCAGTCTGATAAACAAACTGCACATTTACTGTGGATTCTGTCTCTGACCTTTTATGCTGGTTTTGTCAACAGAATTTACTGTATTCATAAATACTAATGTTCTCATTTGGTTCCCAATCTTCACTATACTGTAAATTATAAGCAAGTACATAAATGTCTTGCCTGGTAATATAGTGGCCTGAAATGACTTCCTTTTTGCTTTAAGGATGGTGCATGTTTTAATGGTAGGTGTTTTTAATTAACTTGAAGTGCTATAAACTGCCCATGTATGAACCAAAGACAAGTGAGTTGCATTAAATTAAAAGCACAGTATCTAACTAGTGTTAACAGATTAGGCATGCCTTCAAGACGCATGAACTTCCTGTTTGGAGTTTTCATCTTATTAATGCAGAGACACTACAGTCCGTAGACCAGCGGTACCAAATGAGCCTCTCAGAATGAATACTTTTGGCAATCAGCTAGGAACATGGCTTTAAGCTTTAGGAAGGCCCTGCCTAGGCATCGCAACAGCATCCCTCTCGCTTTCCTTCACAAATGAGCTCCATTGGAGAATCTCATCTCTTTGCCAATATCCGTCTAAATTAGCACTGTAAATATTGAAATCAAATGTTACTACTTGGCCTGATTTTCTTTCAGCCTGCAGTTAATCTTTATTCAGCCTTAATGAGTATTTATTGTGTGACCCTGGCAGCTTGCTACTGCTGTGATAAATTATCTGACTCAAGTCCGATTAAAAATGCAACCCTGAGTGCTAATTATCTCAACAGACCTGCTTAATAATAGTATTTCTTGTCAATTATGGAGTCCCAGCATGTGTGTCAATAGCAACAAATGTGTAGGCCTACCTTAGCCGCTGACTTCCCATAATGCTCCTTTACTTGCCATATGTAAATCAGAGTGCTCTGTACCTGTGGTGACCTTTTATTAGCAAACTGTCAAAATGATAAAACTCACCATAGAGAAACCCCCACTATCATACAATTAGGGGCTACAGCTCAGGACAACAGGAGGGCAATCAGACATACCTAATTATGATGCATCTTACTTATGGCCTGTCCAGCAGGAAGAATTAGCTGCGTCTGAAATTTATGCTAGTTTAAGCATGGCCCACAGGATGATGCTACTGCAGCAGAGGGGCGGGGGGAGAGGAAAGGAACCACACATAACTCAGCTTTTCAGGAAATCTGGCCTCAGATCTGAGTTCAAGTTTCAGCTTGATTACCTAACTTGCTGTCTTACTTTGACTGAGCCAGCACCATCCGCTTCCTGGCCTGCAGGCTCAGGGTCCCAGTGAACAAACAGCTGCCATAGTGCTGTCCTACATAGGCGCTGAGTGTTTGCGCCTGGCCCTTTTCTCTAGAATGACTAAGAGGACAGGCAGTGACTGCCTACAAGTCCTGTTCATAAAGCTCTGTACCCAGCTCGGTGTCATGCAGTAGAGAGCCTGGTACTTGAATCTTTTTCTTTCCTGAACAGAACTGAAGAGCTCTGTGAAGAGCCTCTCCACACAGACCTCACGTGCTACCATCTGTAGGCACAAATGCCTTGAACTGGTTAAAGCAAGGTGCCTCCTTACTCTGAGGGATGCCTGAGAGGGACAGCTGAGGACCAAGCTTTGCGACAGCAGAAGCAGTGCTCTCAGTTGAGCACTGACTAATGCCAGCCGTCCTGACCAGGGCTTTACTGTGTTGACTCCTGTGACACTCCTCCTTCTATCGTCTGCCCACTGAATATAAGAAAACGGAGAGGTTTAATGACGTCCCCATTATCCACAGCTGGTAAATTCAGGCCTCAGTTGAAGGCCAGAGTCAAAGCACCGACTTTCTAAAACAGGAGAGATAATCAAAGGTATTGTATTTTCTGCCACAAGGGATGGCAATGGTAGCTGCAGAATGAAATGCCACACCACTATGGAACATATTAATTAGTGATCAGGAACAAGACAAAATTCACACTCTTTTCATCTCCACTGTGGCAAGCTATAGAGTAGCCAGACCAGAAGCCTAAAATGTAAGCTTAAGAAAGAGCCCACTATGTAGCCCAGGCTGGCCTTCTGCTTCTGTTTGACTGTTGGAACTGCGGGTATGAACCACCTCAGCCCTACTCTGGTCCTTTCAAGGATATGGCAATCCTGAGGAATAGAGAGAAAGAAGTGCCTTTAGATTCAATACTTTCAGGGACACAGATTTCCACTGGATATCACATCCAGAGAAACATGTTCTTTCGTGTTGGCACATTATCCGTGTTTAACACTGTCACCTTCTCGCCTCACTCCTGGCTCTTCCTAGGCAATGGGACCACATCCACAGAAGACTAGGGCTCTCAGCACACTCTGGGCAACCCCAGATACATGTGGAGCGTCCTTCCATTAGAAGGACATGGTGTCAAGTGAGCCCTGTTGGAATACAGATGTTCTTAACACCCATATCTGGACTGCCTAGCCTACTCAGAGGTTAGAGCACCGCTCTGCTCTGTGATGGTTCAAATGGCATTTCCTGGGTTGCCACACCCTAGATGATTGGCAGAAAGGTCGACTATGAGAAACCACTCAGGGAAAGCAAAACTGCCTGGATGCCTCAGTCATAGCTGGAGGCTGCATACTGATGACTAATGAGGTCCAGATGTGTCTCTTGGGGACAGATCAGGGAGATATAAGATGGGAATGCAATTGTTTCCGGCTGAAATAAGGCACTCCCTTTTCCCTGACACCTCGAGCCCACTTCATGACTTCCTCCACAAATGATCTCCAGTAGGGAGCCAATCTCTCTCTTCAACGCAACACCATGTTAGAGTCACAAATGTATAAATCCTAAGTGGTGTGGGCTCATGTTTTCTCAGTGATTGCCCAGTCATCCTGTCCTGAGTGTCTATTGCTTTCCTATGAAGGAAATGTGTCTGAATACTTGAATAAGCCCTGCTAATTGTCTTTTGGAGTAGGCTCCAGAGCCTTTTCTCCATACAGGGCCCAACCCTCCCCCCCCCCCCCCCCCCCCCGCAACAGCCTGAACTATCTTACCCATTGCTCCCAGATTTTAGCTGGGAATAGACGTGCATACTGCCATGTGTCTTCTGATTGTCATATTTCCTTTAGTTGTATGACACAATGCAATGCTGATGTGAAAATTGCTATGTGCCACATGCCCCCTTGGTGTATAACATCCACTCCAATTCCACATACAGTTTTTCAGGAACTATGGAAACACATCCTCCTCAGGCAAACTTAGCAAGAAAATCATTGCCCCACTGGGCAGAGCGCAATGGCCTGACACTGTTTAACTCCTACTGAATGCTACAAAGGGGACTAAATCTTTCCACACACTTTAGCAATAAGGAATGCAAGCCATGTGCCCAGTGTGCTGCTGGCACCACACTTGTCTTCTCTATATCCCAAACTGGTCTTAGACTGACACCAGTTCAGCAAAACTAGTGCCTCAGCGTCTGAGCCTCCAGTGAGTGTGTACGGTTTTAACTGCTTGTTGGCCCCCTGCACACCAAGCCCTTTATTTTCTGGCTAGCTAGCCATTTGCTGGACAGACAAATGGCTTTCTTTAGGAGAAGGAGCTTGGCGACACATTTCCATTGGGGGGGAAAAATCAAGTGATCTGAAGCACAAACCATGACTTATGTACGGACTATGGACTATAATTTGTGTTGTACGTGGCTGCCAGATTTGAGTAGCTATTATCTGCTTTTTTATTCCTACTTTATAATGTTGACCTCATTTTAAAAATTAATTATGCCTGCTATTTATTCACAGTTCTGGTCTCAGGCCAGCAAAAATAATTCCTTGAACTTGACTGAAACATATGGATGACTTTTGGTAAAGTCACGTTCTTCCAGAACTGCAAGGGTCACATGAGAACCCTGGGCGTTGCCACTTGCCTGAAGCTGTTTCCATTAGCAACAATTTTCCTAAAAACACATGTCAGCAGTTAATACTCCAGCAGTGTGAGCGAAGCCAACCCCGGGGGCTTTGTTTCTATTTTGAGGCCTCTCTGGTCTTCCAAGGGGTGGGAGAAGAATTCGGATCATTTGGCTATGCAGGAAATCCCTGCCTAATTTCCACTTCTCCAAGCCACGCCCTTTTTGTAAGCCTATCATCAGCTGCAATACAACCTTTAATACATTTTAGATTATGAAAAGTAGTCTTTGGCATCTCCTTACCATGTATTAGCATCTTAAAATGATCATGAACCCAAAGGAAAAACAATCTGTAATCGAAGACCTTTGTGAGATCAGTTGTTATTTTCGGGGTACAGCATTTGAGGGGTCTTAAAAATATTGTTTCAGGGCCAGAGCTTAAACACACAACTGCTGGGTCAGGATACTAGAAAACCAAGTAAAAGCAGATGACATGATAGTGTTAGTACATGAATGTGATGAAGCCTGCTGGATGAGCCGTGACCGCCGGAAGTTTTCCAGTACTGTGGCTCTCTCTCCAGCCCTGGGCAGAGCGGGAAGCCCTGCTTTCCAGGTAGATAACAGGTGCCCTGCATTGCTTCTCTCAGTCTCAGGAGGTCTCTGTGGCCATTTTCCTCTTCCCCTCTTCTCCACCAAACTACCCAGGTTTGGTTATACTGTTTTTAATGGTTATTTAATTCCCTTCAGGTCAGTAACCAATACCCTTGGGAGGCTCTAGTTTCCTGCATCTGTCACTCTGGGCTCTCATTGTCAACAACAACCAGCCCTCAGTAGAAAATGCTGACTTCTGATGTGTGGACAATTGTATTTTGGGAAACAGTCTAAACTGGTAGAACTTTTTTTTTTTTTTATAGTAGTTTCTGAGAGTGCAAGAGTGATTCAAGAATTGTAGACAATCTTCAAAATGTCAACCTTCTAAATTGTCATGGGGTGGGGGCAGGGAGAAGCTCAGTTTATCTGGATATTCGGAAGGTTTGTTTACAATTTTAGTAAATTAATTTATTCTGGAAAGGAAATTAACTATTCATGCATATATTTTAGGGACAGACATTTTTTAAGAGGTACCCTAAAATGGCTTTGCCTACCATGCCACTCTGGGGGCACTGGGAGTCCCGGAGTGATTCAATGTTAGCACCAGCACACTGGTGAGGGATTACACAAGAAGGATCCAACAGTCTCCATCTTTCCCCCAGGATGATGTGTTGGTGTCATTGAAGTTGCAGGGTATCCTCGGGGTTCTGAGAGGCTTCCAGAAGTTACCTGAGATGCTTGGAAAGGTACCCCTGGGATGTGTGTCTTCCTTTACACACCAGAGTAATTACACACTGGAGATAAGCATGTGTGGTTTTCTGAGCTCCCTGGGAGACTCTATGGAAGGCCCGTAAATGAAATGAATGAAATGAAAACCATTATTCTAGGCTGCTGAGTGGGTCCAAAGGCACAGGCCCTTTCCTTGTTCCTCCCTTTCACTCTTCCTACACTAAGGGTCAGATGCAGGACAACACAGCACTGAGCAAGGGCATCACCGGCGGCTTGAATACTTTGTTTTTGCTATTTAGTCTTAACTGCAAAGACAGATTTACACAGAGAGAGTTAGATGAAGACACTTGTGGCCCAAAGGCAAAGGTTTTTGTTTTTGTGTCAGTCCTTCGAGATCATGCCTAGGTGTTTACAAAATCCTGCTGCTATCCATTAACTAAAGAGAGGACAGATTAGCACCAATGCCATTGTCCTAAAGAGGAAAAGTAATGTAATTCAAAACATTTTGGGACGGTATGCTATCTACACTGAATCATGCTAAAAATGGCTCTGTGTTCTTTGTGTTGTTTAGACTGAAGTCTTAGATCATTTTTGAAGTTAAATTGAAAAGCAATTTATTTTCCTCCTTAGGAGTGAAAGTAAAAACCCATATGTCTGTTAGGTATGACTGTTACTGTACCAAACGCCACAGGCGATGCACATTTGAATATCTACAGAACATCTATGCATTTGTAGCTTTCTAGTAGGATTAGACTATTTAATTCCTCTGCCCAAAGATGCTCACAGTGTCACATGCTTGCAAAATAGTTTTAAATGCTTTCAAATGCTTCCAAGATTAAAATAACCATCTTGAGTTATTTCTCTCTGTGCTGACAGTTCAATTTCATTTCATCTCTGGGTGTACTTCGTCTTCCATGCAGTCATAGCCACTGCATATTAGCAGCCATTCATAAAGAACTATATAATAGGAACAGTTTGTCTGCCGAGGATCCGCCCCTCACAGTCATTCTGTTTTCGGTTTTGGGCAGTTGAGGCTCATAAGGGCTTTTGTTATTCCTGTCAAATGAATCTGCCTTTCTACAGCATGTATTTCTTGACATCTGGCAAAATTTATTCAACACTCCTTAATTTTTTCTTTTATTCATGATGATCTGTAAACAAACTAGATCAAACAAACAAACAAACAAAACCCTACCAACTTCCAAATGTAACAAATCTACCCTTCATTTGGTTACTTACATTGCTAGTGACATATGGTAATAAATTGCCATCACCATCCCCTCCTCATTGTAGATCAAAGCTTTGGGTGCTTGATGAAATTTTATTGGGCTCTGTCCATTGACTCTCTCAGCTGGCTGCTCAGCTCCCTGGGTGCGGGAGATGCACCCTGATCAGTAACAGCTGGGCAGCTCCCCCAGCCAGCTCTGCCTGGGCAGCCTCACTGACTCTCCTGCTTTCATGGTAGCCACGTCTTTGTTAGGGAACTGGAGAGGATGCTAGGAGCAAAGCAGGTGCAGGTAGCTGCTGATAGCATGTGGGCTTCACCAAGCAAATATGCTGCTTGTGGAGAGACCTTGTGTTATGTGAGCAGGTAGCTGGCCACTGAGGGGACCTGGGAAGCTAAAAGTCAGCAGCTAGGCAAAGGAAATTCTCTGAAGGGCTTTGCTCCAGGAGATTTATAGGCCCTGAGGGCGTTTACATCTGTGCTGAGTTCTGAGCATTTTCCTGACTGCTTTATGCTAGGGTCCTCTGGCTTATGCCACAAAGATGGCCAAATAAAAACTACATGATGGTATTTAGTAAAATTTATATAGGGGCAGCTGCTTCATTCCTCCCACCTGAGTCTCATCTAATCAAATGATTCTAGCAGTAAATATTACAGACCTCAAGGTTTCTAAGCAAAACATGATCTCCCTCCTCTCCATGTTACCTTCTCTTACATCACAATGCTTATAGAAAAAGAAACCAGATCAAGCTGGATATGTTGGCACAAGCCTATAACCCCAACCTTCAGAAGTAGAGGCAAGGAGGGCTACAAGTTCAAGGCCTGCCTCACAAGTTACATAGTAAGACCTTACCCCAAACCAGCAAGCCAACCCACGCCTTAGTAACACTCTTTAAATATGGTGACAGCCGTTACTGAGCATTAGACAACCCAAATTATCCAGAATTGGTGACAATTCTAGCCTCTAGCAGCACAGACAATGAAGATGGATCACCTTGAGATGTCTAAGACCATTTAGACCGAAGGGCCTAGACCAGGATCACAGTGGCAATCAGAGCTGACAATCCACAGGACAGGTTTCCATCTCACCTTTCTGCTCACCTAAAGGACAGGGGACACCAGAGTTTCAACTATCACATCTGAGGTGGTAGCTGAGTTCTAGAGCATTCTCACCAGAACTATAGCACAACTGTGTTAGAATTTCACCCTAGGGCAACAGTTAGAAAAGGGCAGTTCACTTTCTGGACACTTTCCTGTCTTTAGACATATACAGAAACGTGTTCCACAACACTGCATGAGAGGGTCCATTACCAGCCATATATACACCATGCAAAAGTTGTTCCCTCACTCTTCATGACATCCCTAACTATCTAGATGCTGTGTTCTGGAATTCCCCAGCCCAGTAGGCATGCAGATAAAATCTGAAAAACAATGCCACTCCATGCTTGGAAGCCAGGGATTTGGGGAAAGGAAAGGGGTAGATTTGGGGCAGAGTGGTGATACACGGCAGTTCCAGGCATGAGTCACAGTTCCTTGGGCTCATCTGGCTCCTGATCCTACCCAAAGTCATGTCTACCTGCCTTCAACATTGCTCCGAAGGCTCCATGCTGCTGGATTTATCGTGTATGTCTAAGGACAGCACACTGACACTCCGCACGTATGTCTAAGGACAGCACACTGACACTCCGCACGTATGTCTAAGGACAGCACACTGACACTCCACACGTATGTCTAAGGACAGCACACTGACACTCCGCACGTATGTCTAAGGACAGCACACTGACACTCCGCACGTATGTCTAAGGATAGCACACTGACACTCGGCACGTATGTCTAAGGACAGCACACTGACACTCCACATGCTATGTGACACCTCTACGTGCTTCCCAGCCTGGAAAAAGTGCTCTTGTGCACTAACAGACTTGTACCTCATGGCCAATGAGAACCTTTAAAAATCTGCCTCTCGGATCTCTGACAGCCTCACAGAATTTACGTCCTTTCACCTCTCAGACTCAGGTCACAATTCTCTCCTTGTTTCTTAGCCTCCATACCTAGGCCCTTCCTGTGATTTCCCAACTGCAAAACCCTTTCCTCTGTGCTTGACTTTCAGCCACAGTCCTAGATTAGAAAGAGTTTTCCTTGCTCTTCACCGTGCTTCAACACAAACTTGCCCCTCTCTGTTAAGACAAGGGTTGGGTGGGGAGTAAAGCCACCACTTTGTGCTGTTTCAAAGGTTTGGGCTTCCATTGTGCCATTGAGAATCTAGCCAATGGATTAGCTGCACCAAAATATCTTGAAATGGAGCTTTACAGCAGGGATCTCTGGTATCAGGGTCTCCATTTTCTTGGCAGAACTACCGAGGTTCTACTCTAGAGTCTAAGCCATCCAAGACGTTGACAACTGGAAGTGGACAAAGGGAGGGAGTAAATACGCTGCTCTGGTGTCCTGACGCATTTTATATCATCTCCTTAAAATGCCACCCCTCCTCAAGACTTGTCCAGTGGCTCCAACCTATGTGACAAAAATACAACCATGGAAGACCATCTGTGAAAAAGTGCTGTCCCGCCTGTGGCCTGTGAGGCCTTTAGGTAAGACTTCAACAAGAACTGGCTTTGTATGACAATGCCCCAGCAATTTGATACTTTACCCTACTGAAAAAGTATTCTAACCTGAGCCAAACATAGTCAACAAAACTTGAATTCTATCTTGTCCAGGGAATACACTGAATTCCCATTGTGTGCCATGAGCTTGATATGTCATTGAATCCAATAATTTGTGTGCACTGTATTACCTAAGACTACATGAAGCAGCTGGTCATAACATCTCTAAGTCAGTGGTTCCCAAAGGCTAAGAGAACAAAAGAATCACAAAGTCTTAGTAAGGCCACTGCTAGAACTGCACCATGGCTCCAACACTCTGAATTCCAAGGACAGAAAACACAACTTCACATAAGAGATCTTTATGAAAATGCACCGAGGCAGGTGCATTTCTGTTTTGAGTGGCACTTGAATCAGTGCTACTAGGTTTTCTACAATTTGGCTCATTCTTTCAAGATAGTAAAGCTATTTAAACCAAATATTTAATTGTTTCTATACAGCTAAATTGTACACCTCCAGGGTACTCAGGAGACTTAGTTCACTGCCTGGCACATAGTGAGGGGTTCAAGAACAGTTATTAAGCCCATCAACCTATTTGAATATACTCCTTGCCATCGGGACATGATGGCTTCCTGTAGAATTATGATACCGGCTCACACTGGACCCTCATTGAACAGTGGCTCCACCACCAGCGTTTCTGGATACATTAGCTCTGCTAAGCCAAAGGATGGCCTTGTTGACCTCATAAAATGCGCATGTTTCTGTTCTATCAGTTACACAATTTCTTACTAAGTTACGAGTGACTAAGAAGCAGAAGTATGCACTCAGTATGCTAAAGAAGCAGCCTTATTTGTTACATTTCTGATTCTTGTTATCTTCCCTTGGTGACAGCCACAATCTAGGTGTGTCCACTCTTTAAAAAAAGGTCACTAAGCAAATACTAAAGACCCTGTATCACTTTACAAATGAATTGTTGGAGTATCTGGCTAGGTCTGCTGTTACTGCTCTTTTCTTTCAAAAGGCAGAAAACACTGAGGATGTGCTGACCTGTAACCCTAGTGTGTGAGGCTGAGGCAGGAAGATTAAGACAGGAAGCCCACCTGGCTACAGACTAAGACCTTGTCCCCCAAACACCAAAACCAAAGTCAAATACACACACACAAACTACCAAAAATTAATGAATGAATACATAATTGAATAGTAAGTACATATTACAGGAGGAAGAGAAGTGCACCATAGGTACTTTCTAGTTTTAGGATCAGTACATAGAGAACACTGTCTGGTGTAAGGAAGATGGCTGGGGATGGTACCCCAAGCTGCTCCCAGAGTCTTGGGTCCTTTTCAGATTAAACTGTTGAGCAGAAATGTGGTTCTGACTTCTCCCATATCTATCCCCTTTCTTCCTGAGGACAGACTACAAAATCCTATTCTTCAAAGTTCCTTTTTTAAGATAGCCGCTCAATAAATATTTGTAGGATACAAATTTCTGGTGATAAGTGAGGAAGGAAGTGTGTGTAACGAGCAGTCATGTGCAGCCACCATGAGCCCGGAGGGAGGGCAGTCTACAGAACGAGAGGAAGCTGATGGTACCACACAGGTGGAGCCAGTCTCTTGAATACAAGGTGTAACTAACTCTGAGGATGGGGGAGTCCTTCTGCCAAAGGCAGGTTGTGAGGGGTCAACTTCAGTTTGTTAGCTAGAAAAGATGAGGGGATTGATCCCACATTAAGTAAAATGTTTTCTGTTCTTTGCCTGTGCCAAGGATGGACAGTTCAGTTCAGCCCATAAGCACACAATTACACTCTAATCCATCCACTCCCTGTTGCATTTCTTTCATGGGGCCCTCAAGTAAACCAACAGCAGAAACACAGATCAGCTGAAAGAAAAGCCAATCCCTTCAGGCCTTCCCAGAGTGGCTGGGCTTTAGCTGGGATAGGATCTGTCTCTCTCTGGGCCATGAATCACAGAGGGAAAGGGACTGGGGCAAACCATAGCTAGCTACAGGCTGGGACTAAATGGCGAGCCTGTTCCTTTTCTATTAAAATCAGATGTTGTCAACTGCAGTCTGTTTTCATCTCTTTATAAGCACAGGCACAGAAATGCATTTAAAACATGTTTGAACCATGCTCAGGAAAAAACACATTAAGATATTTTTATTCTTATGAGAGTACAAACATGACAGGGATTTGAAGGCACCTGCTAACAATATTCAATATAAAAAGTCTTACCTATTTGATCCCTTAAATGTTACCAAATGGAACCGCATCCTGATCAACAAAGAGCTTCACAGTATTAAACACAATCATCTTTGGGCAGGGAAAGAAGTGCCGTTTCCTTTGGCTCGATGAAGGCAGAAAGTAGGGTAGGGTAGTTAGCTGCAGTGTGAGCAGGACGTGACTCACTTTTTTTAATGACATGGACCAAATATTGAATGATATCAAACTCAAACTTTGCAGGCTATTGAATGACAGAATGAAGACAAGTCACTTAAGGTGATCTGGTCTCATGCCTGAAAATAGGGCCAGCCATCAAGTACGTGGTCAGGCTACACAGTCTTACCCTTGGGAAGTGAGTTTTAAGCCTGGACACCTTTAGGTGTATTAGGCTTCCTGTTAATGACAGCCAAAGAGTATAAAGTGTCCAAACCAAATTCTAGCATTCATTTAGAAGGTGACACTGGAGATTTAAATGTATATGTATGCACTTAACGTAGGAGCCAACGTTTTAGTTAACATGGCATCTGACATGTACTTAGCTGGAGAGGTTGCTGACTGCAAGCTCAGCCTTGAGATGGGGAGACAAAAGTAGGTTTATAAGGGGAAAAAGTAGGTTTCTAGGATTATCTTATAAATATGGCTCCAATTAGGGGGCAGGTGACACCCACATTTTTTGTGGGGTATGGTGAGAGCGTTATATAGGATAAGAAAAATTCAGCCAAGCAGCTAGAAACTAAGTCTATTGGGGTTAATGTTTTATAAGTTCTTGACAGATCAGGGCCCAAAAGTATAAAATACAGACTGTGTAAGTCATGGGCTAAGTCCATGGAAGTCCTGAATGCTGTGCCCATGGGTGGGTTCAACCATGCACTCTTAACTCCTCTGTTAACTGGGAAGTTGCAGTAGCAAGACAGAGGCTTCCCATGGCACACTGCAGATGGCTGGAGACATCAGCACAACTCTGTTTTGGGGGAATAATCATGCCAGGGTCTCACTCCAGCCTAGTTCTCAAGTGTGGATACCTGGGTACCAGGGACCACAGCACTTCTCTGGACTGGATTTTATCTCCAGCTACCCTGCCCAGTCTGAATGGCCCAGTGAGGTTCTAATGGGTACACTGTGGAGACAAAGAAGACCTTTGAAAGTGTGGTACTGATCACACCATAGAGGGACAGTGACTTTGCAAAAAAAAAAAAAAAAAAAAAAGGTGGCCTTGGTGGGGTCTCCTTGTCCACTGATAGTATCAGCCTGTGCTCCAGCTCCTCAACAAAAGCCAATCTGTACTCAGCTCATCCACAAGGTCACCGTTAGCAACTCAAAAAGACTCAGCATATCCACTGTTAATGTGGCCAACAAAGGGGTCTACTTTGGGCAATCAAATGCATGGCAGTGATATCTGTGACAGGGTGGGTGGGGAGGGGGAGACTGCCTTCCCCAGTGTGCAGACAGATCACTCCCCAAGCACTGTACTTGACTCTCCGTCAGTATTCTAGTTGATTTTAACTTATCCACAGTCAAGAATCTGGACAATAAGTTTGTATGGTCTGGTCTACGTACATAAAATACATATTAGTCTTTTTATTCAACATTAGTTTCTGTCAGATCTGTGAAATACAGAAATAAAGCAAAAATAAACAAATAACAAACCAGTCATCAGTGAAACACTTCCTTTGTAATTCACATGAAAATGAGGCCAAGTCACATTTCCTGGATTCAGTGTTTTTAGAAAAGGAAGAGTAATTTATATTACTTAATTTCTAACTGTGTTAAGTTAATGCTCTTGGCTGCTCTTGACAAGGGCTTTCCGATCTGGCTGGAAAGATTGGGTTCTATGGCACACTTTCTGTGCTCAATTAATTAGCTTTCTGGTGAGTGTTTCCTGAAAGATATCACCTCCCTAAACCCTTGAACATGTTCTGGCTTCTAAAAATTAAATTACAATCTTTTTTTTTTTTTTTTTTTTTTTTTAGTTTCAGGCTTTTGGGGGGATCAAGACCAAATCTGAGATTCATCTTAGAGCCTCCAGTCCAGTCCCCAAACCCAAGATGCAACTTGACTACATTTACTCTATCATTGATTGCAAGGTCCCTGAAGGACCTGTTTCTGTCAGCCTGGGTGCTAAGACTATGCAGGGCTGCAGGGAAGCATGACCTTGACTTACAAGTTCAGGCTTCTGGAGCTGAAGCAAAGGGAGTAAGAGCCCCAGCCCAGCAAGGTTAAGTGATTATTCTGAGTGAAGAAAAGCTCCAGAAGGTACATTTGCATTTTGAACCTTTTACATTTGCATTATGAATGTTGCCTTTTAGTTAGTCTAGCTCCCAGACTTAAGCAAGGAGTCCCTCTGCTGGGGAGCAATTTCCTTTGGTTCTCAGGTGGATGACCTTGTTCACCAGAATAACTCAGCACTGCTCTGATGGGTTGGGTTGGGGTGGGGGTGGGGTGGGGGGAGCAGTGTGTGTGTGTGTGTGTGTGGCATAAAGGGGCAGTGACACATGGTCCAGGAAGCTGTGGGGAAGGTGCTGCAGATCTTGAAGGCATTTCACAAGGATCAGACTTTTATTCTGCACTGAGAGACACCACAGTGAATAATGTACAATAAGGGCACCAGGGACTTGGACCTACCCTTTAGCCCTCTATGCTTCTGTAAAAACAAGCGGCCATATAAAACAGGGAGCTCCTTCTACCACAACTGCTCTGATTCTGCCATGTAGCCAAAGAGCCCCCTGATGGCATGTTCCTTGGAGCTGTGACCCAGATATTAAAAACCAAGTGTGTGTGTGTGTGTGTGTGTGTGTGTGTTGGGAATGTAATGTAGGACCTTTGTGTCCGAGGCAGACTTCATTTGGTTTTTAAAGAATGAGCTGTGAACATGGTTTTATGTATAGAGTAGAGCTATTTTGTGCTTTTGATTTTCCAGGACAGGTGACTCAGGTTCGAGGAGATCTTGTAGAAGGAACAAGACCTTGAGGTGGTTCATCTCACTGGGATTAGATGTTTCTGTAGGTTTTGTTGTTGTTATTTGATTTTTGTTTTGTGGTACCAAGCATAGAACCCAGGGTCTTAAGGATGACCATAAAGCCAAACCCCTAACTCTATCTGCAGGAGGATTTAAAAAAAAAAAGATGCTGCTGACTGGACTGCAAATGCCAGGATACTAGAAACAGATACATTGAAAAATACAGCAAGAAACAACTGAATATCAATGGATTTGGGCTGTGAAGATACCTCACAATAGGTAAAGGCACTTGCCAAGCCTGATATCCTGAAAGAACTGATTTCCACAAGTTGTTTTCTGATGCCCACACTCATACACACATATCATGGCACACTGTGTATGCACATATATGTGCATTCCTACATATGCACACATGCACACACACAGTATGTTGACTCAAAACTAAATCTAAATGAGGTGCTCTGGATGACCTAGAGTGCTGTGTCCTCCCAACCCAGCTCCACTGCTGTGAAGTTCTGTTATCTAAGAGCCTCGTGTTTTAAGTCGCTGCCTCACAAATGCCTCTGCCTTGTACCTATCCAACCGCAATTATACAGTGAGATTAACGAAGCACAGGCACTTACCAAGGATTTAATGGCTTCTTAATTGAATGGGGTGCACACACTGCTAAAACTCTATGACAAATCATAAAAGCTTCTTAATAAGAAGTCTCAATTAGTTAATTAAAATTTGTTAATTGAAAACTCTAAGAATAGCATGTAAAATATTTCAGACCTCTAAATACAGCAATAAAACACACGTTGCCCTCAGGCAAGCTCTCCATGTCTGTGCAAGGAGAGACCTTTGTCAGTGAAATAAGAAGTGGGGGAGTAGGTCACTCCATGGAAACCTTGAGCAGGTCTAATATATCAGGCGTGAGAACTGAAAATTATTATTTATCACATGGAGAACAGGTGCAAGGAATGGAGACACCATTTATCCATGTATCCATTACTGCTGTCTTGTGTATGGGCCCATCTCTCTGTAGTAGCTTAAAGGCACATTAAAGAAATGTTCCACGAGTCTTAAAATTCTGTATATTTTAATATCTTTTCCTGACCCTAAAGGATACCCTAGCTCAGGGTGTGTCAAAAAGAGAATGCTCAAAATATATATCAAACAGGTCACCAATGAGCTTCTATAAAAGAGCAGGTTAGATGTTGTAAGGTAGGAATTACTGATCTTGGAAGTCTTAACTACAGCCTGGGCACTTTCCTAAGGGCAGTTGGATTGAGTACTTTAGTACTTGTAACACTCTAGGGAGTAGCTATTTTGATTCACCCCATTTTATAGACCCCAAAACTAAAAGAACAGAAGGGTTAAGTAAGGGTTAAGTAAGATGAGCTCTTAATGCAACAATCTGTCTCCAGATTTTTTTTGCATATCAATACTAAACAAACTCTCCTGTCTCCCAGGGACCCTCATATGCAGTGTGATAATATGCAATACATGATTTGTGTGTGTATATACATACATACATACATAAACATATATACAAACATACATGCATATACATATACAAATATATGATGTATATATACATACACATATATGTATACATATATACACATATCATGTATTACATATTATCATGTATATAACATATGCATATCACTACCCAAGGCTAATCTGTGTGGTTGAACAGGATGAGTAACCCCTCCTCCTTGCTAATCACTCATGCAGCAGAATATCCAGGAGAAGCCAGTTTCTGTTTGACATCACACATATGCTCAAATATATCTGGTGAAGATATTAAAGAATTTTTTTCAAAAAAATATTTTCCCCAAATAAAGCTGACTGAGAGGGCCAGTGATGGCAAGGAGAGGAGGAGGTGAAGCTTTGCCAGGCTTGGGAGGAGTGCAGTATGGGGTAAGTTAGGAGTGCAGTGCTGACTTAGATGCTGGAAAAGCCTGTCCTCTGGACATTCTACACCAAACAGGGACCAGCCGCATTAAGCCAGTCAGTAGGGTCCCTGGCTAGTGAAGTGCTGCATGTCTGGGTGTGCCACTGTATGCTCCACTGTGACAACTTCTAAGAGCACACTGCATCCTTTCATCAAAGGCTCTCTGTCATTCCCTGTCAGCAGAATGCTATTCTGGTCCAGTGCTAACATCCTGAACAGTTTGGGATCCACATTCTGCAGGTGCCATCCATGTATCACAATAAAATGTTAAGTCTGCTCAAGAGTGTTGTTCTGGGCTTCTGTTTCCCCTTGTTAAGGTACATCCCCCAAAAGAACAAAACCTAAAACAAAATCCCATAGACATAATACATGCCTGGTTCATTTCCTTGTAAATTCTATATGCCTGTCCCTGTGGTTATCTAGAGTAAGATAATGGACCACAGGCAGCTGTCTGTTCTAGGGGCACTCCTACTGTTTGGAGGATTTCAGATGACAGAAAACTGATCAAAATCTGCACACTGATGCTACCTGAAGGTTACTGGTCCCTGAGCAGCACTCTGTTGTTTTAACATAACTTCTTAACTGGGGTGGTGATACCAATATCAGAATGGCTACTGATGATGAGCTTGTCACAGCGTGGATGCTGGGATGACTCTGGGGCTTTATCACTTCAATCCCAAGTTTGGGTGTCTATAGAATCTAAGTTTTTGCTAGAAAATGTATGATGAACATTATTATTCAAAATGGTCATCACAGCACAAAAGTTGGAGACTTCTGGAAATACCATGAAAACATCTGAACTCTTTCTTCAAAGCATTTCTGAGAAAGGGCTAAGAATAAGAATCTATATGTGAAACATACTGGCCCAGTGAGGGACATTGCTTCAGTGTGATTTACAACAGTGGAGCTGTCAGCAGTGGCCACTGAAAACAGAAGTTTTGAAGATGTAGCTATATGCTATATGAAAAACATTTGTGTCACAACAGTTCAATGTATGACCCATTTATAACTGCACATAGTTGCTTACAGAATCAGAATGTGACTTAACTAAAGCAAACTCTAAGCCTGTGATGACTAGAGCACTGCCATGGCTCACCTCTATGGTTGCAGGTCTTTGTTACTGTTTCCTACCAAAAGAAGACACAGTTTCTGAATGGCCTAACGACATCTTAAGCGTTTTATGGAGAGCTACGGAACTGACCTGGTGGTCTGATTCTTAAACACACTGGCCAGGTAACTCATCATCTCTGTTATTCCTTAAAATATTGGCTAAAGTGGCCAAGCTAATATCTTTTTTTTTTTAATCATTAAAATGAGAGTGAACAATCGAGAAGCATGCCCAGCTTATCTGTGGCTTGGAACTTATCTCAGTTTCATGTTTGTGAGAATGTTCACATGCATTTCTTTTCCCTACACTATCAGTGTGAGAAACACCAGAAGGGAGTGCGGCTTTTCCAGAACTGAAGATGGTTGTGACAGCTACAGGACTTGCCTCTCACACATGAACATTCTCACTGCAGGACCAATCAGACACAAAAGTTAAAACATGGATACCTTGTTCTGCCCCATGATATCTAAAAAAAGATCTAACTCTTAACACCATCAAAATGTTGGAGTTCTCTCTTTCTACTCAATATAACTTACTTTCTTGTTTTTTTTTGTTTGTTTAACACAGATGAGCAAACAAAAATCCAAGTACCTAATAAAAATTCATCCATTCTATACGAAGGCCAAAGCCAAAGTGGAACCTGTGATAAGTATCAACAGCAGAGCCAAATATGATTATTCTAGATTCACACGGAAGCCCAGACATATAAGCTCTTCTTACAGACAGTCTCTGCACATAGACGTTCTAACTCTTGTGCCTGCTGACATTTCCAAACTACTCCTCAAGAAGAATGAGAGTTGTGGACACTGACCTCCTTGAACTTCCCCAAACATGACTACATGAAGGAAGCTGGTAAGCATCTCTGTGTTTTAAAAGGTTGTATTTTTATGGGATACATCTTTAGAGAATATAACTGAGTATATCAATAAAGGGCTGATTAACCCTTCTTGGCATTTACTTCTGACCAAAAAAGATCCTTGTATTTTATAAATTTCAGGTGCTTTAGATTTGAGACAGTCTAAGGGCTAATGAAAAATGAAAGAGAAAAAAAAAATAAAAAAAATACATAAATGGCTCCTGACCAGAAGCATTCCTCCCTTATCCCTAAAAGAGACTCACTCCTGGACATCTTGTTTGAATTTAACTTCTGAAGTTTGTTTCGTTCCATCTCTAGAACAAGTCAGTCAGTAAGGTACAGAGATATGGCTATATGAACAAAAACACATGAGCGATTCAGCCACTGCACATCCAAAGACAAGAAGAGACAAAAAAATATTAACTGTCAAGTGACATGTCATTTGGATACATGTTTCTGGAGTTTGTCATTGATGTCCGTTCTGACAGCTACTGGAAATATCCGAGTTCTGTAAAACATCATTATATAATCAGCAAAAGCAAATGTCTCATAAGTAGAAAGCTGGCTTCACTTTCTAGTTCTAGAAGATTTGCTTAAAATGTATTCAGCAATAATTCACTCATTAACCCTAGGATGAGGGACAAGACTCTCTTGCTTCCACAGTCCCAGGCTCGTGGAGCAGCAGCTTGCATGGATATTGTGTTTACCTCTAGTTTAGAAACAGTGCTGATTGTTCTCTCTGCCCTCTCTTTCTGACACCAGCTTTATACATTACAGTCATTTCCTTACAAGTACAGTGAGGAAACCTGTCCTTGAGCAGACAGAAGCAGGGATGAGGGAACTGGGCAGTCAGGAACGGATGGAGGTAAACAGTGCTGTGTGCATGAGGAAAGAGCAACTCAGGAAACAGGAGCTCACGGAAGGGGTGGCAGGTGGGGCCATGAGCTCAAGTAGGTGAACGAGAAGCAAAAAATCAGCCTTCTATGACCCTAACTGGTGGCTCAACTCCAGTGAGAAAGGAAGGTTTATTTTCTGCTTTCAACTTAGTTGAATTCTTTAAGCAAACCAAAATCTTAGAAACCTCTCAAGAGACAATCCTGAGTGTCTGTCCTAAAAAGTTCTTTTCAGTGATTTTTTATTTTCTTTAACAGTTGGGGATTCTGATCTGGTAGCTTGCAATGAAGTAATATAGACATCAGGATGAGGCTATGGCTTGATTTCCTAGCTGGTCCAGTTCGACAGAAAAAGAAAACCAAAGGAAGTATGGTGGTTTGAATACAAATGGCCCCAATAGCCTCATACATTGAATGCTTAGTTACCATGGAGTGGCACTATTTGAAAAGATTAGAAAGATTAGGAGGTGTGGTCTCCTTGAAGTAGATGTGACCTTGTTGGAGGAGTGTATCATTGGGAGTGGGTGTTGAGGTTCCAAAAGCCCACTCAAGGCACAGACACAGACACAGACACACATAGACTCTCTCTCTCTCTCTCTCTCTCTCTCTCTCTCTCTCTCTCTCTCTCTCTCTCTCTCTGTGTTTGTGTATATGTGTGTGTTACACATCAGATCTTGCTCCAGTGCCATGCCAGCCACCATACTCTCTGCCATGATGATAATGAACTAAACCTTTGAAAGTGTTAAGCAAGCTCCCAATTAAATGTTTTCTTTCATAAGAGTTTCATGGGGCAGAACAAGGTATCCATATTTTAACTTTTGTGTCTGAGTGGTCCTGCAGTGAGAATGTTTGTGTGTGAGAGGCAAGTCCTGTAGCTGTCACAACCGTCTTCAGTTCTGGAAAAGCTGCACTCCAACAGAATACTGACTAAGAAAGAAGTTAGAAAACAGTGGTGATTTGAACTGTGGGGACCTGGCTCAAGAGGTTTCAAGGAGAAGATTGTTAATAAGTGGTTCACGGACCATTTTTGTAATATTGTGGCAAGAATGTACCTGTTTTTCTTCCCTTGTATTGTCAGAGGCTAAATTAAAGAGTTTAGGATTAATGGTGTTGGCAGAGGAGATTTCAAGATAGCCTAGTGGTGATGTTATGTTATTATTAATGGTCACACTTATGCAGATCTATAATAAAAAGAAGCAAGCTGAGCATGGGGAAATATAAAGTGTCCAGCTTGAGAAGAAAAGGAGCATCAGGAGGGATAAGAAAGCTAAGCCCAGTGTACAACGAGATAGAAAGTGTAAAGAAAAGCCTGATGCTAAAATGGAACAGAGGAAGTAGTGACCTCTGGGGAAGACCCCACCCACCTAAGCTTCCCACTTGTGAAAAAGAACTAATAAAAAGCTTAATCTGTATGTTGTTGCAAATGTAATTAAGCAAGGGGCTCAAATTCCAGCCCCATCAAGTAGCAGAACCTGGCTGCTTCGGCTTTAGAGTCAATAACACAAGAAGGGGTTGTGGAATGTCTCCCTTCATGGCTAAGGAAAATCATTGAGGACAGGCATGTGGCAGGGGTGTACCTACATGGAGACCCAGAAAGGTCATTGTATTGCCTATGAGAGTGATGCCTGGATTTCATTGGTGACCCCAAGATGTTGGATGCCAGAGTTGTGAGATACCTGCCTTGGAAAGCTGCTAACAGAGAGTGGAAACAGCCTAGGAGAGAGAAGTGTGTTTCAGTCAACAAAGCTGAAGGAGTTAGAGATTTAAAGAGCACTTTGATATCACACATGGAGATGCAGAATTTGGAGTCTGCACTGTTGGTTTTGGTCTAGTATTTTCTCTTATATCTTCTTGCCTTTTGGAATAGTAATGTATATTCTTTTTCTATTGTATATTAGAAGTATGTAATCTGCTTTAAAAATTTTTATTTTGCAGGGGGTTATAGTTAAGAGGTTGCCATAAGTCACAGAAGAGACTTTGAACTTTGAACTTTTAAAAAGTATTGAGACTGTGATAGCCCATGTTGACTTTTGGAAGTTACACTGAATGCATTTTTGTATTATGATATGGCTACAAGTCTATGGAGGCCAGAGAATGGAATGTGGTCATTTGAATAAGAATTGTCCCCCATAGGTTCATATATCTGAATGCTTAGTGACCAAGGAGTGACACTATTTGAAAGGATTAGAAGGATTAGGAGGTGTGGCCTTGTTGGAGGAAGTGTGTTACCGGGGATGGGCTTTGAGGTTTCAAAGCCTATTCCAGGCCCAGGCTCTCTCTCTCTTTCCCTCTCTGCCTATGGAACAGGCTGTAGCTCTGAATTAGTGCTCTGGTGCCTGCTTGCATGCTGCCATGTTCCCAGCCATGATGATAATGGATTAAACCTCAGAAACTGTATGGAAGTCTTTAATTAAACTCGTTAGAATTGCCTTGATCAGAGTGTCTCTTCACTGCAACAGAACACTAAGATAAGCGGTATCCTGGTCCATTGGACAGATAGCTGAGATCCGAGAACTTGGCTGGTTGGGATCTACCTTTGTCTTAGAAAGGATTTCATTGCTGTGAAGAAACACCATGACCATGGCAACTCTTACAGAAGAAATTATTTAACTGGGGCAGGCTTTAGAGTTTCAGAGGTTTAGTCAATTACTGTCATGGTGGTAAACAGAGCAGCTTGCAGGTAGACATGGTGCTGGAGAATAAGATGAGAAGAGTTTTACATCTTAATACACAAGTAGCAGATGGAGACTATGTGTCACACTGGCTGTAGCTTGAGCATAGGAGACCTCAAAGCTCACCACCACAGTGACACATTTCCTCCAATAAGGCCACACCCACTCTAAAAAGGCCATACCTCCTAACAGTGACACTCCTTATGGCTCAAGCATTCAAACACACGAGTCTGTGGGAGTCATTCCTAAACAAACCACCATGACATCGATATTAAACCAAAAGACTGGAAAAGGCCCAGCTATTTTCCTTATTATAGCCCCTCACCTTAGACTTTCCTTTGCTGTGGAGAATTGGAGAGAAGTAGGTGCTGTAGTGAGAGCTAATCAGAAAGCAAAAGAGGAGAATCAGCCAACATGCCTTTCTCTCTACCTGACCTCCCTGGGTCTTTGTATCTTTATAGCAGATCACAAATGATGACACAGAGGGAACAAAAGTGAACATGACACCTTTATTGATCAAGAATCACATATACACACCTAATCAGTCAGTTTCATACATAAGACTTGGTAATTGTACATGACTGATTTGTCAGTTACTCTAGGGTTATAGGATTATTAGCCTTGGCTTCAATCTGTATCTTACAGTCAGCCCCTCTGGAAGGAGTTTCAGAAGACATGTTACAAATTATACCTTCTTTATGTGCAATCAATGCCAATGAGGAAATAGAGAGACACTATTTTATTCACCACTGGCAAAAAAAAGCATATTCTTCATGGAATTAATTTTAATCATCTATCAAACAGTGTTGAAGTGTTCATAGTCTTGAATCCCAGTTCTAGAAACACTTCATAGAGAGTTACAACATCATTCATAAAAGGTAAAATGGAAACGTTAAAATGAAATAACAGGATATGGTTAAGTATATGCCAGAGACCAATGTTGCCAAATGCTTGCTTAAAATATATTTAAAAAGCAAAAATGATCACAATACAGTTGAGAAAATCAGATGACAAATTTTGTGTTGTATATGATCCCAACTTTGTAAAAAATTATACACAAGAAAGGAAAAACACATTAGGAGGAAATACTTAGTGTTTTTATATAGCCCCATTATCCTCTTTGTTTTACCAAATGTCCATATTTATTAGATGTGACTTGAATGAAGAGAAAGCTCATTTTAATACGATACTGAATCAAATAGTCACACATTACAATAACAGAGTACATGCATCCCCAGGAAAATAATAATATGTTGCTATACTTAGTAATATGCAAGTGTTATCACAATGGAATTTCATATCAAAAGGTGTTAGGTGCTGGGGCTCATGTCTGTAATTCAAGTACTTTTTGAGAGACTGAGTCATTAGGATTTCCACTAGTTTCAGCCTGGGCCACCTTATAAGATCCTGTGCAGTCTGACCACATCATTTAGAAACTATCTCAGAAAAGAGGGAAGTAAGAATTATAAATATGTAATACAGAGTGTGGTCTATATGTGTATATGTATATACAAATTATGAGTCTATATGTATATGCAAAATCCTGGAAGGTCAAAGTGTAGTTTCCTGTGAATAGTGTTGGGAACTGTGGTAGTTTGAATAAAAATGGTCCTCATAGGTTCACATATCTTTGAAGGCTTGGTCCTCAGTTGGTGGAACTGTTTTGAGGAAGAATTAGGAGGTGTTTTCTCCTAATTGGAGGAGGTGGATCACCAGAGGTAGGCTTTGAGGTTTCAAATGCCAACACTAGGCCCATTCTCTCTGTCTGTTTGTCTTGGTCTCTCTCTTTCTGTCTTTCTTCTCTCTCTGTCTCTCCATTCCTCTTTTCACTCCACTCCCTTCCTCCCCTTCCTCCTTTTGTCTATCTCTCTTTCTCACTGCCTCCTTCTTGTGGATCAGATGTGAGCTCTAAGTTACTGCTACAGCACCATGCTTACCTGTAGCCATGCTCACCATCTGACACTCTAAATCAGCTATAATTAATTATTTTCTTTTATACATTGTCTTGGTTGTGGTGTCTCTTCATAGCAATAGAAAAGTGCCTAAGACAGAAACTAGAGTGCTTATCCTTTTTCTTTTAGGTATTTCAGGGATCTGACTGGGTAAACAGAATACATCTTCACAGCACTCATGGCTTTCTTTTTTCTTTCTTTTTCTTTTTTTTATTTTTTGGTTTTTTGAGACAGGGTTTCTCTGTGTAGCCCTGGCTGTCCTGGAGCTCACTCTGTAGATCAGGCTGGCCTCAAACTCAGAAAACTGCCTGCCTCTGCCTCCCAAGTGTTGGGATTAAAGGCGTGTGCCACCACCGCCCGGCCATGGTTTTCAAAATGTCTTATTGCTACCCATTTGTGGCTTCAAGCTGGTCATATGTGTTGTCTTAGTTATTGTGATTAAATATCACGACCAAAGCAACTTATATAAGAAAGCACTTAATTGGGGGCTTGCTTACAGTTTCAAAGGGTTAGTCCATAATCATTATGGTGGGAAGCGTGGCAGGCAGGCATGGAGCTGGAGCAAGAGCTGAGAGCTAACACCTGGTTCACAAGTTGTAGGTAGAAATAGAGTGAGCCTAGACCTGGAGTGTGCTTTGACTACTCCAGTAACACACCTCCTCCAACAAGGCCACGCCTCCTAACCCTTCCCAAACAGTTCTATCAACTGGGGACTAGGTATTCAAATATATGAGCCATTTTCATTTAAACCACCACAGTTGTTAAAACCATGTACTACAAGTGACTCTAGATTGTGTCAAGTTGATAATTAAAACTAATCATGCCAGGCCTGCTACATGTTTTTAATCCTAGATGCTGATATATGTGGATCTCTGTGAGTTTGCAGCCAGTCTGGTCTACACAGCCAGTTCCAGGCCAGCCAGAGCTTCTTAGGAAGAGCCTGTTTCAAACAAAGAAACAAGCACAAAAAGTCAAACAGCCACCAACAAAACAAATCATCATAGCACATGATGGCTAGCAAGATGTCTCTGTGGGAAAGGGTTCTTGCTCTCAAGCCTGACAAACAGGGTTTATTTTCCAGGACACACAAATTACCGGATTAGAATCCCAGAATTCCAAAGGCTGTACTCTGACCTCTATACCCATACCAAATGTGTTCCTTTATCAATCAATAAATAAATATAATGTAAAAATAAAGATATTGAAATGAATAGAATATTTAAGTGAAAGAATAATATGGATGAAATAATATGAAATAATATGGATGAAATAATATGCCAAGAAAGTATCATTCAGCTATAAAAAGAATGAAATCCTATTTCTAGGAGCATGGATGAAAATAGAGCATATTATTTAGGTGAAATTCGGCCGACACGGGTAGACTAATATTGTGTTCATTAATATGAAGAAACTATTTAAAAAGACCTGAAAGTAGAAGAGAGCTTAGTAGGGGTTCAGAAGAGTGCTGGTGAGGACAGGTGGGGGTGAAGGAGGGAGAAGGAGGATGGGCAGACATGACAGACATATGAGGTATTCATGCGTGGAAGCATGACAGTGAACCCCACTCATCTCTACAGTTCATATATGTTAAAATAGGTGTGAAAATTGAAGAACCACAGTGTTTAATATGTTGATGAAAGACATAGGCCTAAATGGGAGTCAGATGGTGCAGCTCCTCACATTCTAGGTCTGCTTTGCTGGAATCATTCTACAAACTGAACTGCTCCCATCATTCAGTCCACAGAGTAAACTTACTAGTACATGTGAGAGGCATCAGCAGTGAAACACTGTGACTCTGAGAAAAACAAAGCTAGAACCAGGCAGGTCCCTAAGACAGAATGTGACCTGTCTACACTCAGTGGCTTTGAGTGACTGTAGGGTTCTTGTGTTCGGGAATCTGAGCTTATGGGATTTACAATAATTTTTCAAGCTAAATTAGCATTTGCCTTTGACCTAGTCAGCCAATGGCTGGAGAGATAATGCACATAGGAGGAGAATCTACCACTGCCATTCTCCTGAATCAGTATAGCTTCTCTCTGACTGCTTCCCAAATACTGATCCCACACCACATACAAGTGCAGTGCTCACTCCTCAGCAAAGCACTTTCTTTTTGTAGCAGATGAAGACTACTTAGAAAACCATAACTGGTCAAAATGAGTAAAAGGCCACGGTGCCCAGCACAATTGGTCTGTGTACAACAGAGTCCCCACACTAATACGAAGGCAGTCAGAGGTAAGGAATCCCAGGTGGAATTCTTGGGGAGATGAGAGGAGTTGGAGAGGAGGAAATAAAGTAAGTACAGTGTACTCATGTATGAATTCTCAAAAAAATAGACTTATAAATTATAATAAAAGACTTGATTTTGATATTATATAAATAAGCTCCTTTAAAACTCTAGGAAACAAGACCGTGACACTTCCACCCTTAAAAAATATTATGCTAAAGATCAAAAAATTCTTTTTTTCAAGAAAGAAAAATGATCTAAGGGTAGAATGTACCTCAATTATTAAAAACTTTCTGGCTTCGAGGCTTCAAAACAATTTCTGCTGCCTAACAGATCAATGTAGCACTGGTCTTTAATCATACTTACTTGGCCCAGGAGAATGGGACATCATTAAATCTGGTTGGTGCCAAACCTTGTGATCAAATTGGCAATAAAAGAAAGCACAGGTGTTTGGATGGGCACAGTGAAGAGCACAATGACCACAGTCTGCTCCATATGACTTCATCTCAATAAGGAAAACAAAAGTAAGATGGGTCTACTCTCCACCAGCAGGCACCAGCTCTTCCTATGTCACAGACAAGTCAGGACACGGCCCACACACGCCACAGCACTCTTTCTCCACGATATAGGGGGTGGGGCACACTGCTTTGTTTGGGTGAAAGACAAACCTGGTCATCATCTTACACAGAGGAAAAGCTCAAGATTTCGTCCAGTTGATAATGTGTCTCCTGAGAAGACCCACCACTGATCACTGCTGAACTCCTGTTAACCTGAAAGACTGATTCTCTGAGGCACATTCAAGAAAATATATATGTGGATATTCCAAGGAGAGCCAATCAGCCTAAAGAGCCAGATTCAGTTTCTGGGTTTTGTATTCTGAGTACATATCATTAGGGCCAAAGGGATGACAAGAACTGATGGTATACAGGCCCCACTGTCTGTAAATTACACCCACTCATGTTATCACCTAATGCTATAGGGAGAGTTCAGTGTCCAGAAAAGCAGGAAGCTGAGAACAGCCTCTGTCAACCCTTCTGCCACCAAACATCACATAACGGTCCCAGTGACAGTGCAGAGTGAGCTCACAGCTGAGGAAATTGTACTAACTGGAATCGGGCAAGGGAAAAGCCACCACCCCTGAGCCCACAAGGGATGCCATTAGTGCAGTGATCAGGGACTGAATTACCACTACTTAGGTTGGGATAAAAAAATCCTCATTCATTTGGTTTGTATCGGCAACTAGAGATAATGATACAAAATATAACTTTATATTTAAACTACTTAAATCTGGCAATCCCTCGTGGTCTTCATGTCTGATTAAAGAACTAGGCATGAGTAAATACCAAGCTATAGGTTTTCAAAGGCAATTGTATCATGAAATCAGGAGCTGGTACTAAGAGATCTGAGTCTCAGTATCATCTCCACCTTGTATAGTACTGAGAAGAATCATCCAGCACGGCTGAGCACTCCAGAGCAATGCTGAGACAGGGGTACACAAAGACCCAGGAGCTCACAGCCCAAGCATGTTTGTTAGCTGTGTGGATTTGGCAAACCAATGAATTTCTGAATCTTGTTAAAAGAGGGGTGGGAGAAGTATGTGTACTTATCCAGAGCAATCTTTTAAAGTAGACCTGTGGCTCATCTAAGAAAAAGAGATGATTTCACAAGAAACCAGTTATCTCCGGACTCTATACCGTCTGTGTTGGAGAGCTGCTGAGAACGCTGCTGTAGCATGCTTGCTATTCGAGCATGGAGTCTTGAGATCAATTTCCAACACCTATGCAAAAAGCTAGGTGTGGTGGCATGGTGTGCTCATCTGAGGCCTGGGAAGGAGAGACAGCTCCATTTCTCGTGATCACTGGCTAGGCAGCCAGCCTAGCATGATGGATGAGGCCTAGGACCCAGGGAGACAGTGTATTTCAGCAGGTGGATGGCTTCTTTGAGGTAGCATCTGAGTTTGACTTCTGGCTTCTATAGGCATCCACTCCCCTCCATACAAATGTGTTAGGTCCCAGCCCTAAGGACTTGAACTTCTGAAGACTGTGATATCTCCAGGATTCAGGATCTGAATCTCTAAATGACATGTATCATTCAGTGCCTTTCAATGAGTTTATTAAACTAATCACAGCACTTTCAAAGTATCTATACTAGTCAAATATCAGGTACTTTTAGATGCCATGTATTACATGTATACAGTAAAAACTCTCAGAATGTCTCTGTCTCATTCACGTGAAATTCTGGAAGCTATTAACTTAGTGCTTAAGCTTTCTCATTTGAGATTTAGTTATATGTGTTATCACAAATTTGTCATTGTTACTATTTTGACAACTGTATTTTATGCATTGGCTTTCTTTGTAATCCTCTATGTTTAGTTCACAAATTTAAAAACATTACTTTGGGAATCAGTCCAAGAATTTTTTGTTTGTTTGTTAACAGGGTTCAAGGCACAGAAACTGTTAATAGGTCCTACTTCCTCAGATATGATGGAAGTATGTGCTGTGACACACTGAGGACTCATGACAAAGCCAGGTGCACTGCTGAGTGTCACACACAGCAGTGCTCACTCAGTGGCCATTCCTGAGAACACTGGGGCAGAGACATAGTCTTCTGTATAAAGCATCTCATCTCTTAACTACCACCACTTCAGTACAGCTCACAAGGAGTTGGTTAGTGTTGCTTGGTGGCTCACTGTCCTGACTTGCTGCTGGCCTCGCTTGTTGTTGGGATGGCACATCTATGTGGAGCTCCATTTGGACTTCTACAGCTGGAGAGCAGCTGTGTACAGTTAAATGGTGAGTGATTCCAGGGAAGAGCCTGCACCGTGGCTGGGGACAGGAAGGCCTCCCAGGGACAGGGGACTTACTTAACTGTCCTGCTCCTGTGCCAATGACCAAGGCTTTGGCCATGGTGTAGGAAATGAGAGCACGTTATTTAGAGGCTGGGACATGGAACTGATCTAAAGCTTGCCTGTGAAGGGCCTTCAAAGGCAGGAGCAGCATAATGAACCTCAATGTGAGAAAATTAAGTAATGTTTCAAATTGAATCCCAAATCAACAGTCTCAGCAATATGAGCGAACTCTGCAAACGGGAATGCACTAGAGCTACAGAGGGAAGATTCATGGTCTTCTTAATTAACTTCGAGGTGCCGCACATAAGGGGAAAACGATAAATCAAGTAGATTACTGCCAGCGTTCTGAATTTCCAAATGAAATAAGAGAGGTATAGCACCTTGAGTCATTTTGTAAATGTGTACAGTGGGGGGAGGGAATCACCAAGGTCATCCCTTATGCTGTAATTTATACTACATGCTAAGTATTTGCCAGACACTCAGGTGTGAGACAGAAGGAAACAAAAATGAGTGACACAAATGTTGGATGGGAAACAATTCATACACACACATCCTCACCCCACCGCCCCCCCACAAGTCACTATTTCTGCATTTCTCTAAAACATATTGCATACTCACTTGGCAGCAGCATTCTAAGAGCTGGGGATGTCATGATGACTAGGATGCAGAAAGTCCCTGACCCTGTGAAGCTCACAAGTTAGAAGGGAAGCAGGAACTCAACACACCATCAAATAAACCAACAGATTTCAGGCAACAAGAAGTACTATGAAAAATGATGAGGATAAAAAGAGGGCTCAGGACAGGAAAATCAGGGATGCAGTGTCTAACCAGATGCAGAAAGGAAGGAAACAGCAGCCTGTGTGAGCTCTAGTCAAAGACTGTCTCAGCAGAGGGGCTGGTAAGGACCATGGCCTTGGAGCAGGCAAGAGCTTGTGTGCTCGAGAGACAGACGATATGGGTGGTGCTAAGGGTGCGGCTGGAGTCACCGGAGGCGGTCCTGATCCTGTAGCCCTTTGGTATGGTAAGACATTTTGATCTAATTCTGAGTGTGATAGGTCAGAGAGAAAGACAATCTGACTTATCATAGGCAGAAATACATGCAAAGAAGTGCTGGCTGGATGTCTTAGAGTTTCCATTGCTATGAAGAGACACCATGACCAAGGCAACTCTAATAAGGGACAACATTTAACTGGGGCTAGCTTATAGGTTCAGAGGTTCAGTCCATTATCATCATCAAGGGAACCATGGCAGCATCCAGGCAGGCATGGTGCTGGAGGGGCTGAGAGTTTTACATCTTGATCGGAAGGCAGCCAGGAGAAGACAGGCAGCTAGAAGGGTCTCACAGTCCACCCCTATAGTGACACACTTCCTCCAATAAGGCCACATCTCCTAATACTGCTACTCCCTGGGCCAAGCATAGTCAAACCACCTCAGTAGCCTATCAAACAATGATTAATCCCTATTGTGGGTTTATTAGTGGTAAAGGGCACAAAAACATTCTAACAAGCCTGTCGTTGACCTAAATCCCCAACAATCAATGGTAGAGAGCTAGACTAACATTACATACTCACATCTTAGAATGCAACTTACAATGCACTGGATCTGTCTACATTGATTTGGAAGGATATTAAGGAAAACAAAAGAGAACTGTTCAGGTGTGTGATCTACATATGTGTCTTCCCTCCACTGGGCACACTTCAGGCTCTTCCCGGGAGCATCTTGCCTAAAAATATGTCTGCACATAGGAAGAATATGGATAAAATTTAATCATCCCCATGGCATTGACATTTATTTACTTTGTGTGGTTTGGTAGAAGTTTGGTAGAAAACTGAGAGAAAAGCTATTCTCAAATATATTGTATACAGCTTAAATTTTTATATTTAGTGACCATAGTGAGTGATATCAATGCTATAATTTTGGAAAAGATATTTGACCAATGGCATAAATAATTTCTGGAGGTTGGGGACCCTTCATAAAATAGATTTCACTGTGTCTGGGTGAACAGGATTATCGAGGCCAGAGCAGAGTGAGAAAGTACTCAAGCAGAGGGCAAAACACGGGCAGCTTCTATGCATGGGGATGATAGATGGGTCCTTTGAGAGCTGTTCTAATGGCAGCTCTAGGTGCTACAGAGAATGGCAGAAGTGAGGGGGTTGGGGAAATTCCTGTAAATAGTGGGTGCTAAGCAGGAGGTGGCAGGGAGTGGCAGGATGAGCAGGTGGAGTGGACACAGATATTACACAAGGGAAGCTCAAGGATGCTGAAAAATGGGTGGAGGGAGAGAAATAGAAGATGGCTAGAAGACTTGATGTTTTCTAGACTACTGGGTAGGCAGATACCACTGAACAATGTATGTTATCAAGAGGCCATTTTGGAGGGGAAGTGACATAATGGGATAGCACTGGGTTGGTGCAGTCTATCCTATATGTTCCTGAGGCCACAGAAGCGAGGCAGCCAGAAGTGAGAATTTGAAGAAATTGGGACACAGGGCTCAGAGAATTCTCTTTAGATAACAGCTAATGTCATGGAATATGAGAAATACAGACAGGGAAGGAAAATACAAGTGACTAATACAGAGGAAGCTAGAATTCTGTGGACATAGCTCAGGGAAGTTACTATTTGTATGGCAAAAAGATAGAAGCAACCAACTAGAACAGGTTAGTGGCTAAAGAGAGAAAAATGATTTATTCTTTATTCATGTCAGAGTTTCCATGGAGCCCAGGTGGCCACAAACTCACTACATAATCAGGGGAAAAGGGTTTCCAAATTATAGTAACATCATCAGTGTGAGCAGGGTAAAGTATGGAGAGAAATGCCAAGTTTATTAATAGGAAAGAAACTCTTAGGAGGACAGAGACCTTACAATACATGTGGCATGACCAAAAGGAGCCAAGGAGATGGAGTCTGAAACCCCAGAGAGGAGATGGATGTGCTGTGCCAGCCTTGTGACAGCTCTGAAGAAAGCATCTAGAGATGAGAATGGAAAGAACATGGCTGGACTTGGAAGTGACCGCAGGGCCTTTAGACAACAGGGGGACAGCCCCTGCTCCACTAGTTAGCGGAGCTCACATGCTGATGAGGGAGACATGGGGAACTCACTTGGGAATTTAAGCATACTGGAAGCTGAGTAAGTTTCAATAGAAAAGAAAAGATAATGGGACCATGCAGAAGGTACAGCTGAGGCTGGACAGCCTGTGTTTGCCATGGGTATATCAAAAGCCACGTGCTGGCCATATGCTGGCCATGTGCTGGAGTGAGTCCCAGGAGCTGCAGGTATGTGTAAATTTTATCTGAGGCTGAAGACCGAAGACAGTGAAGTAAGGGGCAAGCTTGTGTGGGCAAGGGATGCACAGTAAATTCAGAGCTGCTCCCCCGCAGCCATCCTGAGTGTGCAGGCACATCAAGGCAGGAAGGACTTAGGTACATAGAACTCTGAGACCAATGGTGCACCAGGGAGGCCACAAGAAAGAGAACGTCAATGGGAAATTGTTTACGACAGAGTCCTGGAAATGGTGAAGAAAGTAAAAAAATTGGTGCTTGTCTCTAGATGGTTCTTAGCATCACCGAACTGTTTTTGAAAAGGAAAAAAAGTGCAATCTCAAAAAAATAAATAAAAATAAAAAACAAGGAAAAAAGGCTGCACACTTTAGAACTGGACTCAAAGATATGTAAGATTAGTCAGAAATACTGATGAATAAACACAAGAGACTCAAAGTAAACTGGCCAGAAGCAAAGCCAGTGTGTGTGAGCCAGGCGAGGACTGTGTGAACAAGCTGTTGAGAGCACTGTTGGCCCAGGAGCGAGCTGCCATCTCTGCAGGCTAGAGACCCACCCTGCCATGTGCACCATCTGCCCGGTGCTACAGACCCTCCTCCCCTACAGTGTGTTTCCTGCAAGCGATGTAATCAAATTTTGATGCAGCAAGTCAAAACACAAGAGAGCTCCCTTTTTAGCTTCCCGGTGTCCCACAAGAATATATGGTCTTTGCAGAGCACCGTGAGCAACCAGGTTGGGAGAGAGACATTACAGGGGAGAGACATTACAGGGGAAATCTGGCAAGGAGCCACCTCAGCTTTGTTTCAATGGACGTCCATAAAACATGGGCTAAGAAAATGGTAGCCCAATGTCTGGCATTTGAGACCTAACAGCATGTAACATGTTTATGGCATGCACTAGGCTACAAACTTCAGTCTGGGGCTGGGGCACATAGCAGAGACTTCAGATCTGGTAGACAAAGGAGGGACTAGGAAAGCACAGTTTGTACTGCAATAAACATGACTGCTTTTAGAAGACTATAAACAGGTGGTTTTATGAAAAAAAGAAATCTGTGCACTTAGATTAAAAAATCAAATGCTTCAGTCTTGTTTTTATAAATACAAGAAGGCTAGTGCAAGTGTCGCTAATTACAGCAAGTTCTATAAGGCTACGACTGATTATAACTTGTCAAAAAATTAGTTCAACTGAAAAAGCAAGAGAGAAAGGTGGGAAGATTAGGTAAGGTTTTGGAGTGAGGAGAAAAGTGGCAAAAGGGAAGAAAGCTTTCATTAACAGTTTGCATTCTAGTAGAAGGAGAAATCAAAACAAAGAACCCAGACTCATTTCATTTTCATTCAAAACAAGCTCTTAGTCAGTGTACTGTCACTCCGGATCCTTGAACTCATGGTGATGCTGCTTCCAAGTCCATCTTTCATCCATGCAATATTTAGACCCCTCAGACAGTGCCGCTACTGAGTCTGCTTCTCTCATCTAAGGGAAAAATGTCACGTCTAGTGATTCTGCCTGAACACCAGATGCTGTGCTACTAAACATCACTGTGAAGACTGCTGGGTTTTGTTTTGCAGCTACTTCAATTTTTGGCCAGTTACGTTGAACTCATACAGATTTTACATTTGATTAGATCAAATTTATAGAAACGCCAACTGTATCCAAAGACCATCTAACTTACTCTGCCTCCTCTGAGCTCTTACAGGATCTTGGCTCCAAGCACAATTGCTCAGAGAATAAAGTATTTATTTCTAAGCTGAGCCCTTTCTAAGATCAGAACCATGAGTATGGAGCACTCACATGTTTTTGTACTGATCAGGCTGGGATATAACACGGTCCTTCTTCTATTCCCACCTCTGTAGGAGCTGCTTACTCTCATCATGTGTGGTGTATTCAGCCTGGCCTGGTGGAGAACCCTGTGGTGGTTTAAATGAGATGTCCTCCATAGATTTGGGTATTTGATTCCTTGGATAGGGATGCTTTTCAGGTAGAATTAGAGAGTGTGGCCTTGCTGAAAGAGGTGTCACTGGGGACAAGCTATGAGGTTTCAAAGCCACCTGCCATTCTGATCTTTCTCTCTCTCTCTCTCTCTCTCTCTCTCTCTCTCTCTCTCCCTCTCCCTCTCCCTCTCCCTCTCCCTCTCCCTTTCCCTTTCCCTCTCCCTCTTTCTCCCTGCTGCTGCTCCAGCTGCCACCTGTTGCCTCTGCCCACCACCTGAACTGTAAGCCCAAATAAACCCTTCTCTTCTGTAAGCCGTTGTGGTCATGGCGGTATATTCTGGCAACATACAGACATGTGCACACAGGAGTCACAATGCCCATGGCTCTAGCTTTAGCTCTGAGGAACTGCTAAGCTCTGCTCAGACTTCGCTCTTCACACTACAGTAAAGTAGTGTAGATGACTGCGGTGTCAACCCCCCAAGCTTCCCTTCTCCCAGGGACCAGTCTTGAACTTCCTACTGTTTAGAGCCTAAAACTCACCATCTCATACAGTTTCTCTAGTTACGGTGAGACAATCAGTGGTAGCCATTGCCCAGGACGTTTTTTATGTTGTAAGTTGGATGAATGCGGAGTGAGCGTATACAGTTTGTTTCTCCCGAAGGTCTCTCTATGAATATGGGCAGTTTGTACAGAAGCAATCTTACAGTTCTCAGGATCAGTTATGAACTCACTTATTACAAGAACAGTTGTGCATCCCTTCAGAAAATGTTACTAAGGGGCAGCAACAGGCTCAGTATTGTCCTGGAGGCTTGGAAAGGAAATGTCCCTGCATTCATGAGGCATGTTTGATGGTACACATTGTCCTGGCTCCTCTAAAGCAATTCTCCCTGCTGTCATCTCTTTCGTTAAGATTTGATTGCTATGAGAAATGACACAGCCTTTTGCTTAGATAGATCGCTGTGCCGCTGGTATTTGTGGTATTTGTTCTGCGTGGATACAGCAAGGAAGGAGTTACTAGAGATGAAGAAATGTAGGCGGGGCATGCAGCCTCTGACAGAGGTCATGAGCAGGTCATGAGCATCGCACAGGACCCTAAGATGAGCAGCCTGGCTCTGCATCACGCCTCTGTGAGAGAAAGGGAAGAGATCTCCTGAGGAAAACTCTAATTCACAAGCATAAAAAATTAGCAAGTGGTTTAGTGAGTGTGTTTGGGTACCATTTTGTCTTCCTTTTCTCTAGCTGATTGTGAGAAAAAAGACAATTCTGCATTTTGAATTAGAAAAAAGAACAGAAAGCCATTCTGTATAAAATCTTACTCTTTGGGGAAGCTGAGGAGGGAGGTGAAGGTGATATTATCTTAGCAACCTAAAATGATGGTTTCAGAACACTAATTCCTATTAGGTGCCTCAAGCAAAAGTACCCAAGAACCACACCAGAATTATATCGTCCCATTCAGAGAACTGAAATGGATATTAAGCATAGAGGAAGAGGATATGATGTGTATAAATCTTGAATTGAGACATGGAACCATTTGCAGCCATCTGGCCTTGAACTTGTGATTCTCCTGCCTCAGCTTCCCAATTGCTGGGGATCACAGGTGTGCAACATCATACCCAGCTTAGAAATCTATTTCACTTAACTCACACCCCCCAACATTAAAGCCCATAATATCCTCCTGTGAATAAATGGCCGTGTGTGTTGGGGGGTGTGGGGGGGGGGGTGGGAGGCTCCCGAATCACTCTTGGAATTACTGTTCTAGGAAGAATTGTGATTTAACTTTCAGAGTGAACATTAAATCAAATTAAAATCATTCTTAGAGGTCAAACCTACAGCTCACTGCACCAGCAGTGCAGGAGAGTCCTAGGAAGAGAACCAGAGCTGTATTGTAGTTAGATATTAAACTTTCATCCAGCAGCGAACGATGAGAATGAAGTGCAAGACACCACTAATCTGCAGTCACACGTGATGAATGTTCACATATCAAATGCTATACATATTTAAAAATTAAATAGCTTTAGAAATTTTGATTTATGTTATCTTAATAAAAATATTCTGTAGAAAACAGAATAATTAACAACCTTGGCCATATATGCTATTACATCCTTAATGTTATCTCTGATACTTATTTCTGGAGAGACACAAATGATTACAAAGTTACCTTGTAGCCCAGCATGGTGGTAATTAATTTTAGCACTCAAAAGGCAGAGGCAGGCAGATCTCTGTGAGTTCAGGGCCACATGATCTACAGAGTGAGTTCCAGGACTGCCAGGGCCACATAGTGGGACCCTATCTCAAAAAAGCCAAAAAGTTACTATGTCTCCTTAAGGCAGTTACCGGAACTTCTTGGACAATAACCTGCAGAACTATCCAGGGGCAACACACACTCTTTGGCCAGGTTTTGGTGATGGAGGTTCACCTGTTTTGCCCAGCAGCTTACCCCCTGCTTTCCTGTTGGCTGCAAGGCTAAGGTGTCCATTCACTGTAGCTGATATGTTGGGATTTACTTCTTACATCCACCCCAGCTCCAGCTTTGTGATACGGCAGTACCTTACAAAGGACTTCGTGAATACCTCTCTTACAGGTTTTAGCTTCTATAGTCTCTATTGTTGTCCCTGAGCAGACTGCTGACATGCAGTTATATTGGGTATAGTAACTGCTCTATATTATTTTATATCCTTGCCCTCTTCAAGATTCTTCTCTTGTCTTCATTGGGTATTTAATGCTCTGATATCCTAATAACTCTGGCTGCACAGTAGATTCTGGAGCCCCCTCAACAGGTATAAACCCAAGTAGCCCAAGGTACTATCATCTGTGTTTATTCACCTCTCTCTCTTTCTCTTTCTCTTCCTCCATGGGAGCGTGTGTGTGTGCGTGTGCGTGTGCGTGTGTGTGTGTGTGTGTGTGTGTGTGTTTAGGTCAGAGTTCAACTTTAGGTATTGTTCTCCAGGAGACATCCACTTTGTTTTGGAGACAGTCTCTCACTGGTCTGAAACTCACCAAATGAGGGTCAGGAATTCACCTCTTTCCACTGGGCTCCCAGGACTGGGATTGAGTGTGTAGACCATGCCTGCTTCTTTAAATGGGTCCCAGGGATTGAACTCAGGTCCTTATGCTTGCAAGGCAAGCATTTACTAACGGAGACATCTCCCTAACCCTTGCCTTTATCAATAAAAAAATAAAAATAAAAATTAAGGAGTGACAACCCTCTCTTGGGCCAGGCCTGGTAGCCTGCATATAATTCCAGCTCTCAAGGACAGAGGAAGGCTGCTTCAAATTCCAGGCCAGCTTAGATGTCAAATTCCAGAGGCTGCATAGCAAGATCCTATATCAGAAACAAAACAAAGCCAAGCAACATCCACCCACCCAACAAAAGAAAACCCAGAATTAAAATAACAAAAGCAAAGAAGGAAAAAGAGCAGTATGTTTTCCTGTCAGTCAGGATACTGCTGCCAAGCCAGCATTTCTTCCTCCTTCAGCAGTGGCTTGGTCTAAACTCTCTCTGTCTCTGTCTCTCTCTTTCTCTTGGGGTGTGTGTGTTCTCCTTACGCAATGCACAGGTTTGTAGCTCTCAATTGTTTGAACCTCTTGTATCGGCTCCCCGCCACTCTGTTTGTATCTACTCCCCATAAACAAATATCTAGAGTGTGAGGAGTAATAAGTCCCAACACAGCAATCCCCACAAAAGGGTCTTTTGTTCAGAGTTGATAACCTGGCAAGCTTACACATACCTTCTTCCTAGAGAGGTCACCAGTAAGCTTAGCAGTCTGCTATAGACGTCTGTTCCTTTAGACTAGATAGATTTGTCAACATCAGCAGGCTAATCTACTACAGTTCTATGAATATATAACTAGAGGTTTTTCAGTTCTCTTGCTAAGTATCGGAAATAGTACAGGCTCTTTAAAAAACTCCAACATCTTTATGTAATCGAATATAATCTAAATGTATTTTAGCAACATGTCAGAATATAGGTAGTGAAAGACTAGAGACAGTTTATGCTACTCCTTAGAAAGTCTGATGAGCAGGAAACCAAAAAATGACGTGCACTCAGAAGCTTTCATTAATAAATCCATTTGAAAACATGCTTCATTACAAGTACATGAAGCTGAGCGCAGGTAAGTAACTCAAGTTGTGTCTTGGTAGGAATTAACTGTCTCCTAAACGACACCAAACTGAAGAGCGCAGATAATTTACCAGCAGATTTTCTCTCCAGACCCTGGTCCACACTCTTGCACCAAGAGACTAGAAAAGGTCTTTGCCTTATGGGAAAGGGACAGCCAAAAGCAATCCACCCACTGACTTATGGGCAACCAGTTCACATTCTCATTAAAAACTAATTTTGCTCTCACTCTCTCCACATTACTTGGACAGTGTATGTTTTTTTAACCCAAAGGTGAGTTTGAGTTCTAACCCCTAAATTATTGTCTCCTTAATCATTTGAGTTGACTGAAACACTAAGTCTTCTTTTAGGTTTGATATTCAAACTCAAAACAGTTCTCTAGAGCTAGGCTCAGAAGGAAGGCAGTGAGAACTCATGCCCCTCTCCACACGTGGGGGCAGCTGCTGACAGTGTTTCTACTGAAAGATGAGCTGCTACAAAATGAGGTTCTGAAACGAAATGATTTCAGCTAGTTAGAGTCCAATATATTCTGATACTCCAGCTATGTTTTGAATTCATAAAAAGTACTTTTTTCACCCCAAGATTTAAAAGGTTCACTTAAACATAAATCCACTAATCTCTCACACTGCCCTATGAAGTCAAAATAGAATATTCTAACTGCATACAAAATACTTGCAAAATGAGCTTATAAATCAGCCGTGTCTTCAGACTTACACACAGTGAGCTCCAATCTATATCCCTCAACAAAGAACTAAGAAATCTCCACAGAGATGGTGCACATTTTTAAACAGAAAGCACTTACTCTGGCAAAAAGATACATGTAGACAACAGAGCAGCAGCGACCAGCCGCTGCGTCTCTGGGGCCGCTGCGTCTCTGCGGCAGCTGCGTCTCTGGGGCAGCTTACCTGTTGATGTAGCTGAGGGCCACGTAGGTCGGCTGCTGCAGCTCTTGCTTTTCTAAGACACGTGGATCTGTATCTGAAATAAAACACAATGACATTTTTTTTTTTTAGTTTTAGTTTTTTTTTTTTTTTTACATCAGAATATATCAGGTTCCCTAACATAAAATAACAGAAGGTAAAGAGAGAAAAAGATTAATTTAGAATAGGAAAGCTCAGTCCACAAAGCACAATGATTTGTTCATTCATTCATTAAAAACAAGATATTACATTGCTTTTCAAGAAATTCCAAACATCAACAGTGATAAAATGCCCATCTGTCACACAAGCTCTTGTACAACCCCCTCATAAATATTGGTTTTCACTGCCTACAGTTACAATGCTGGCATGGTTCTCGCTGGTTAATCGGCCTAAGAAGGAAAGCCTCTGTTAATTATGCTCACTTCAATGCTGGAACAAATTAGTTTACATTGAAAAGCTCCATCAATTTGAAAATCTATGGAGTATTGTTCTTGTTCACTGAACACTTCTGAGTCCAGCTTCACATTCTGGAGGGCTCGTCTCCTTTTTGAATGTATAATGAATTGATTATAGCTTTTCTAGACTCTTAATCAGAAACTCTCTCAGTGCTTCAGAGTCGACAAACAGCACATTCACAAGGGGTCTTCCCCTCAGAGGGGCAGAATCCCACACACAGCAATGTCCGGCAATGGTGCGTCTCTAGCACAAGCCAGTAATGAATGGACTCCTCACAGCCAGAAGCATATTCTCAAGCTTCCCATGTGGAGAGATCACTTCCTGAATATGTGAAAAAGAAATGATTATATAATAATACATGGGGTAGTCGAGTCACTGTGTATTGTTTCCATGAAGAAAGGTTAAAGCGCTTCACATTAATTTCTTTTCATTAAAACCTCGCCCATACCATCACATGATTAGAAAAGTCTCTTCCCTGCAGTCGGCAGTCGACAGTCGGCAGTCGGCAGTCACTCCTACTCGATGTCATGACTGACATGGTTTCAAGCACCTTAGCAACGTGTTTACCACAATAGTGGATTTGGGATATACAGACTCCAGAGTGCATTAACAGGTGATGGAGGAAGGGAGAGACACCGTGGTCCAGGACACGAGTGGTAAAAATAATCAGGTTGGCATTGCTTTTGACTATCTGACTATTCAACTGGGCAGCAGAGCCAGCTTTATTCATTATGTCCAAGCTAAGAATCTCACGTTCACTCTATCATTTTTCCTATGCCAAGAATTCCAGGGAACTCTATTTAGAAATTCTCCTTCCTTGGGTCTCTGCCACTGTAAGCCCTTGAAAGCTGAATTAGGAAATAAGAGACAAAGAGTCTCTGAAAGCCTCCATCAAGCCTGGTGTCAAGGTTTTGGCAGAGCAAATGGGAACAGTTCAGTAACTCGCATTTCCTCCCCTTTTATATGCAGTTGGGTCTGCAGCTGAGGCTGCAGCTTGGTCTCTGGTTGAACAATAAACTCAGTGGTTGTCTAGATACGGGATAATATCTGTATTGTAAATAAATAAAATATCCAATAAAAAAAGAACAAGACATGTGATGTGTATGACAAATGGCCCACACCCCACCTTGCTGAACCTCTAATGCCCTTGTTCATTTGTACTACAGTCTCCATCATTGGGAGCCAATGACAAGCAATGCTTGGGACATGTAATTTGTTTGTTTGTTTGAGGGGAGTCTCATGTAGTCCAGGCTGTAGTCAAACTTGCTATGCATCTGTAGATGACCTTGAACTCCCAATTCGCCTGCTTCAACCTCCAGAACTGAGCGTTGGGATGACAGGTGTGCACTACCACACTGTTTGGTGTTTTGTGTGTGTGTGTGTGTGTTTGTGTACTATTTTTAATAAATATTCATTCCTAGTGCCACTGCCAAGCCCACAAGAAAACTCTATTGGTGTTATTTGGTGGGTCAACCAACATTTAATAATGAACTCATGGACTTTGGCCATGACTTACTTAGTTGTATACCATGCCAGGACTTTATATACCCAGAATTACTTACAATTTAATAAAGCCAGAAACCAGCACTGCTGCCTCTCAACCAAAACTAAGAAAAAGTTGAGCAATGAGCTATCTGTAGGTTGTGAGGCCACTGTAAAAAAGATATGTTTTTGATCTGGAGAGAGCCCTCCTTGACATTCTACAGTTTCCAAATACCACTTACTCTTTAAGTACATCACAACTGTGTGTATGTGCGGGGGAGGGGTGGCTAAAAAGATGTAGGTAGGAGGCTGAAGGCTATAGCAGCAGAAGACTTCATAGAGTGATTTTGAAGAGGAGCCCTTGCTTTCCTTCGTAATCATTCAGTGATTCTAATACTAATTAACGAGTGTTCTCTGCTTACATTCTTCCCCTCAGCTGCTAAACTTGCAAAGATAGATCCTCATTTTGTTTTTGTTTTTGTTTTTGTTTTTTTTTACCACTCTCTCCCAGCATTCTGAGTAGGGCTTGTCAAACCCTCCTCTTTGTTCTCAGGACTTCCTGGACCACAGTGATACTTTTACACTTCCACACTGTGCAGCTGTGAGGGACTTGTCTCAGCTCTTCCTATTGCTGCCATCTTTTGCCCTCTAGTGCACAAATTCACATAGGCACAGACAGTGATTAATTCCATGATGGAAATATTGCAGTCTTTGGGTTAAACATGGTATATCTGTCAAGCATGTTTGTTTCCTTGACCTTTCAGGGCCCCCATGAAAATGTGGTAGAGGGTAAGAAAAAACCACCAAGGGAAGTAAACGGGAGACAGAGATAGGAGGTAAGTTTTGGGATACAAAAAAAAAAAAAAAAAATATGGGAACATAAAAAGGCTTGGATAAAGTTATCTTTATCTCCAGACCATATAGTGGGGACATAAGAACCAGGAGCTGAACCTTGCAGAAGCCCCAAGGGACCCTGCACTAAAAGATGTCTGCTATAACATGGAGAAAGCTCAGAGCTTAAAACAGAGAACTCTTTAAGAGGTCATGGAGAAAAACTAAGCAGGTCATGAAGTGCCTATGGATGGAGGCACAGAGAGGGAGAGGGCAAGCTTACAAACCATACTGCAGAACATTGGCAGCCAGTCAGGACTCTTCTTCTACTCCATTAGGCAGGTGTGGAGAGAAGAGAACCCGGATGTTGACATGTGTGATTCCCTAATTAAATGATGTTCCTGTTGTCCCGTCTATAGCCAACAAGCTCCATCTGTGCCTCCACCCACAGGTGTCTACCAGTTTTTATTGTGGTTGTAAAAGATAAGCCAGTAACAGTCAAGAAATGATGATTAAGCAGTGTAGGAAAGGTCTTGAACCTGAAAGCCAACAAAACACGGGGAAAGTCAGAAGAGAGGGAAGGGCCAGGGCCAGGGAAGAAGAAAGTGACAGGCAGGTATGCAGGAACCAACGTGCAAGCAGTGGAGGTCTACATATTTCTGTGACGAACTTCCTTAGATGAAGTTAGTGCCATCAGGGCTAGAACCACAAGCTCCATGCTCTGAGTCTTACTGAGCCAGTATTCTGATCGCCCACAGGTGAGGTCAGCTCACTGCTCCCACCCAGTTGTAACACTGGACTCCACACACACTTTATAGTTGTCTTACAAGTCCAGTACATTTTCTTGCAACTTTTACCTCATTTTTAAGACTAAATTTGTTGAACAATTTACAAAGATAGACTTTAAAAATTCATTGCTGGTCTACTTCAGATGCTGAAATAAATATATCTTGTTGGCATTGGACTTAAAAAAAAACTACTACAAGTGTATATAACCAGGCTTGCTGAATGGATCAACTTTTCCTTAGTTTATAGACATGTCATTTGAAACTTTTCCTAGGCCATAATTTCCATTACAGGAAACTCAGTGCAAATTATACTGAGACTCTTGCCTTCCCCAATTCACTGTGAAATCCAGACGCACCTAAGTGTTGCTGTGAATTTTATGAGCTTGATATCTAAAAGTCAGGGATTCTATACAACACAATAGCAACATCTATTAAAAAGCATTCATGTTCACATATGGAGCCTGAGATTTCCTGCCACAAGTCAATGACTAAACATGATTGAACCAGGAACTCTCTAAACCATGCTCAGGCGGCTGACATGCACAAACACTGCAGTTGCAGCTTGCCCTGTGACTAGCACGGGCAGAGGTTCTGTTGCTCTGCTTTGTCAATCCTTCAAATCCCTATGGTCACCACTAAGTTGCTATTTAGGAAACTGTCTTAGAAGTCAAATCTAAGCCTAAGGCTCTGTCAGTAACCCATGTCCACCATGGTGGAGGCTGAGTCACTGAATGAGCATCCAGGGTGAGAAGTAAGGCACAAGATTCAAAGACAAGCATTGGCTCAGAGAGCTCAAAGACCAGGCAGGCCAGAGGCACAGACCCGGTAAGCCACTGCATCCCTGCAGAGAGATGAACGAGGATACATGTTCAGAGCAGTACAAAAGGAGGCAAAATACTAGGAGAGGAGGGCCCATGTGGGAAGGTTTTACTGATGGAGCCCACAGTGAGTCACTCACAGGCAACGGTGGGAAACTAATGTGGCTTTAAGGTAGCAGGCACTGAGCTGAAAATCTGTGGGCATTACAGAAGGGCAGCACGGCTGACCAGACAATACTCATTAACTATAGATTGTTAAACAGAGATACTTGAGGAGGGTAGTTCTGAACTGTGGGCCATCCTCTGTGAAGGCAGTGTCTGTAGACACTGGAAGGAGGGGGCTAGAGGGTCCTACACTGCACATAACCAGATAATCTATTACAACACAACCACCCGACCTCCAATGTCCGTGCCCAGCTGAGACACCCTGCTGGAAACCCACGTGCTGTTTATGAAGAACGGAGCTACTACATGTAGGTGGGTTTTCCTATGTTCATTTAGAACAAGAGCCTAGAAGGCTGCTCAGTAGGCAGCAGGACAGTGACACAAGGGTGGTTGGGACCTAGGTCTTAGGAGCCCTGGCTTTCTTACTGGAGTCAAAGAAATGGAATTCATTTCCTAAAAGACATCCTGAATTCTTGGCATGTACTCCTTGCTTAGAGGAGTACATGGCGCACAACTGGGCAAGAAGGATTATTATGATAACCAGTTAACAATAATCCAAGGGCTAAAAAGAGAGCTCAGTTGATAAAGAGCTTGCCTTGCAAGCACAAAGACAAGTTCAAAGCCTAGCAACCACATAAAAATTCTGAGTGTAATGGCACCACTTGAAATCCTAGGGTTGAGGAAGCAGAGACAGGAAGAACCCTGAGGCTCACAGGTCAGCTTGTCTGACTGGTAAACTCCAGGACAACAACAGGCCCAATCTCAAAGGAAGTGGATGGTACCCAAGGCTGACCTCTGGCCTCCACAGGCATGTATATATCAACTACCTATACACAACTTTGTGTACATGTATATGTGCTCAACACACACACACACACACACACACACAGGCACGCACGCACACATGTGCATACACATACTAGAAAAAGCCCTTAATGATTCAAGACAAACCAGCAAATATATAAATTCCTCCTGAAATGTGGCATGATTCTCTGAGAATCAGGGCAACTTTTGAAAGAAAAGTTTCTAAGACTCAGAATAGAGAACAGCTTGAGCAGGTGAGTAGAAGGGGAAAGCAAAGCGTCTGTGAGGTTCAGGGTGGTTTGTATGTAAGAGGCATGAAGTGCAGAGCAAGCTTTCTCTGGAATGGCTGAAAGGCTCTCTTGATAGTCAGCCTTAATCTCAAAGGTAAAGCAGAGGCCCTGGGGGAGTAAGCTAAGCTGGCCACTGTTAGAGAATCGTGCTGAGTGGTAGGGAAGGTGGGAAACTGATAGAGAAGACACGATTGGTAAAGGAAGAAACGGAAACACAGGATTTTTCTTATGTTATGGAGTGAGTATCTCATTATCAACAATAAAGAACCTCAAACTGTGAAGAGGATTTCACACATGCTGCTCCTGTGTGAAATACGCTGTGCAGAACCAAGGTGCTGGAGCTTGAGAGAAGAGAGGAGTAAAGGGCTCCTGATGCAGACAGGAACGACAGTGCTAAAGACTCTCGTCATACCACCACACATTCCAACAGGCAGAGCCAAGGAACGACCTCAAAACAGTAAAAATTCAAGCACCCTGATTAAAGACGCTATCCTGAAACTCAGCCAATAGTCAGGCCTGGGGCACACTGCATTTGAAACCTAGTAACTGCTGAGGACAAAAGGCTGGGAGAGGGTGAGTCAAACGGGGGTCTTTAATTCAGTGTTTAGTGGATCTGTATGGACTCTCCAAGGCCTACTAAGGGAATCACCCTCTTGCTATACTCTTTGTTTTTCTTTTTTGTATCTCTGGCTATAAGCCTAGCCTTTAATGGCTGAGCCACGTCTCCAGCCCTGGTGTTAAGATAATGTGTTACTTGGTTACTTGGCGTTAAGATAATGTGCTACTCTCTAAAAATCCAGCTGCCCCGACTCAGCGTTAGCTTCATAAGCCTTAGGATTCTTTTTTTCATCTCTAAAATATTGCTAAGAACAGTGCTTTCAACCTACAGTGAAAATGAGGACTGAATCTTGAGAGTAAGGTGGTGCTATGCTGCTCAGTCCATCAAGTATTTTGGAATTAAGACTGGCACTGCTGTACTGTGACTCGTCTACACTTTAGAGTCAGCAGCAGAAGGACGCATAGGGAAGTTTAAACGCAGCACTCAGATGTGAGCCATCACGGGCTGCATGCTGTGCTGGGACACAGCATGGGACACATGCTGGGCTGCCTGGTATGAGGCTTACACTCGCCAGCATTGTATTACCTTCCTCAAGTCTACATCCTTTGAGTCTGCATCCGGTCAGTAAAATACAGGACTTTAAAGACGTCTCCTTGAAAATGTGTGCCTTTCTTTGCAGTAATTTTTATCTAGGGTAATTGGAAGAATGACTATTACTCCTGCATGTACTGCAATATGAGATAATCTTGAACATGGACGTCATTCTAGGCAAAGCCAAACAGAAGTGGGTGTGGCTGAGCAGTGAAGTCCCACCTCTCTTCTGGCCTGGCCACCTCCAGTACTTCTGCAACTGAGAGAATGAAATTCTCTTCTACTTCAGATGCTGTTACTCAATGGCTTCTCAGCAAAGAAGCCAAATCTTCATACAAACAATAATACAACCAATACCCTAACAATCAGAATGCTAGCTCAAGGTTCTACTGAGTAACATGAACTATTTTGTGTCTTTGCTTTTCTGGATTAAAAAAAATAGATTACATTGTATCATACTAAATGTCTGAAACAATAACAACAATAATAGTAGAGTGACACCCACATTGCCATATCCTATGAGGCTAGCACCGCTACAGAGGGATGACTGAGGAATGGGAAGAAGAAGAGATGTCAAATTATGGCTGCTTGGGTTGCTCAAGCCTTTCTCCAGTATTGGTTATTAGTGGGCAATAATGAAGCAAATTGCACATGCATATTGCTTCTGAGTTATCAACAATGCGATGAACAGTAACCTTTGAAGCTGTCAGGATCTTTTCAGGGAGGCAATTAAAGTGAAAAATGAGAGTGTGCACAACTTCCATCACCCAATACTGCGTGTCCCAACACCACCTACGAGCACTGACTTCCGAGTGGGTGCAATCTGAATATTTATTAATGCAGATCTGTTCCCATTTGTTCATCTTCTTTTCTTGTAACCCAAGCTACCCTTACCTGACAAAAGAGATTTTTTTTTCTTTAAAGGGCAATTCTGACACTATGAATCACATTTACCTGAAACTTACACTGTGACATCGTTCCTAGCTACATTAAAATAAACTTTCTTTCCTTTTCCCCTTCAGGAAATGTAAGTTTAGGACAAGCTAGGATTCCAAAGGAGAAAGAAGTTGAGAATGAAGTAATCCCAAGTAGAAAAGCACTAAACAACCAAGCTCAAAATAAGCAAGAATAAGTGGTGTTTATGGAAGGTCAAATGTATATATGTCAAATACTGTGTGGTGGGCACTGAAGCACTATCGCCAGACAAAAAAGAAGCAAAGCCTATCTCTAGCAGACCATATCCCTGCAACAGATGTTGTCATCCATAAATTTCATACTAGAGAACCATGTAGTCAAGTTACAAAATTAAAAAAAAGCATAAGACTTATCTTTTAAGTCAGTTTACAATTCTATGTTGCGTGGCATCTGTAGTTATCTCACGTACATGTCTATGGTCACAGGATGGACAGACTTGCTAGGGGAAGTGCTTCATATTGATTTTAAAGAGATTACAAAAATCTTAAGAAAAAAAACCACTTGCTTTCCCACTAACATGTAGGAGTTGTTTATGGTGTGACTGTCTTCAGATTTACATACCGGTAAGAACTGGAGTGAAATACAAGAGATCCCCAGAGGGAGCTGCCCTATGGGATGGAGCTCCCACACTGCTCAGAAACTGCTCTGTAAAAGAGCCTAAGGATCCTCTCCACTTAGTCACTGGCCTGGAGACTGCTGGCTCTCCACTAGAACTGCAGATTAGTATCTCCTGGTTGACTGGACAGACTCTGAGGGCCTGCCCACCCCCAAAGATTCTAGTGTGAAACCAGACAATTACACTGAAGACTTTGGAGGCATGGAAATCAGGAAGCAGGAAGTAGCTCAGTGGTAAAGGGCTTGCTGTATAAGTCTGACAACTTGAGTTGATTCTTGGAACCAAAAAAGTGAAAGGAACTCTGCAAAGTTGCCCTTAGATTTCTATGTGTATACCTTCCCAACACATATCACATTACAGACAGACAGACATGTACACACCTGTGCACGCATTCGCGCGAGCACACACACACACACACACACACACACACACACACACACACACGGGGAGAGAGAGAGAGAGATAAAGAGAGAGGGTTAGGGTTGGTTAGGGTTAGGGTTAGACACACAGAAAGACAGAGACAGACACACACAAAGACAGACACTGAGACACACATAGTGAAACACACAGATAGACAGACCAACACACATATAGATATACACAGAGACATAGATAGACACACACATAGACACACACACAAAGACAGCCAGACACAGACATGCAAGTATACATAGAAGCACACACATACACAGACAGAGAGACTGACAGACAGACAGACAGACAGACACATACACACAGAGGCACAATTTTTCAAAAGAACTGCTTGGGAAAGTTATCGCAAAAGCAATTGTGAAACTGAAAACAAATGGTTGAGTATACTGTACACGTTTTGTGGATAAATCCATGTGGTGAATCTTTTGTTCATGTGTGTTTGTGTGTATGCATGTATGTGTGAATGCATGCAGAGGCCAGACATTCATGTAAATGTAGGGATTTTTTCTTCATCTTTTCCCACCGTACTGTATGTATTATTTTGAGATGGTATCTCTCACCAAACCTGGACCTCACCAGTTCAACCAGACTGCCTGACTAGCAAATCCAGGGATCTTCCTGGTCTTTGGCCCATCTATCCTGGGATAACAGGCCCTTGTTGATACTTGGCTTTGAGGTTAGTGCTGGAAAGTCAAACTCAGGTCTCCTATTTATTCAGCAAAAGCTTCACCAACTCAGCCATTTTTCCATCCCCTAGTGAAATTACCTGAAGCACTGCTTACATTGTCACCTCCACTTTCTAGGAAGGGCCAAGCTTAGTAATCACATGATCAACTTAGTGTCTCCATGTATTTTTAAAATTAACTCACAAACCTTGAATGGGAAACAGTCTTCCTGTATTCTGATGACTAGGGATCTTTTTGTTTGTGTGGAGACCATTGATGGTATTTCCTAAAACTAAACTCCATCACTTGAACTTTGGGACCAAGGATTTTCCGTAAGACTGGTTCAGGCAGTGTGTTCCCTGTGCTGGTATTCTTCACCTCAGTAACAAGTCAGGTCATTATGAAGCAGGTTAGTTATATATTCTGGGAGCCTGTTTCATCTAGGATTTGGCAAACAACACCACCATCACCACCACCACCACCAACAAACCAAAACCAGAGCCTCCATTCTTTCTGTCTCCCAGGGAAGTCAAAGAATTGCAACAAAACAAAAGCCAACCAACCAACCAACCAACCACTGGAGAAAGAGCTGAACATCTGGATTCAGATTACACAATGGCTCTACCTACAAGTCTGTACTGGTTACAGCTTGATCTGAACAGCTCTGGCTGGCCTTCTAGGGAATCACACATGCTATGTTCCCAGAGGAGGCTCAGAGGTGACACACTGTCTGGGACTGATGGCTCTGGAGTCTGTAGAGGCTGCATCTATTCTACATGCTAATGAGGAGGGACACACGCTGGCTGAGCAGTGGTACTGAGGATGTGGGTATGGATTTGGATTTGGGTGTCAAGAAGTCCCTGGCCCTCTCACACTTAGCAGATGGCTCCTGAAAATCTTGGCTTCTGCAGAAAGATTAGGCAACTCTCTCTCTCTCTCTCTCTCTCTCTCTCTCTCTCTCTCTCTATATATATATATATATATATATATATATATATATATATAGTTATATATATATAGTTATATATATATATAGTTATATATATATAGTTATATATATATATCTAGAATAAACTTTTCTCTTGGATAGGCAACATACTATGGAAGTTACTGGTTTGTTTTGATGCATGCTAACTTCATGACTGGAGTAAGTTTCTCAGGCTGAGCTTTGGTTTTCTGATACAAAAGTCAGTGACTCATAGCTTATGCAGTTGTTATGAGGTCTTAAGAGAATTTAAGGGAGATAAGCTGTGTACTGCACAGAGTACAGGGGCTAGTACATGGTAAATGCCCAATAAATCTTAACAGATACTATTATTTCGTGCTGTTAGTGCTCACACTGTGGGCTTACAGTTGTGAACAATCAATCATTCCTAAGTGGCAGAAACAGCAGATGAACCATTGTGGGGCCTACCATGTATGGATGAAGAGAGATCAGTTGCTTTTCATGGACAGTCCTCCCAGCAGATTTACTTCTCTGGAAGAACAGAGGAGGTGGGAAGATCCTGAACTGCTTGTCCTTTCCCAGGACAGGAAGGCTCTAACGCTGGTCTCCAGTATGCTCATCTGACTTCCAAGGGCCTGTTACTTTGCTGCTCTCACCGCTTCCCTTGAGTAGAAATAACTAGTCTCAGTACTGAACCCCTTTCCAGGTGCATTTGCTTTCTTGTAACAGACTCACATATAGCTCTGGCTACCCTCAGACTTGCTAGGTCATCAAGGATGACATTAAACTCCTGATCCCTCAGCATCTACTTCCTGAACCCTGGGATTATAGGCTTGTGTGCGGTGCTCAGAACAGCCCTGAGTCCTATGTCACCCCCAAGTCTTAATGCTCTAAACTACATTGCCAAGTGTCTCTCCTTTCCAGATTATAAAGTGAATCTTATCTCTTGCACAAATGAAAATGAATTCTTATTGCTTAAACTAAACAGAATATAACCACTAGTATGTAATATTTGTTTATCTTTGTTTTTACATATTAAAAAAATGTTTGTCTTCCTGTATGGCTCAACATCACTTCTTTACACATTTCAGAGACATTCCAAGTATTTCCTAGGCATTCTGCTTTGCATGTTATTCCTTCGAATTTGATTCAATCGTGGATACCAGACAGAGGCCTGGTGGCTTCAGAACAGGCATGGTACTCCCATCTTCTAAGAACGTGCTACGTTGTTGACTATTAATACTTGTGTATGAAGATGAATTGCTCTTGGGGCTGGCCAGCTTTGGTTTTATCACCATGGTGGCAGAAATAAGCAAAGCATCAGCATGTTATCAGATGACCAGCAGAGTGGGACAGACACATGGGTGAACCATTTCTTTCCTTCAAAAAACTTGCTCTCTCCTCCTGCCCCAACAGCAATTTTAAGTTCATAGCAACACTGACACAAAGGAACAGAGACATGTCACATCCTCTCTCCTTCCTGACAAGGACAGTCAACATTGACATTTCCCTACTAGATTGTTGTCTTCTATTAAAAAGGTGCTTCGTGGAATTCTTTGGAATGCCTTGTAAGAGATAACAAATGAAATATTGGGATCCAAACAAAATGTGAAGGTTCTGTATCATATTTGAGTAAAATGGACATTATCAAAGTAAGCACAAGACCTCAGGTTCCTCAGTGGGGCTCCAGGGACTCTGGGATTTGGTAAACTTTATTATCAGTAGAGTTCAGAAAGTAGAAGGCAGAGATGATAATAGATTTTCTAGGTTTTCTTAAGACAAGATAGGGCCACAATATCATAAGACATTGAATCATCTTGTGGGGGTGAGGTGGGGGTAGAAATCGGCCTTTCAGAGGAATGTAGAGATAAAGTATTGCAGAATGTCTTCATGCTCTGCCAGTCCCGCTCCTCCCTCAGCTCACTCTCACTTCATTCAACAGAGCTTTCAACATTTCACTGCAATCAACACCAAGTTAAACATTCAAAATTCTTTAATTAGCACACTTATCTCCAAGACTCAAGTGTAAGTTTTAGAAAACATTAATTAACTTTAGTAACATATTATATACCTTGACTAATAAATTTCATTTCTTCAAATATTAGGATAGTTCATTAAATTGATCTCATAACCTACTAATAAGTCCTAACTGAAGATGTTTAAGAATATAAAGCTAAATTGCAAATCAGTGTCAAGCAGTAAGCCCTCCTTTATTATTTACATGACAATATAATCTTAGGATACAAAATATTTACAATTTGGCTGCACCAATCAAACTCTTCAAGCATATCTCTCAATTGTTGTCCCTCTATGGCCTATACCCAGTGGCTCTTAATGTCCCTGCCTCCTCTACACATCTTACTTGCACACTATCCTTCTTGTTCCCATTAGCCTGCTTGTTCTTCACTGCCCCATGAACCCCATGCTCTGTCCTGACTCTTCTGTGGCTGACTCTTCATGAGAGGCACCAGGATGGAATGACAGTGTAACAGGAGTGGGTAGGAGGGTTTCTGTTCTACCACTCCCACCAGGCGTGGTTTGTGCCAATGGCTGCAATTGTCTACTGGGAGCCATGGCTATGACAGTGGCCCCTCCTCCAGGATGCCATCTTTGCCAGGCTTTGGCCTTACCGTCATTTCTGCTTTATCAGCATCCTGCTCCTGCTTGGTCCTGGGTACCTGAATTTAACTCTCTTTTGCTGCTAGATTGATACACCTTTGTGATACACATGCTTACTATCTGAAAGACTTCACCTACTTCTCTTTGATCATCCTTAGATTCATCTTCTAAGGTCTACTTCAAAAGTCTTCTCTCCAGTGCATTCTACTGCACTACAAGGTAGAACCTACTTTAGTGTACCATCTAGTGAAAGGATGAATTACATTGTAGTGTTACTGTTCCCAACAGACTCAGCCTCTCCAAAAACAGCTCCTAACTTCAGGCTCTCCTTAGTACTTAGCACAGATGTGTCAAGTAATTATGATTACAGAGAAGCCAATAAATGAATGAATGGTAATAGGACTTAATTACTGAGCACAACACAGTTATGTGCCATTAAGTAGTATTTCCTGACAAGACTATTCACAAAGCTATTACTTCACAGTGACCCCCACTCTGGGATGATTTAGTCTAAACACAGCTGCTGGGATCCAGCTGGAGACAAATGCTGATTGCTGCACAGTGAACCAGCTAGGTAGGTCTTCCCTAACTAGTTCCCCACAATCCCCTATCACCTGGCAGGGTGTTTTCTGCTTATTATGCTAATTAGATTTTGCTTGAAAGATGTAATTATTGCTGCAACCCAAGGAAATAATTAATGGCCAATTTTAGTGGGCAAAATATTCATTAATCAAGTCAACAGACAAGAGAACTACAGAGTTTAGGGGGAAATGCCCTGAGAGAGGAGGAAAAAAGATAATCATCTAGAGGGTTCTCCTGTCTCATAAATGTGGGTTAGATCTATTCGATTACAGCCTCTTGAAAGCTCATGTTTCAGATTTAGTCCTATGCCTTCTAAAGAAGTCTACGTTCAAACATCTGGCTTCAAGTCACATTGTGAAACAGGATTATTTATTTTAAAGCATTTATGTAAGAACGAACATGTTTGCAGACAGTATTACTACTCAGCTACCAAAAATTCTCTTTCATGACAGAGTCTCTCACTGGCCCAGAACTCATCAATTAACTAGTCTAGCCTGTCTCTATCTTCTCAGCACTGGGCTTATAAGACTCGCTATCACGCTTAGCTTTCTTTATGTGGGTTTTGGGGATCAAATTCAGGTTCTCCTGCTTATAAGGCAAATACCTTACTGATTAAACTATCTCCCTAGTTCTATTTGATAATATGAAACAAAAATATTTTGTGATCACAAGGATACAGTACTGATCTCAAGGTTGGTCTTTTTGAAAGGCTCACCCCCCTCTGAGGTTACAGACACCACTTTCTGTTCTCTGACATTAAAGGCAGGTAGGAGACAGTGGTCATAGAACCCCATTCAGGATGGCGAATGTCTACATCATCATTGTGCTTGACAAACACCTGGCTTCTCAAATCCAAGGGGAGATGCTCTCTAATACATTGGTAATCAGAGCCTGGGAAACACAGGACATTAAAGACAAAGATGCTCCAGAGATTAGATTAAACCCATACTTGCTAATAAAAGGTCTAACAATCTTAAAGCGTATTGCATCTAAAACAAACAAAATAAACATAAACCATGTCCTCTACCTTGTCCCCCATATCCCTTTTATAATATTCATGCCCTCAGATTTGTGGTATTATACATTAGTTTGACATGTTTTCTGTTACATTATAGAGATTTAAGGATAGACGATGGGTCATAGAAGGCAGCATATAATCACAGGGAGTCAACTTAAAACCAAAAAAATTTCCATGTTTTTATTGAATTTTAAATGCAAACAACCATATTCCAGCTCCTACTTGCCTATAAGGCTGTTTCACAGTCCAGAAAAAAAAATCTTTTTAAATACTGTTCAGCATCCACATCTTAATGGTCTAGATGCTGAAACTTTTCACTCAAAGTAATGATCTCCAGGAGTAAAAATAATATAATTATAACTGAACTACTTGGTCAGCTAAATCATAACCAGAAATGCATGGATATGTATTTCATTCGTGTGCAAAAAGAGGGGCGGGGGGGGGGGGGAGAAAAGAAAACCCTTCATTCTGGACCATCAGCATAGCACTAAATTTTGATCTGTCATTGAAAACAGTCACTTCTATTTCTGGCATATGCCATGACAACAGGGTACAGCAATTGGCAAAGACAGTTCATATTTCACATTAAATCTCCACCTGACCTTAGGAGTACAAGGTGGAGAGACTCATGAATAAGGAATTATTTGTTACATAAACAGTTCTTTTCTTCTAAACACACACACACACACACACACACACACACACACACACACACACACACCAAGAAAACCTCTCTGAAACCATAGAAAGGCCTTACCTGGCTGTGAGGAAATGTATTATTGGTAATACATTTGCAAGATTGGGCAGTACAGACCCAAAGTGTGCTCTCCAGGTGGCTCTGTGGTCTGAAGGACCGAGCAAGCCCCCACGAGTACTTCAGTGCAGAACTCGGGTTCAAAGGCATTGCCAGGTATTGTGAGTGTGCCTCTGAGAGGCAAGGCTTGGGGATGGAGCTGAAAGGCTCCTGGAAGCAAGAACATCTGATGTTCTCCCTACCACTCGTGTTGAAACTACACATGAATCTGCATTTAAATGGAGTTTTTATCTTCCTGTTAGTCTGTCCTCAAATGAAACTTGGAGAAAAGCTTTGCAGGCATTTCCTTGATCTCAACAGGTGTCTCCTTTTGCTTCCCAGTGTGCCCCATCTCCCAACGCCAGAGCTTAATAGCATGCTCACACTTCAGCACGGTCCCAGCTACTCTTACTGAACTGGGATGAAAGACCCACTATGTGAAGCACCTGTGTACAGCTCACACAGGTCTGAGAGCCATTGTAGGGCTGGATGGGGTAAGCCCTATGGATGTTCTCTACTGGATCAACACCCAGCACTGACCCTTTTACTGAAACAGAAGGCCATTCAGGATGGATCCTGCACTAGAATATTAAAGAGCTTCTCAAGCTGCCTGCAGGGCCTGGTCCAGCTGCAGCAGGGCGGGGCACCTAGGGTTTCTGATGTGCTGGTCTGGGAGCAGTAGGCACCAACTTTTCAAGCAAGATTCCAGTGACTCTGATCCTGCTGATGATACAAGGGCAGCTCCTAGAAGCACTGCACTTAAATGACCAAAGCAGTCTGGTAATCTTGGATTAGGTAACAGTGTCATGGGTAACTGAAGGCTATAGGCTTCTCTGATGCAGTAGCCAAGGACAGTAATATTATCAGAAACATTAAGGAGGAACTGAGGGCACTGGTTCTTAATCCTATCCCACTGTGAGTCACAGTGAGACGAGGACTGAGGAAACCTGTCCCAGGAGACTCCAAGCCAGGCAGCAATCCTTAATTTCAGCACTCATATCTGAATCACAGATCATGTGTTCCTTAGTTTAGAGACACAGGGTGTGGCCAGCAAGAACAACAAACTGCCTCTAATATTTTAATAAAAATCACAGCAAACTTTCCTAGCAATGGGCCCAAGATCAACTTTTCTGAAAGCAACTAGTGGTAGACCTGGGCTGGAAACCAATCCATGGCTGCTTGTTAAATCAACTCAAGCAGTAGATCTTACAGCTGTGAAAACAGTGGTTTAAAATCCAAGCCACCCAAATAGATGGTATACTTAAGTTTTAAATCCACATATTCTTCAACCACTGTCAGCTAAGAGACATGGGGAAGGAATAAAGAAAAGGCCAACGGCATCGGCTTTTCTCAAGAGGACACTGGCTTCTGGCTCCAGTAGAAGCCACTGACCAGTGATTCACAGGGAATCATGAGGGTGTCCCGAGCAGTGTTTCTTTCCCTACCCCTGGGGATCTATCAGTGCCATGACCTCCAGCTAGCAGTGAGAAATATAAGTGTCAGAAAACTCAATACTTCTGGGTTGTCCAATGTTAATCTTTGAGGAGTTTCTGGAGTAGAAGTAAACAGGAAATTGCTGCCTCTGAAAAGGCTCTCTGTTCCTAGCAAGGCAATAGCACGAAGATGAGAGGTCGTCCACAGGACAGCCACACACCTACCAGCATACACAGAGCTACATGCACAGGGCTTGCTGGATCCTCAGCCACTCCTATCCTAGACCTGTCATAAGCACGAGAGAGAGAGAGAGAGAGAGAGAGAGAGAGAGAGAGAGAGAGAGAGAGAGAGAGACAGACAGAGAGAGAGAGAGAGACAGAGAGAGACGGACAGAGAGACAGAGGGAGACAGAGACAGAGAAAGAGAGAGGAGAGAGAGGAGAAAGGGGCGTCTCTGTAATCTACAGCTTATTAAGCCCCACTTTTAGAACTCGGAGAGTGACTGACATAGCTTCAGAGTCCTCAGAGAACTTTGGCATAGATTCTTTTGGGCAATTCCAGGAACCATGGGGGAAAGGAAATAGGTTTTTTGTTTTGTTTTGTTTTGTTTTGTTTTGTTTTTTTTCATTTTGAAAATTAAGGAACTGAACAGATATAGTCACAAAGGCTATGGAGAACCTGGCTAACCATTACAGGTCATCAAAAAGAAACATCAGGTCAAAACTAAGCAAATCCAAACAAAGCATAAACTCTACTCTAGTTAAGAATGTATCACTATACTAATATAAACAAGATGTCAGTAATATGAAAAAAACTGGGGTTGGGAATACTAAATAATTATGTATTTTTTCTGTAAACTTAAAAAACTAAAACAAAAAGACTGTTTAAAAAATGAGGGAACAGATGATATTCAGACAATAAAAGAGGCAGGCACAGTTGCACTGTTCTCTGTATGCTTAAGATATTTTTAGAAGAGTTTGTAATTGAAAATATTTTAGGATTTGAAACTATAAAATACACACACACATGTGCATACACACATAGATGCACAGACAGATGCATACAGGCACGCACACACACACACACACACACACACACACACAAAGATGTATGCTCACACACACTTAAAAAATTGTTTTCCCAAAGAAGTAAAGGATTTGTGTGGAAAAAAATGCTATGCTCATAAAAGGCCTGAGATATACCTCAGCAATCTGTTGCTATGGATCCTTTCAGTAGCAGCCACTGTACTCCAGACAGATGACCCAGGAAGAAGATGGACTTGGTCCACCCACCTCCAAAGACCCAGGTCCCACATCTCCCTGACATGCCTAAGGTCTCCACATTCTCCTGTGAGGACATTTGTTCCTTGAGGCTTGCATCCCAACAAGTTCTCTTCCAATGATGGGTTAGAGAATGTTGCTCCTCACACACCAGTGACATCTGAATGGCAGCCATAGTACACGTGACTTGAAAGGTGAAAAGCTGCCGTAGCTTTAAAGCCAAGCCATTAGCCATCTGTTGTGTCAGTCCTCTGCTGAAGACTGGATGGCCTTAACTCAGTGGGGAAACCTGCAAGCTTTCATTTGGGAGTATCAACTCACAGCTTTTAGGAGGTGGAAGCAGGAGGTTGAGGAATTCAAGGCCTGGCTCAGCTACAGGAGACTGGTACAAGCCAGCGAGCCAGCCAGCTACCCCACCTTTCATCTTCCCTAGCATCTTAGAAGCCAGAGGAGATCACATCAAGTCCTTTGCATACAGCTTTCTTAAATTTTCTAGCCTCCCCAGGAGTTAAAAACACACTGGAACCTGGAGATTTTGGGGGAAGGAGGGATCAGAGGCCCGGACAATCCATAAACTGAATTCAAATCCCTGGAATAGTAGAGCATTCATAGCTGCCCACACACTCCTGAGGTTGGCTATTTTTGCTCCGCTGTTTCAATGCCAACACCAAGGAGTGTGTATGGAGGCCAACCTTCTCCCAACACCTTCACCCTGGCACTCAGACCAAAGGGGCGAGGACGGCAGAGAGAAGCCATTGGACATTATTTTCAAGGTCAAGACACAAACACCAAAGCTTACTGGTTTTCTTTCTACACCAAACATACCCATCTCACATGCCTGCTGACTGCCCTTGCTCTTGAACGTGTCATTACCTCACTTTCTATTTGTCTCCTTGCTCCTGCAGTGGGCTCAAACCTACCTCTACCCTGACAAGCCCATTAAGGTCCTAAATGAAGCTCCAACAGGGGATCTGCTTTTTTTCATTGTTCACTGTCTCATTCAAACACAGTTTATTGAACATTTAGTATGTGCCACAAATTCTTCTGAGGACTAGAAATATAATAGTGAACAGAAAGGAGAAAATCCCTTCTAGGGGGTGGCAGGGTTTACATTATGGGTAGGGAACAGGTTCATAGGGACAAATGTAAATATATCCTCTTGTACACAGTATGTCAGGTGGGACCTCCTAGGAAGAAAAGGGAACACAGAAGGGGATAGGGAGACAGAGGGTATTCTCATGGCACTGGCGTCATATGCTAATTCATTTAATGTGTCTGTGCTGCCTCCTCAGCTGGATATTCCATTCTTTCTCAAAGGACAGAGCTATTCTGGAGTTCTTTCAGGACAGACTTATGAACACAGTAGATGACTACCAGTTCTGTTATATGACAGAAGTTACATAATTATTGGAGCTGATTGACATTTTAGAACCTCAGGCCTCTGCAGGATAAGAGAGATGGATTTCTCTACCTGGGGATTATGCTTGGTGAGCCATTCCAGTTCCATCCCCCATCAATCTATTGCAGAGCTGTGTCCTGGGCGCTGAGTGTAACCCCAACCAGATGTGGTTAAGTAGCCAGGGCTGAGGTGTGGGCATTGCCTGAGTGTGTCCCTGGGGAGGCATGGTCCTTGGGACTGGGAAGTGTTGTATGCTTGTAAGATGTAGCACCTGTTTTGTCATCACAGCATTATTCACCCAAGATCATTCTTTTAGGACCTCGGGTCAGTTCTCCAGAGATTGAGGTGACTCCACAGTGTTTCCTGGTCTGTGTTTTGAGATTCACTCTCTTCCTTTCGCGCACACAAGTGCACATCATCCACCTTCACTATCCCAGCTAATACTCTCTGGCTCCATGCCCTTGGACATCCAGAACTATGAGTTCAGGAAACATCTTTCTTTATAAAGTTATCCAGACTCAAGTGATTTTATTATAGGAACAGAAAGCCAGTAAACATAGCCCATGAAATCCTATACTCATGACATAGGCATTGAGGTAAAAAAGATCACCACAGGGTATGTGATCATTTATTTGAAAGAAACAAGCTAAGGGATGGAAAGGAGACTGGGTGAAGTGGTTGGGAAGAGGGGTGGGCTGGGAAAGGTCCTTCTGAGAAGGCAATGTTCCAGCCATAACCTAAACGTCAAAAAGGAGCCAGCTGGGCAAAGGTGAGAAAAGACTGGGCTAGGGCAGAGAACAAGGCAAGGCCTAGGGGTGAAAACATACCGTATGCAAAGAACCATGACCGGAGGCCACGGCTCAGAGAGGGGGGCTGGTTCTCACAGGCTCTGAGTTAGGGAGTATTACTCCAGGCAATGGGAAGCCATGGGTGCTACTATGCAGGAGAAAATGAGGTTTACATTGAAGATCACTCTAACAAGACAGCTCCCAAGTCAGAGATCACAACTACTGTTGGGCCTGCTGCCCTAGCACAAGGATTAAAACCTGTATAGTCACCCTACACCTAATGCATCATAACTATCGGGATTCTGACAGTCTCTGAGCCAGTCAGTCTCTAAAACAGCAAGAGGTGGACTCAATATATTTGACGGTAAAATTAAGGCTTTCCTGCATCTTAATTACACTAAAATTCTAGTAAGAAAGTAGAGAAAATCCAATATACGTCTCTCCATGATGTCTCCATGTTTCATAGCCATGGTGGAGACAATTCCAGCATGGTCCTGTTGGAATGTGTCTTGATATGGATAAAAAGGGCTAGTTATGGCTGGTGGCCCTGAGATACTGAGAGTCTTATTCTTAAAGAAGCTTGCCCAAGTTCCCTTGGCAGGGCTCAAACTTACATAACCCGTTGCCCTAACCTCTCCTTCCCTGTCTTGTTTTCATATGTCCTTGTGGCTCCTTTGCAGATGTCTGTCAAGTTCCTCACACAGACACACTACTGTAAAAGTTATATTCCAGAAGCCTTTGCTTGGGTCCCTCCCAAATCTTTCTAGAAGCTTCAATGTGTTCTCTGCTTCTACACCAGACACTGGAAAACTCAAAAGGATCAGACAAACCAAGGTCTACCCCCTGTCCTCCTTTTCTCTGTCCTCTTGGTCAAACCATCTAAAGAAAGGAAGACATAATTTTACCATTGCTGTGTTCCGCAGGCATGAGGGTGGCTACCTTTGTGGGCATGGATTATACCCCTTCCTCACATTCCCCTGTAGACTGTCAGGGGAGGAGTGACCTTAGCAACACCCATCCAGTAGACGTCAGCTTGATCTAAGGAACAGCTCTAGGAGAGCTGCAGCTAGAGCTTGCACAGAGCCTCCCCTGTATGAGGTATGAGCAGTTCCTCCAGCTGAACCTCTCACTGTCCTCATCAACCTATATGTCAATGTCCTACCACCCCCCACCAATGCACCATGGACTTTACTCTCCCATGCGAAGAGAATGAATAGGTTGTTGTGCTATTCATAACCTGGTCCCTGGGCTATAGTCAGAACTCTTGTTCAACAAATGTGTTGAACAAGTGCTTGATTGGCTATTGTTTGTTTGTTGTTGTTTGTTTGTTTGAAGCATGTTCTTACTCTATAGTGAAGGCTGATCTAGAACTTGTTATGTAGATCAGGTTGGCCTTGAACTTGCAGCAGTCTGTCTGAGTGCTGCAATTACAGGCATGAGCCTGGCTCTGGGGTGGAGTCTTAAGGCTCCTGTGGTTTGTTTTATGATATGGATATCTGAACAACAATGACATGACTTTTATTTTTTCCTCACCAGCTTTTGGGAAAAACAGACTCAAGTCCAAATCCATGTTCTGCTGCTATTTATTAGTTGACTGTGGGAAGAAGGATGACTGTGGGGTCATCCTTCCACAATAGAAAAGTTGTTCTAACCTACCTACCACTTTGAGAGTAAAATGACCTTTTGGATGTTGCCCATGAAGCCTCTGCAAGTACATAGTCTTTCCCTCAAGTGCCATGCCAGACTTTGCTTGGTCAGAATGTTTCAGGTTTCTTTTCCTATGGGTTAAGCTAGAAAAAAAGGAAGAAGAGGAGGGCACACTGAGGATGAGGCAAGGCTAACAACTCTTAGCAGGTATCATTTTCTCCCATCCCATCAACACCTTCTTTGGGTAAGAGATTAAACTATGCTATAATTCATACCGTTTTTGTGAAAACTTGAATACATATGTTGGTACAGTATCAACATTAGGTTATCTGTGGTGTAAGTAAGATTAGGAAAGTATTTGAATTTGGAGAGAGTAGGAGAAGCTTTCTGTGGAGCGACAGGACATGTGTGCAGGGCATGTGGCTCACAGCTGATGCTTCTCAGGAGATCCAGTAACCAGGCTTCTCAGGAGTTAGAAACCAGAGGCACAATTTTAACTCTGACATCCAGGACTGGTGCCACAGTGACATCTTGTGGTCACAGGCTTCATGACACGTGGGCAGCCCCAAGTCAGACACTGACATGCATGTATATATTTCCATCGTCTTATGGCATGGACACACAAATGTCTTCTTAACCACTAGTTCACTGTTTCCCTCCAGGAAATAAGAACCAGGAGAATCTGGCCACAGTTTGCTGGTGACACTCACTCCACCTGCCTCACAGGGGACTTAGTAACAGTTTTCAAGCAGTCGTAGCTCTCCACTGAATACTTACCTGGCACCTGAGACTTGGCCAGGAGTTACTAAAGCTTGTTGGTTGTTTTAAAACTGCACCTGGGGCCCCCTAAGTACCAGCCAACCCCGCCCCCTCATGAATTCTAAGAGCAGTAAGGAGGAAATCAAGAAAAACCTAACATGCTTCTTTGGAATTTCAAAATTAAATTTCTTTATACAACCATACCCTGGGGTTCCACAGTGATGGAAGTAGGCCAGCAACCATCATCCCTCAGGATCCCATAGGATTCTGAGCGTCAATTGCACTCAAAGCACTCGTGGAATCCTGCTGTACTCTGGAGGGCTCATGCCAACAGGAACCAATGGCCCCATCATCACAAAGCAAAGAACTGGAGAGCGGCTGACTTGAGTGGGGACCTGGAACGGCTCCAAGGAAGTAGATGGCAGTTGGTCTTTAGTACCACAGTTTGAGGCCTGTGAAGGCAAGGCTACCTACCTTTGGAGTCAGACAAGAGGATTTGATTTACGATTTATATGCCATAACCTCCTGATCATCTGAGAATCTTCAAACCCTTCCTCCTTTGAAACCAAGGCTGATAAGCCACCTTCTATTGTGGTTGTGAGGGCTGAATGAAGTTGTTGGAGTCAGAACATACTAGGAACATATACATGGTAGTGATGGTAGCTATTAGTCAGAGGGTGGGGGAGGGGTACAGTGCAGAGCCAGGCAGAGAGGCCACTGCCTCTGATGACATTAGGAGCATGTGTGACACAGGAAAACACCTGGAGAGCACCTGGACCTCGGGCTTATCCATCAGCCTGAGCCCCCACAGCCTGTTCTTACCTTTCTTCTCTATAGTCCCCAAACCTCAAATCTGCTCCCACCAACAGGCGGGTTTATAGTTGTTTTCTCTTTGAAATTGCTACGCTTACCTTGCTGCTCAAAACTGCTCTACTAAATGAGTGGGAAGTCTAGAAAACTACAGGAACAAGGGATCCGTAATCAACTGTCCAAAGGTCCAGCCTGTGCACGTTCCTGTACTTCTTTCCAGTCTTCCCTGAGCATTTAAAAATATGGCACCAGGCTTCACACTGTAAATAATTATAACCTAAAGATGTTTTCTATATTTACTATTCATAAAACACTTCCTAGTACTTGGTTAGTACAAAGCATGTCTGACACTTCGGAGGATTTGAAGGGTGTGAGGTGAAGGTCCTCTTCTGCAGAAGCCTGATTTAGCAGATGGCTCATCATAAGCAAAGGAGAAGTAGATACAGGGTAAGATCAGAGGCAGAGGCAGTTCACACAAAGCTGCCCCCAGGGGGCTCACTTTAGACAAGGCCTCACAGCCCCAAGCAGACTTGAGAGGATCTCCTGAGTGGCTCTCCGAGAACAGCGAAGATTTCACAGCATCACAGTTCTGTAGGTCATGGCAAGTTCTGTCGATCACTACCAGCTTGTCTCCTCTTTCCCAGTGTACACAACAGCCGTCACGCCCGCTCACTACCACTGCTGGACCATTGCAATTATGAACCAAACTGAGTTCTTGCAAAAGTTCTTTTTTTTTTTTTTTTGGTTTTTCGAGACAGGGCTTCTCTGTGTAGCCCTGGCTGTCCTGGAACTCACTCTGTAGACCAGGCTGGCCTCGAACTCAGAAATCTGCCTGCCTCTGCCTCCCAAGTGCCTTTTCAAAATTGCATAAATAAGCATAGGAAATTCAGAGAAAATTTCCAATTATGTTTTAGTTAACAAAAAACTGGGCTTTAGGTGAAAATCTTTTTAAAAAATCCTAATAATTAGAAGTGAATTCTGAAATTCCATATTCCTGGTTATCTTAATAATGTGTAATATAGAACTTAGTAAGAGCATACTCCATATATGATTATGAAAACTGGAATCACTTGTTCCTAGGGAAAGCATTTCCTGATTAGCCTCTGCTACGGGTTGGAAGTAGTTGTCCTCAAAGGTTCATGAGCTGGAGGCTTAGTCTTCATGGTGATGTGAGGTGGCAGAACTTTTAGGAGGTGGGTGGGGCTTGCAGGTGTTAGGTCACAGGGGAAAGGTTAATGTAGTTTTGTAGGACCTCAAACCTCAGGAGCGTGGGCTTTGACAAAACACAGCACCCCGTGAGCTTGGTGTCATCTGTATTGTCCTCTTCCTCTTTCTCTCCATGTTGTGACGTAGCCAAGGGGACCACTGACAGAGGCTAAAAACATAGGCTTGCTCAATCTTTAACGTTCAGTTCTCAACAAAAAGAAAACAAACTTTTTATAAAGTTCCAGCTTCAGGTATTTGCTTTAGGAAGAGAAAATGAAGCTATGTTCATCACACATTCATTTAGGAAGGACCAGATCAACCTTCTGAAGTGGGTGTTATGGACCAGGTGCTGGGGAGGAAAGGCAAAGGGAACTGGGTAGTTTCCATGGCCTGTGAACAGTGTGCTTAGTAGGGGGAGGCTGATGAACGGCAGACAGCTCCCACCTGGTGTGACTAACGTTACAGACAAGTTAAGTACATGAAGGCTGACAGACACTACCAACAAATGCCATGTTAAAGAATGAGAACCAAGACTGAGTACTATGTCAACAAAGATCTGCAGAATTAGGAAAGTCTTTTCATAGAGATGGCATTTAAGGTTTTTCTACTTAGAGTTAAGCAAGGCCATAAAGAGGGGTCCAAAAAGAGGAAACGGCATGTTAGTAATTCTAGAGCAGCTGAGAAACGATGAAAAATTGACAAAACCACACTCAGAACAGCTCTGTCGGAGAGGGGGAAGGGGACCTGGTAAAAGAATGGATGGCCACAAATATACATAGAGACATACATGTGCTCAGATGTGCTCACTTAGACCTTCAACTACCAGCACGCCCTCGCATATGCGTGCACAAATGTGTTCATTTAGACCTTTAGCCTGCCAGCATGCCTCATTTTATGGCTGAGGAACCTGAGGCAGGAGAGAATGTGAGCTGGTGACAAACAGTAATTAGCCCAGACTTCTCATCAGAAGGAAAAGATGGAGTTTGCATTATTGGAAAAACACTGTTGATATAATGTAAAGAGGCTCTAAAAGGTCCAGAGAAGTTAGAGAAGGGTAGGGGGTGATGGTCAAATCTCCATTTCCTGAACAACTGCTTCCTAAAGCATCAAGCTGAATCACAGGATGGGCTTCTGATCTGCAAGACTGCTAAGGTTCTCCTGAGAAAACCTTCACCACAGGAAACTGGTGACCATAGCAACAGCCCCACTACTTTCTTGGCCAGAAAACCATGATAGCAATGGTGTTATCCCGTTATCACCTTCTTATAATCATTGCCTTGACGTCATCTCTCAAGAAGTGTACTTGGTACTTCAGCTGCTAGGGATGTTTTTGTTTGACCTCTTTCCCTGCCTCTTGGGGGTTACCTACTTTGTCATCTCTTTGTTGAAAAAATGCCATTTATGAGTGACACTGTTGTAGAACTTAAGTTCTCCTTCTTGACCCACTTATATTATTTTCCCCTTAGAGCTCTGAGTAATACAAACATCTTAGTCTACCTAATGGGTTTTGTTCAGGATCCTCAATAGTCAGACAAGAAATCTGGAAAAAGTCAACTGGCCTGTCTTACCCTACATGGCTAAGTTGCAAACCCAAGCCTGATTTTAAATCAAGATCTGTTCCATTTTCAATGTCCCATGTACAATTCAGATAGAAGTACACATTATTTGAAAACAAACTTTCTCAAGTTGGAAGAGCACGTGATTGTTAAAGACTAACCAAGACGCCAGTGTGGGGGATGGGAGGCTAGAGACACGGCTCAGTGTGAAGAGAGCTGGAGAAGACTGAACTTTGGCTCTGAGCATCCACGTTAGGTGACTCACGGCTGCCTGAGATGACAGCTCAATGGCATCCAACACTCTTATATACTTCTGTGCACACACAGCTCAATATATGCATACATTTAAAGGGGCGACGGCTAGAGATGACTCAGTGTTTAAGAGCAGTGGCTGCTACTTCATAGGAACCAGGCTTAGTTCATAGTACCCACATGGTGGCTAACAACTGTACACAACTCTAGTTCCAAGGGTTCCAACACCTTCTTCTGGCCTCTATGGGTGTCTAGACATCCATATACAGAGTAAAGATAACTCTTGAAAATAAATAAAGAGGCCAATCATAGGCTTAGGATTCTGCAGATGGTCTTCCACTTACAGAGGTTTAACTTTCAGATGATGCAAAGGCAATAAACATTCAGTAGAAAGCCAATGCCGAGTTTTGAGTGTGCTCCTAGTGACTCACAATACAATACCATGAAGAGGTATTTGCATTGGTCACATTATCACTAAAGGATAAAAAGCCTTACTCTACATCACTAATCAAGAACATTCAGACTTTAAAATTATATCCTCAATCCCAACCTTCATTTCTGGCTTGGCAATGTGCTTGTCTTTGTGGCACCAGACATTAGATTGCTGTAAAAATAGATGGGTCTTTGACCAGATTTCAGAAACTCCAAGATCTAGAACAACTTCTGTGTTGGCCTCTGGTATAGAAGAGATGTGTGTGTGTGTGGGGGGGGGGGGGTTTGTTATTCAAGTATGCATTGTTGTTACTGAAACTGCACACTAAACTCCATCAGGAAGATCTGGGTAAGTGTGGGGATTATATGTCAGTCATATAGTCATATAATCATGTCAGTCAGTAGAATAGCCATGTACTTCATCATCCAAACTCTTAGAGTACCTCTAAGACTGGAAAGGGTGCTAGTAATAAGACAAATGGGTAGCTCTGAATGGCTGGGACCAGTCAACCCATGGTCATCACAGTCTTAAGCCTGCTTACCCTCCTGCTTGGGACATAGATTACTGCATCCTAGAGACCTTGCTAGGTCTGACCCCAGGCTTATAACCTTGTCTTAGTGCTAGCAGCAGAGAGTAGTTAAACACGAATCTAAGAAAAAAAGATGAGACAAGGCTAGGAAAACTATAAAAACATTCTTTTCTAAAGCACAGAACTAACTCAAACTAGACCTGCTCTAAGTCTGGCATGAAGAGCTAGACCAGGCAGCCTGCCTTTAATAAGTACCTCTAGACCTACAGCTTAGAGAACAGTCTCCAAATAGATGAACAAGATTGAGAGAGAGAGAGAGAGAGAGAGAGAGAGAGAGAGAGAGAGAGAGAGAGAGCGCACTGCAGCTGCTCCACAGTCCCTGGCTCTGCTAGTCTGATAATGCCCTGCGTTATCAGTTATCTGAACTTCTATTAGGGGCTTTCTACCAAAATCCCTGAAGTGCCCTACTGTGTGCACCTGAACTGTCTGCTGGATACATTCTTTGTGAATTCCTCAGAGTAAGGAGCCCAGTAGCCAGCCAATGAGAACATCACTATGTCACTATTGAAATAACTTGCACAGGCTGCTTTTGTTCTTTTCAAATTTGCAAACTTTATCCTAGCTGTCAGGAAGTATCTGCACTTTACCATTTTGGGCTTTGTAAAAACAGTATTTCTTATGGAGACTGGCCAGAGTTTAAAGACAACATTGGCCCCTAACCCAGAACTCCAGACCCAGTTGTCTTTTACTAAAGGCTTTTAACTGAATAGAACCCAAATTAAGTATTCCTGGAGCCACCAGGGCTGGGGATGGAAGCAAGCCACTCACTGATTGGCTAACATGAAGGTTCGTGGTAGACCTGCATAAGCCACATAATTCACTGCTCTCCTTACCTCGGGTTTCCACTGCGTCAAGTCAGAAGCTCATTTGATTTGCTACACCGAGTGGCCTTCACACCTTCCCTCCTATTCTCCAGTGTGTCTTTTTCCATTACCCGTGTTTAAAAACAGACTCTTGAATTTATGGGCATTTAGGACTCCAAGCTCTGGGCTCACCACAGACTAGGCCCCTAAATGGTAACAGCTGAGCTAGCTTGTTAGGAAGGTTGAGGCCCCCTCCTCTCGCTGGAGAAACAGGAAGGATGGATGCTTGGTCTCAGCCTGTGCCCACCTTGGGGGCTGCTGAAAGAAGAAAGGAACCTTGGGAATAGGGTAGTGCTGTTCTCATCACAAAGGAGGGAACTGTCTTTCTTTGGGGGAGAACTTCTCAGCACCAATGCAGCCTTCTGACATCCAGAAGGAGATTACAGCACGAGTCTACTTACAAGCCATATTCTCTTTCAGTTATTAAAATAGCCTTCCTTTTGTGACATGATGCTAAACAGGAGTTTTTTTTTTTAAGGTTTTTATTAGCAAAAATAAAGAACATTAATGATTTGATACAATGCAACAATGTTATAAAAATTTTACTGTCTCTGAAATGACAAAGCTGGAAAATGTTTGCTAAATCCCCGCCAGGGCCTCTGATGAGCAGGAGAGGGGCATGAGCTGGGGTATAGGGAAGGCAGCTCATTTGGAAAGCCAGTTTGCTCAGACATCAGAACCAACAATGAAAGAGAAAGTAAAGACATCTGTAGGGATTGCTCTTTACCGGGCTTTGGGCTCACCTACATTTAGCATTGTGACTACCCTGCGAGGAGGATTAAGAAAATCAGAGCACATGATGCAAACGCTCATGCAGGGAAATCCAGTCTGTGGAAGGCTGAGCCTCTTCCTTTCCTCGCTTCTGCAGTGGAACCAGGGAGGCAGGGCTTACTGCCTTTCGTTGAACAAGTACCATGCAGCTTCTGAATGAATCAGACAATTGCATAGAGACTTATTTCTAAACCCAAGTTATCTTAGAGACATTACAACAGAATTTAATATAGTCTATGAATTTCCAGTTATTTTACTTGAAAATGTGTTTTTCAGAACTGCAACATTTCTGAAGTCCCTTTATTGAAATGGGGCCAAGTTTAGTATGACATAAAAAAAACTATCCTTTTCAAATAGTACTATTCAGGAGAACCAAAAAATTACCCAAGTAATTAGAACACCCTTCAACTTTAAGAACTCTGGCTATTCTGTTGCTTGTAGCTATTACTAAAGAAGCATGTATTCATAAAACTACCAAAGGACCTGTCTTAATTAATGTTCTATTGTTGTAAGTAGATACCATCATCAAGCTAATTTATAAAATAAAGCATGTGATTGGGGGCTTACCCACAGTTCCAAAGGGTTAGTCCATGAGCATCGTGGTTGGGAGCATGGTAGCAGGCAGGAAGACATGGCTTTGGAGCTATAGCTAGGAACTCCTTTCTGGTCCACAAGATGGAGGCAGAGAGAATGAGCCTAAGACTGGAGTGAGCTTTTCGAACCTCAATTCTCCCAGGGTAACACCTCTTCCAACAAGGCCGTACCTCCTTATCCTTTCCAAACAGTTCCACCTACTAAAGACTCAGCCTTCAAACATATGAGTCCATGGAGGCCGTTCTCATTCTCATTAACTGGGAAGCCCTTGAAAAATACCAAGATGGAGAAATCTGAGTGATTTCTGTCTGTGGATTTCATTTAACCACCAGCTGTTATTTTACAAACTGGCACAAACCACAGTATGGCTCCCTCTCTCCACCCCTCCCTTTCTCCCTCCCTTTCTCCCTCCCTTCCTCCTTTGCTCCCCTCCTCCCTCCCTCTCTCACTTCCTCTATCTACTATCTATCTACTATCTATCTACTATCTATCTATCTATCTATCTATCTATCTATCTACTATCTATCTATCTATCTATCTACTATCTATCTATCTATCTATCTATCAATATCTACCTGTCAGCAGGGTCTCAGGGGTTCTGGCTAGCCTGGAACTCACTATGTAGATCATGCTAGTCTCCAAAATCATAAAGATATTCATATCTTTGCCTCCTGAGTACTAGAATTAAGGGTATATGCCACCATGCTTTGTCCTGTGACTATATTCTTAAAGGTATACAGAATTCAGTATTAAATCTAGCTTTTTTTTTATCCATTTAATTGACTAAATACAACAATATGCTATAAAATTCTTGTTTGCAACCTTTCTATTTTACTCATTTCAACTTCTAGATACAGCAAATACTCTCCCTCCAGCATGAATAAAAAATACAACCATTCATTAGCATATGCAAATTAAGACTAAAAAACCAAGCATTAATGTACTTAGCTGTAATAATAGTTGGATCTGGCATCTCAGAATATCTTTACTGATAGTTTTAGAAACACTTAGCACTGGCGACTATATTAAGCATTCATTCATTCATTCATTCATTCACTCTTCACTCAACAAATAGGTACTAGGCATCTATTAATATGTCAGTCATTGTCCTCAGGTGATGGGTCCACAGAAGTGAATTTAAAATTCAGACAAATTTTTGCCACTGTGGACTTTTCCATATGTTTGGGAATAGACTGATAAGAAACAACAAAATCATAAGTTCCTTAAATTAAAATGCAGAGTTTAAATAAAAAAGAATAATTTTCCAGTTGGCAACAGAAGCCAAATTTAAAGTTTTTTAAATTTACTTCTTCACACCAGGATACAAGTTGTTTTGTAAAAGATTTAACATAATTAATATGCCTAACTTAAAGCAAAACCATGCACACATTTTTTTGTTAATACCCAAATTCCAGACATAGGTTTTTGTTTGTTTGTTGCAGCTTTTCCAAGTGCTACAATAATTCAAAGGACTATGTCAAGTTTGTTTTAGAAGGTAGCCTCGGGGAGAATGGCTCCCAGCTCAGGAGCCTCTGTTCTGCCCAGTTGGTTACTTCTCAAATGACTAAGGACCCCCTTTCTGCTGGGTCATTCCTGCTGGCTACAGCAATGATGTATTCTGTAAGCTCTGGGAGAAACATGTCTACCTTAAGATGAAAGTGAAAGAAAGAGGGTGAGACAGGGCAGTCAAGGGTGAGCATTGGACACATCATGCTTTGTTTCTTGAAAAGAACTGCCAACAGGTGAAAAGTGAGTCCTTAAAAAAAAAAAAAAAACCCATTGGAGTACACAGCTATCAAACATGTACTTTCAGAACCTGGTAGAATCATCCGGGAAGTCTCTATGAGGCAACCAATAGCATTTGTTATCTTAAGCGCGTGCATGATGGGTAAAAATGGCTGTTAAAGACAACAGACCCAAGTAGAGAAAGATAGACAACAATGGGAAAGGCTGTGGAATTCCCAGGAAGTCCTGCACTACATAAAATAAAGGCAAATAAGGTATGTAAAAATTTTCAACTCATGTTTAGATCTTTTTTTATATTTTGTTAGGTATTTTTTAGTAAGCTTTATACAAGAAGTATTTAGACTTCGGGTATTTTGTTTTAGTTGCTGAGACAGGGTTTCTTTGTATCTGCTGCCTCTGCCTCCTGAGTGCTGGGATTGAAGTTATGTGCTGCTATTACCTGGCTACTTTTTTTTTTCATTTAAGCAAGATCTTTGAATTTTTACTTATTTATGTATTTATTCGTTTGAGAAAGGCTTTTGCCATGTATCCCATGTTATAACCTAAGAACTGGGATTACAAGCATGTACCGCCTCACTCAGTATGTTACATTTATTTGAAAATATCTGGATCAAATTTGCTGGAAAGGAGAAGATTGGTTCCATCAGCACCCAGGTAACTACAGTAGTTCACTTCTAGGTGGAAGCAGATCACGAGAGTAAAGTGGAGGGGTCAGATGATACACAGTGTTAAGTCCGTGGTGGTGCTGAATGGAACACTTACTCCAGTGGATCTTAGGAGTATTAATTTAAAGCAGCTTTATTTTTAAAACCCTAGAGTTACCACTGCACCTGGCTCATCAGATAAACGTAAAAGCACGTGAGCTGATGACACACTGCCAGCAAAGGCAGTGACTCTGCCGGTAGTACACCTGATGTAGATCTGAGCCAACAGGCACAGTCCTAATAAAGGGCTCTGCTCAGGGAGCATGTTTCTAAAGAACAGAAAAGGAATATTCAGTTTAAACATACAGAAGGTGGCCTCGGCCCTGATCGGGGTACAGCTGAGTTTTATAGGCGTGTGGAAGGTAGGCATGGAATACAAACAAATCTCTGTGGACAGGAAGAAGAGAGAAACAGTTTTAAATGTCCTTCACAAAAGTGTTTCTGGAGCCAGGTTCAAAAGAAGAGACCTGGAAATTTTTGGTCTGGCCATTGCAATTATAGAACTATCTACCATGCAGCTGTGCATTGTGAGTGAAGCAACAGGGCCCTGTGCAGGTGAGCCTCCATGGTAAGTGACTTGCTATGGAGTGCTCTGCAGAAGTAGGGCTGCTGGCCCGGCTAAGCACTGGCTTCATTCCCTTTGGAAGGGAGGTGGGAGGATCTTGTAAACCTCACTTTATCTATTTGTCAGACCGAGACCTGCACCACTAAAAATGTGTGTGAGTTACTATGAACCTTTCCGCTATTTATAATGCAAAGTCCAGGTTGTCAATGACCACCTTACTTTAAAATAGTTGTTATTTATCTTGTGTTGGTTTAACACTTTAAGTAATGTCACTCTGTCTTTTGGTTTAGGGGGGGAGATAAAAAAGTTTTGATTTCTATTCTGGTCTTCACCAAAAGCAGTTCATAAACATTTACTAAGAAGACTGTCAAGCATGACCTAACTGCCCTTGGGACAGAGAAGATGCAAACCTTCTCATGAGCTAGTCAGACGAATATATTCATCATTTTCATTCCTGTGTTATGATTTATATCAACAAGGGCACAGTTGTCATTAAAAGTAACTGGAGTCCACAGGCGCCCCATCAATTACCCAAACTACCTACTCTTGGCAAAGCGTGGTTACTCCATGTGAAACATGTTTATATCAACTTCATATAAACATCTCCTAAAACTCCTCTGTGGGTAGAATGCTGAACCCTCCAGAGACGTTAGGATGTCCAACCCATGCCTACATCTTCTTCCAGTCTCCTCTACTGAGGTCACCTGTATTCATTACAACCCCCCCCCCCCCGAAATCACCTTAGGAAAGAGGAGTATTGTGGAGTAGATATTGGAAAGAGAAATTAGGCAGGGTCTTCTTTTCTTTTTTTTCCTTCTTCAAGACAGGGTCTTTCTGTGTAGCTCTGGATGCCCTAGTACTGGATCTGTAGCCCACTGGCCTTGAACTCACAGAGATCTACCTGCCCCTGCTTCCTACGTGCTGAGATTAAAGGCATGTGCCACCACCGCCCAGCAGGCAGGGCCTTCTTGATGGCCACTTCTACCTGAGAAGCCACTCAGTAGATATTCACCCAGAGCAAACACTAGCATATGGGGGAGGCCTGATGCTGAACAGAAGATGATGGAGTGACTGAGAGCAGGAGCTCTGTGGGAAGATCTCCCCCCCCCACACTCCCTCCTCACTTGTCCTCTCTATCAACTGCTTCCAAGGATGGGAAGCAGAGGCCCAGAGGTAGTTAGTGACTGGTAAAAGCCTTCTGTAGGGACTGGCATTTTTCTGCAGAGATCAACAGTTTTTAAATATTTGTTTTTGTACTATAAACATTTTCCACTTAAAAGAGAGGCATCTACACTCTGATAAGACTGTGGGAGCAAGGCCGGTGCCTAAGCTTTGTTATATGGGATTTACAGTAGGATAGAATGAAGGTGAGGATATTTACTTATTTATTTAAAGACAGAAAGACAGAAAAACAGACAGAAACTGACTTACTTTGTAGGCCTGGCTACCTTGGAATTCACTACATAGACCAAGCTGGCCTTGAACTCATTATCCTCCTGCTTCCATATACCCAGTGACAGGAGTAGAGTCATGCTCCAAGTCTGGCCTGGACCTCATTTCTTCTGCATTCGGGAAGCTCTGCTTTTCTGAGACTATGTTGAAAGGTTTCACCTCACACAGCCAGGAGACAAGGGGCTGCTTCTCTTTCTAAACTGAACTACAAATCTAAAGCAGGTTCTAAAGGCAATATGGCCTACTCATAAAAGCTTCCCCTGGACATACAAAACCAGCATGCACAAAGCATGGTAGTTACAACACAATGTCCCCTTTGCTTCCATGTTTGCCTTCTCCTATCTCTCTGTAATGTACCAGAGGGCACTGTGAATTCTAAGAATAAACACAGACGTGGAACTGGGGAGATGGATTGGTGGGTAAAGTCCTTAGTGCGTATGCATGAGGACCTGAGTTCAGATTTCGAGCACCCACATAAAAGCCATGTTACATGTAGTCAACCCCAGCACTGGGATGTGGAGACAGGTGGATCCAAGCAGCTTGCTGGCCTGCCAGTTTCTCTAAAACTTCCAGGTCCAGTGAAAAACCCTGTCTCCAAAAATAGAGGAAGATACCAGATGTTGATCTCTGGCTTTCACACACATACATAACTGCACACACACATATGCATACATGCCTATACACATACATACCAATACACATGCATAAACCTCTCCCTTCCTCCTCTCATACACACGAATAAATACAGATTACCTTTATATATAAACTAAAGAAAGAAAATAAGTATCATTCGAAAGAAACAGACAAAGAACTTAGTAAATAGGTCTGGTTTGGTAATGTGTTTAAATTTTCTGGGCATTCTTTGTAAGAACCTCAGCCGTAAGTATGCCTTATAGTTTGGGAATCCAAGAAAGAACCAGAACTGCTTGGCTGTGCCTGTCTGGAGACCTTCCCTGCTCTGGCATGTGGGTAAATAGCACATTTCACTTGGCTAGCGGAAGTGACAGTTTATGAGAGTCAGGCCACCACCTTACTTGCTAGATCAAATTGCCTCTTATGTTTGTGATAGGTGAAACCTTATCTTCACGTTGACGACAATTTGTCCCATATGTTTAGAATCTGGGTAGGGCCATTTCTGAAGCAGCTGAACTGCCTCTGTGCTTCCTGCCTTCCAAGCTAGGCCTGTGAATCACACAAAAAGGCTGGAGGGTTTGCATATTGGAGCTGAAGTAAGGCTGCCTGGGAAAAGAATAGGCAGGGGTCAGGACAGACTAGGGTCAGGACAGGCTGGATGCGACATTATCACAAAAGGTTTGTTTTTTGACCCAACCCTGTACTCTGAAAATGCATTCCACTGTCTCACGTGATACGCCTCTGACCCCCACAGCACCCACTGTCTCCCACGATATGCCCACAGCAGGCCCAGCCATTTACACTTCAGCTTGCAGAGGAATCTGAGACAAATGTCTGCCTCTCGCTTCTTTGTCATTGACTGATTTGCCTTTATTTCCCATTGCACTTCCCAAACCCAAGTCTCAATAATGACGTCTCTTTCTTCTTTCCCACAATGATATTGCAAAGTCCTTAGGGAAATAAATTCTGACCTAAGTGAACATGCAGAGACTGTGTTCACTGACTGGTCCATCTGTTGATTATGGCATCAGAAGTTTAGAAAGCAAAGGCATTCCCAGAGATTGAAGGAAGACCTGATGTGGCATCTGGTTTGTGAGACTAGTGGAGTGATGGAGACAATAGCAGCGGGGATGACAGAGCCACAGAGGTGGCTGTGTTCAGAGACATTCCCGGCCCTGAAATAGTCAGCTCTAGGGAATGCTGGAAGTTGAAAGGTTTGTGACCCAAGTTGTACAGGATATACAGAACCAGGAAAGAGAGGACAGTGAGGGCTCAGGAATTGCATTTTGAGGAGTTACTGCCAAATGGTCACAAGGCCCCCTAGCTAATGAAGCCCCAATAGAGCACATCCACGTGTCAATACGATCCTAAGGGCTTGACAGAAACTCTTTCCAAAGAAGCTATATTGTAACAATCCCCTGTCCCCACTCCTCATTTTGAAAGATCCCTGATTTCTGAACCTAAAACTATGACATTTTACAGAGCTTTTAAATTCAAATCAACTAGTCCTGGCATATAAAGAATCCCCACCCCAAAAGGACTCTCTTTGAATTTTTGTTTGAAATAATGTATTTCAAAATTTTTTATTAAATGCCTAAAGGCAAGGCTCCCTCTCTAAGGTTTCTATGAAACCTCATTCAAATGACTAGAGTTAATAAGCTTAAGAATCTTCCGGGTTAGGCCAGGCTTTGAACCTTCCACTAAGCCCTAGAAGACAATCTCACTGGGGGTGCTACCCCTTTAAGACAAGCAGCAGGGTAAAGAACATTTGGAGACACAGACTACTTCTTATTTCTCTGGTACTATACATACCTATTATTTTGAATGTTATAGGCAGCTCTGAGGTGGTCAGTCACAGATGAAACAGGACATCTGACTAGATAACACATACCCACAGCGTAGCTCTATGGCATAGCACTCACTATCCCCAGTGTCACACTCATAATACCCATGTATAGGAGACAATCTCCTTATTCCTAACCCCATCTCTTTCCAGAAAGGATTGACAAAAGACACAAGCTTGTGTTTGGCTCAGAGATGAGCAAAGAGAAGCCAATGCAAGCTCGTGACGTCCTGACTTCCACATGTAGGTTATAGGCCCATTGGTAAGCCCAATGCTGGACTTTTCAACAAAACACAGCAATGCCATCCTTCTCCTGTGGGTTAACAATGTATCAAAAACAGTTCTTGTTTGCTCAGGAAAGAATCTGCGATGGAACAAACACAGTAAACATGTCACAACTTCTGCAGTGACAGTTCACACACACTGGCTGGCTTAAGAACATCACCTCAGCCCTCAATGCAGGTGATCTGATTAGGGTGAGGTTGTGGAGGCAGAACCATTGCTTTATCTGAAATGCCACTTGTGCTTATAAAGAGAAATGTCCAGCTTGTAGATGATAAGTTGAGAGAGATATGATGGGATTAATCTCAGGCAATTAATAAAAGCACCCAAGGATAAGAAATGTAAAAACTTCAAGGAATTAAATAGCATCATCAAAAATAACTTTTTCATAAATTATTTTCAGAGAACAAAAACAAATGGGCCTCTCGATTAAGACATGCAGGAGGGAGGTGGTCTGCCTTTTCCTTCATTTCTGGGACAGGGAGGACAGGCAGCGTGGTTTGGGGAACCAAATACAGAGAGGAAAATCAGACTGTGCTTAAAAAGCATTACCAAGTACTCACTAGTGAGCACACAGTGGGAATATTATACTTGGTCGTTTCCTTCAGAGCTTTGAAGATGAATCTAACTTTTTAACTATCACCCTGAACTCCAGTTCAGTTTTCAACACACCAGCAACTTAAAGCCTGTGTTCGGAATGTAGACACTACAACAACAAACACATGAAAGTAAGGTAAATGCAGTGTTAGACATCACAGCTCAGAGGAAGCAAAGGTAGGTAACATCACTACAAAGCCAGCCACTTAGCAAATGTCAAAAAAAAAAAAAAATGTCAAAAAAGCCTAGTTGCAACAGTTACAACTCCCTCTGCAGTGAACTTCAGCCACAGTGTGCTAAACTTAGCAAGAAGACACCAGCACAGGGACGTACTAAAGTTTATCTGACTTGTGAAGTGAGGTTTTTCATAGGTTTTTGTGTTGCTACCAGAGACATTCACGGTGGCCAAGGATGCCAGTAGCATGAAGTTCTGTGCAGTGCTACCAACTCCATTCATTTTAAGCAAACAGCCATGCTGTGTGAAAGCAGCCCATTTCTGCAGACAGCTTTGGACAAGAGAGTATCCTGATGCTGTTCAGAGCATGCATGGCTCATTTATGAAGGATACTGTGACTTGCTTGTGGACCACAGGGTATTCTAGAACTTGTTCAAAATATCACCAACACCCATGCCAAACAGGAAAGGCAGGGAAGTTGCCTTACTGATGTCAACATTTACTTGTAGCTGCCCCCTGCCCATTTGATGTCTGGAAATTACAACCCTCCCTTGGCACTCTCAAGTGTGGAATGCCAGCGTGAGGAGAGAAACATGTAGAGGCAGAGAAGAATATACATTATCTGGACAGTAGACACAGACAGCAGGCATGCCAGCAACCATCAAATACTTATCTGCAGCTACAGGACAAACTTCATTTTCCACATGGCTGGTGACAACACTCATTCAATATCTAGGTTCCAAATCCCCAGTGGGCATAATGTACCCACTGGTCTGGGGTACATTAGCAAGGTCTAGGGGCCTAAACAGATGGCTAAGAAAATCCTTATCATATAGCAAGAACCAAAGATACGCTTGTTGGGGTTCATGCTTCAGTGATATGTTGGTCTTCCTGCACACGCCTCAGCAATGAGGCAGAGCGCAGGCGAACGAGAAGAGCACATCCCAGAGAAGCGATCGAAAGTAGTCACTGTTTTACTTTTCAGTTTTCTGGGATGCACAAATAATACCTGTTTTAGTATAATTCTCAGATAGCCCTATAGTGATTGTTCTGTGCATACTGTCTTGGTTCAGTTTATACTTCATAAGATTTATTTGGGGGTATGGAGAGATGGCTCAGTGGTAAAGCACTTACTACTCTTCTAGAATATCCAGCATATGGCTGATCACACCCAGCTGTAACTCCAGTCCTAGGGGATCCGATTCCCTCCTCTGGCTTCCACAGGCACCAGGCAGATATGTAGACAAAATACCCATTCACTTAAAATAAAACCAACCACCAACAGATTTTAAAAGAAAATATGGAACACAGCTCTGGGAAGGAGAGAAATGGAGGAGTGACCATGAGGCTAGAGGTCAGATCCCACCTCCAGTGATCTGCTATGTGATTCTGGAAGAAGCACTTCACTTTCTCAAAGCTTCAGTTTCCTCTCCTGAAAGAAAGGGAGGAGATCTTCCACAGGTAGCTGTGTGTGCTCCTTTTATCTCAGCCCACTACAAACTGGGCACAAGTACAGCACAGTGAATCAAAATAACTCTAAGTCCCAGTCCATAGCATTCGACGTTCCCATCTTAGGTGGGATGGTGAGGGATTCATGTTTGGCAATGAACTCTCGACCATTCTGCTTATGCAGGTCCCCCACTTCTGGACTGTAGTCAGTGTCTCTGACAGTGTGCCTCCTTGAAACTTCCAAAGAGCTTATGTGTCTCCCTCTAGGCACATGTGCATACGCTGCTTTAGTCAGAGCAAGCATTCAACAGTTTGTTATTTAAATAGGAAACTCAAGAAGCCCTTCCAATAGAAAAGCATGGAAATCAGATGATAATCTTTACAGATGGTACAGAGTGATTAAAAATGCAGATATACCGCTCTAATACCACTCTAATACCACGTAGCCAGGACTGGTAGCATAGGCCTGCAATCCCAAGTACTCGAGCAGCTGAGGCAGGAGAATCAAAAATTTAAGACCTCCCTGGGCTACTCAGGTGAGTTCGAAGACAGTCTGATAAGCTTAGTGAAACCCTGCCTCCCAATGGCTATAGAAATGGGGTCTGTAGTTCAGGGGTGGAGCATGTGCTTGGTACAAATGAGGTTCTAGTTTCAGTCTCTAGTTCTATAAACAAACAAACAAGCAAACAGCCTGGGAAACAACAACAAAACACCACAGAACCAGGAAGCATGGTAGCTTCCAGGCAGTCTGCAGGCACACAACTCCTGGCTGTGATCACTCCCAAGTTTATAGGTTTCTTTCAGTTAAGGACTCTTACATTGTTGTGTCCGTATTTTATTTACTTAACCAAAAACAGGTTCACCAAAGAATTCTGCAACTGTTCTTACAAGGACCAGATCAAAGTGCCCAGTAAATATGAACCCCAGCTCTGCACAGCCTTGCAAATAGCCCCTTACTGTGCTTGTATCTGCATTGTCTAGCAGATAGATAAACTCATTTTTCAGAGTTTTATGGTTCCAACACTGTAAATTTAATGTAGAAATGAACTTGTCAAGCAAACGATTCATGTAATTTTGTTTACATAATTGGACTACATAAAGGAAAAAAAGAGATGATAAAATAGTGCCATTAAATTTGTTTTCATATGGGTATTAATAAATAATGTAGATAATATTTTCTTTAAATATAAACACAAAAACTGTTTAACACATGCTTTTTAAGAAAATATTGTTACTTCTTTTAAGTCGTGTTTAAAACTCATGTTCCTGACAATTGCTTGCGTATCACATGACCTAAACGCCCCAAGCAGCAGTGTGTAGCCCACAGCACCAGCAAATGCATGGCTAACCGAAAGCCAGGACTCAGCTGGTTCCAGACTACCTGCAGCTGGTTCTACACACAACTTTTATACTGACACAAGAAGCTACAGACATGAATTTGAAACCAAAGGCTTGCTGAATGCATTTATAGCCTGATGTATTGAGCCTGACTGTCCACATGAGGTCTGCATGAGGTCCGCATGAGGTGCTGTACACAAGTACCTTTTATCTCTTTTAACTATTTAGCCTAGTGCACTGATAAGATGCTCACACTGAAATGCTTGTTACAAATTAATAAATCATGTTGAAAAATACATTAATCAGATATATAATTTTTATTATTGCTTATGATATGTGATATCATATCACAAAATGGTTTATTTTATTATGTTGTTCTGAACATTGAACCTGGGGCCCTATAAGTTGTAGGCAAGTACCCCCCCCCCCCCCCGCCTTAAGCTACACTCCCAGCCTCAAGATCATAGAATCTTACAGTTTAAGTGTACTTCAGGCATTTATCTAGTCTTTCTTGGAACAAGAACCTTCCATGAACATTCCAGTGTTTTTGCAGTGGTTTGATATCAGGTACTGACTGGGAACACACACACATCACACTGTCTTGCAACAGTCCTTCACAAAGGACACAGTAATCTTTCAGCCTGGTAAGGAAGTAAGGAAGAAATAGTAAGAAAAAACAGAAGTAATAGAAGAATGATGAAAAGACATAAAAAAGAATAGCTGCAGTTTTTTCAAATTCTTTTCTAGGGTTGAGAATCTGAAATAAAGAAGTTATGCAGATAGAATGAAAATGTGCCTATTGTCCCCTACAGCACGGATTCCCTAACAAGCCAAGATAGCATTGCAGGTTGACTAAGATGTTGGCAGCGGGTCACGAGAGCTCCTGAAACACAGTTCAGACAGAGAAGCTAGCTTGCTATCTTCCCTGAATCTCAGGAACAAAGATATTCAGGATTACTTTTCACCAATGAAAATTTATAGATTATCACATAAATTAAATGACTGATAAAATATAATTCTATTAAAAATCATTGCACTTGTGCTTTTTATTTTAATATTCATTATTTATATGTTCTTCTCCCCCTACTCTGGCAATAAATAACAGAATGACTGAATACAAAATACAGACAAGGTGGCAATTCTAACTTTGAAATTCAGTATTCTGTCAGTTAAAGTCAGACCTAAAACATTAATTTATTCTGAAACACTAATTAACTGAAGTTTTTTGCATTTAATTTCCTCTGGCATTTTGGAATCTATTCCAAGCCCTGTGGAAATGGCAGGTCTTATGTTATTAAAGTTAGCCTTTCAAAGTCATCCAACTAAAGAGTCCACACAGTAAAAAATGCTGAGAGTTCAGATAATGCAAATCAAAAGTATTATTAAAGGGTATTCTTTACACATTAGGGAAAAGAAAAATCTTAATTTCATATAAGCAAACTCAACTTTTAGAAAGGCTCCAGTCTTATGGAATATTAGTCTTTTTCAAACTCCAGTTAAAGAGCATGGGCTGGAGCTGACTGCATTTATTTTACTCATTCACTGGCTAGTTCAAGAATCTACTGAGTGCAACTGAGTGCCAGGGAGCTTCTGTTCTTGTGCAGAGTTCAGTCTTGAAGGGAGAATAATTGTAGTGTATTCACAGAAAGGGAGACTTTTCTCACTGTAGGAAGAGCTCCATGGGCAAAAAGTGTTTTGGCCAAGAATGAAGAGGTAGGAATTTGGCAACAGGAAGGCCTGGTGTAGATATCTGGTGTCACCATGCTGAGGAAAGCAGGAGCTGGGCAAACTCAAGGAGGAGGAAGCTGGAGTCTGGGCCTGACAGACAGGTATAGTGTCATCATCATTGCTTCGGAAGGCAGCAGGCATAGTATACACTGAAGGATCAGAGTTGAGTGTGGATATGTGGAGTTCAGAGGCCAACGACAAAGAATGGTTTGGTAAAGTCATAAATGACAGCAGTGCAGGACCTCCAGGAGTCAAGGGAGGCATTCAGGATACAATTCAGAAGAGGAGACTATGCAGTTCTCTAGCAAGCTTGTTCCACAAGCACTTTTAAGTATCAAAAATAAGTAATACTTAATAAATATTAATTATTAATCACACAAGTATATTTAATATGCCTCAAAACAGTCTATCAGAAAAGATCAGGCATGCTCAGGGTGGTACAGCCATAGACACAGCAGTATTTTAATAAAGAAAATCCTTATAGGAACCACACCACTGTCTTCTATTGCACAGCTATCACAATGGGTTCTTGGATACACAACTTCTCTCATGGACTACAGATTAATGGATACTCTAACAGTATGTGGCTAAATACTTTAAAATTAAAATGTATGTAATACAAGCTGGTTTGAAAAAACTAAAAGCCAAAACACAACTTGAAGTACTACTTTGTAGCTAGCAAGGCTGTGTATATCTGTGTGTATGTGTGTGCCTGCTGATATCACGTGGGCATTTCCCTATGACAACATTGGTGCAAGAGGGGATGATGGCCAATTGTGGGGCCCGGGGCTTATGACCTTCTCTCCAAGTCAGCCTGCCCTGAATGACTGATTACACTTCCTTATTTGGGATTCCTTGGGCTTTAATTTAGACATGCTTAATAAGCTTTTGTTTTGTTTTGTATGGTGTTTTTAAGAAGATAGATGTAAGCAAATAGTAACTTTAATTTTTTCAAAGCCCACTTTTAATGATGGTTCTTAAATGCTTTAACCTTCATTGTAGCCCACCGTCCACCAGAGGAGAGAAAGGATATAAGGAAAGTGGACCTGTTTAGAAAGGTTCTTTGGAGCATCTCCCGTCTGTGTTGTTTCAAAATCGGCAGTTCAGTTCACAGGTTAGCAGCGGCAGCCCAATCCAGTCACAAACACTTCACAGATACACCAGCAGTCCAGTTCGGTAGAGTAAGGATAGCACACATGAATCAGCAGCAGTGGCACTACTTAGCAGACAGTCAGGCCTCAGCCTCAGCTAGAGTTAGCAGGAGGGACCCAGGGGGGGGGACACTAGGAGAAGTTCTCAGCTGTGCCTCTCTCAGTGAATCAAAGATCAGATCAGCGAAGACTCAAGACCAACAATTGTTGCACAGCTAGCTCTGTAACCAAACCTAGCTCAGCCTCTATCACTGTCTATTTATACGTCTGTAAGAGGAGCTAAGGTGGGAGGAATAAAGAGAGGAAGAGAAGAAGGGAGGAAGAGGAGAAGGAAGAGGAGGAGCTAAGGGTGAAACAGAGAATGAGAGAGGTGGACATGGAGGCTGATGATCGCTTGTCTGTAGCAGTCAAAGGTAGTTGGTATACCTAGGTTGAGTATTGGGTTACACCTCTGATTATAAGGGCATCTTGTTATTGATCATTACCAAATATATAAGCCTTTGATTAATCTTTAAGCATTAGAGTCTCATTTTTCTACCAGACCTGCATGGTTGGTGGGATGGTCTGGGCAATTTCCAGCCTTGCAGAGACAGTGTGGAAGATTGGCAGAGCCATCTCCCATGCTGGCATCTCGTGGATGGGAGGGCTGGTGTTTCTGGCTGGCTGTTTTTAGTTGCGGCGCCCATGTGGCCTGTGGCCACGCAACATGGCAGCTGAGCTAGGCAGAGCCACTGCAGCTTAGTCGACTTCACCAGCAGCTGCTTTTTAAATAATTAATACAACAAAGTGGTGCACCAACTTCTGGCACGAGTTCACTAGAAATTTAAGCCTATTCACCTGAGAGTAAAAGTTGTCTTTTTTTTTTAAAAAAAAAAAAAAAAGAAAGAAAGAAAGTGAGTGAGTGAGTGATTGGCGCTGATAGGAGTCACGTGACTCCAGCATGGGAATCCTGAACAAAGAAGACCTGGCAGACAGGTCCTCTGCTGAGAGAAATTGCAGGCTGCTGCAGTCAGAGCCAAATAAATAAGCCTCTGTTGTGGAGCAGTTACTGATTTAAATATAAAGTTAAAATATAGGGATTATTTGCTTTTAGGAAAGATTTATAAACAGATTTGTCCAAATCACGTGGGGATTATTGCCCTCGGCTTGGAACTTAGATAGGAAAATTATCACAGGCTCTACAGTAGAGAGTACAGTGTACAAGTGGAAGCTGCTCTGGAGTACAGAGCCAAACAGATAGATGGTATAAATAAAAACAGTTCTAGGCAGAGGACCGAACAGAAAGAGAGTGTAAGTCAGGTGTATTTAAATGATATGAAGTTATATTGCCTCACAGGAGACTCGGGTTTTGTCTAACATGGGCCCCACGGGAATTCTGGGTTCATTTCCTGCTTGGCAAAATAGGGAAGTAAGATGGGTGTGACTTTCAGTTTTGTGGTTATAATTTTCCTCTGGTAAAGAGGTCAAGATAAAGGTTTTTCTGGTTACTGGCTCAAGGATATTCTGTTTAGGAAAAAAGATTTTTGTCTGTGTGTTGTCCCAAGAGACGATTAAGATATTTCTGCCTTCTAGAATTATATGGATTAGATATGACAGAGGCAGGCCGCCAGAAGACTAGATTCCAGAATTCAAACAAAAAATTTTCTTGATACTAAAATTTGTTTTGAGAATTGTATATTGCAGAATACATAGCCTTGGTATTGCAGTTGGATGCAGTGAAGACACAGACATCAGAAGCTTATCAATTTAATTCCCCCCGCCCCTCTTCTAATATCTCAATGCCTGTAATCAGCTTGAAGAAGTTGATGAAGAGTCAGTGCCCCTATTCCCTGGGCTTGGGGACTGAGGTGGTTAATAATGGTCTGTCTTTCTAGGGAAAAGTAGTGGTTTTGGTGGAACAGGGAGGATTAGCTACGATTTATTGCATAGCCATAACCTACTGGTAGAAATATGTATAATTGTTATTAAGATGAAGTTATAATTTCTTAAATGGTACAAAATTTACTTTGATTTCAAATTTAAGGTTTTCATTGGTACGAGCTTCTTATTTATATAAAAGTGAGATTAATATTGTTACTCTCATAGGCATTGTGCCTATATAACACATTTTGGAATACAAGGCTTAGGCCTAGTCCTCCTTTAACTTTTTTAACTGTTTTGAGATGGTTAGCCTGTGAGTTAAGGGCCTATAGCAAATGCATGGCTCTGAGTTTATTGTTAGGGTGTTTTCTATATTTTATTTAGAAATAGCTGAGAAGAGTTAATGGACAACAGTCCAGATTGCCTTATATAAATAGTTGATTTTCAAAATGTCAGAAGTCCACAGAATTGGTGTTATAAACATTTCTGTATTAATGTTCATTTTGATTAGAGACCTGTCTGCTCCTGACAGCTTTCCTGTCTTGGATTCTAAGAAGAAATTGAGCATCTTTGGAGTTACTTCAGTTGTGGTGAAACAGCCACTAGGCAAGAATTGCCTCTTGTCATATACAGACAAATCACTGTCCAGAAAAGTACACTTGCAATAGTCAACTGATTATATCTGCCAATACAGAGTAATCAGCCCTTAATAATTCTGCATCACTAGGTCTGTCAGATGATTCTGGGCCAGAAGGCTGAAGATCGGATGCTCCAACATTTTGAGGTTTAGGGACTGTCCAAGTGTTCAGCAGTCTCTATAAATTGGCTAAGTTTAGAAGCCATGTTTTGTGCTTCGCATAATTTCAGTTAATTCAGTCATTCTGGATTTCTGACTGGGTTGAAGACTTATAGTCTCATAGCCAATCTCAGTTATTTACTTTGAGAGAAAAGATTTGAGAGTATGGTTTTCAGCTGACATTCATTCTAAAGCCAAGAAAAAAGCCAGGTTCAGAAATAAGTCTTTTAGTTAGGAGAGGTGACAGAGGTTCTGTTAAGTCAACAAAATGATGGACTGGGTATTAGGTCTATCTTGACCCAAATTGGTATAGTTATGCTCTAATTGTATTTTGAGAGAAAGTTTGTTTCTTTTATTTTAACAGGAAGGGTGATATGTAGGAGAAGCTAAAGTGGGAGGCATAAGGAGAGGAAGAGGAGGAGTAAGGGAGGAGGAGCAGAAGAAAGAGGAGGAGCTAAGGGAGAGACAGATGAGAGGGGGACATGGAGGCTGATGATCGCTTGTCTGTAGCAGTCAAAGGTAGTTGGTATACCTAGGTTGGGTATTGGGTTACACCTCTGATTTTAAGGGCATCTTGTTATTGATCATTACCAAATATATAAGCCTTTAATTAATCTTTAAGCATTAGAGTCTCATTTTTCTACAGGGTCCGCATGGATGGTGAGATGGTCTGGGCAATTTCCAGCCTTGCAGAGACAGTGTGGAAGATTGGCAGAGCTATCTCCCACGCTGGCGTCTCGTGGGTGGCAGGGCTAGTGTTTCTGGCTGGCCGTTTCTAGCTGCGGCGCCCACGTGGTTCCGGACACTGAACATGGCATCTGATTTAGCCAGAGCCATGGCAGCTTAGACAGTCGGCTTGTCTGGCGGTTGCTTTTTAAATAATTACTACAACATATATCCTCCAAACATTACATGTCTTTCACAGGTCTTGCCTCAGTAAGAGTGTCTGTCTGGGCTAACATCACTCTGCCAATCAGATGGAGTCCACAGAAGTGGCAAGAAACTACAGCATGCCAGCAGGAGTTTTTTGATGGTTTCTCTTTATGGAGTCCCAAATAATACAGTTCAACTATGCAATGTAAGGTGAACCAATACTTGTGTGTGTCATTAGCAAGGAATCCCTCATCACATATCCTTTCACATTTTTGCTTTAGCAGAACATCCTTTCTCCTGTGTCTGTTTCAGTGAAACATTCCTTCATGAGTCTGCCTTAGTCTTTCACCTGTGTCCACTTCAAGAAAACACTCCTTCATGTGTTTGCCCCAGCAAAACACCATCCAACACAACTGACTTTCCAAAGAACCCTTAACTTTTCACTTCAGCAAATGAAACTAGATCGTTTGCTATCGTGCAAAATTATGGGCATCCCAGAATCCCACCAGCATCCCCTTCTGAGCTGAGGCTCTTGGGAAGATACAGCTCCCCTAGACATCTGTGTTCCCTCAGGGTCTGTGTCAGCATGCATCACCTAAACAGAAGTGCATGATTCACATCATCTGATTTAGTAGATTGTGACCATAGTACCACCAGGGTCAGGAGTTTGTTTCCAAATCCTCTTGCTAGCATTTAGGAAAAAGCTGCCTTGACCCCTTATTAATGGTCCTCGGGAGAGGATTCATCAGGAACACAGCTATGAGAGCTCATCTTCTAGACCGCATATACACATAGGAGACTATTGCCTCTATGTTCTGAAAACTTGGTAAGGAGCTGTTTAGCACCTGTTTGACTTCTCAAGAATGTTTCCCCCTTTTTTCCCTTGGAGGAGAAGTGAGTCTATTCAAACTGTGCACCAAGTTTCCAGACCATCCTATGAAAGTCCTGTCCTCAAATGTCCTCTAGCCCAGTCCAAGGTGGTAGAGGAAACAGAAGAGACTAAAGGTCTGGGTTAGAGACAGTCCTCCTGGTGAAGCAAACAACAAAATATCATAAACCAAATGAAGACTGTCCTGAAATCCACAAGTTGGGCTTTCAAGGGTGAATGGATGCTACATTAAGAGGCTTGGAAGAAGCAGCCAACTGTGGGTGGGATGTGATAGGCAAGGCAGAGTGTGATCACTGCAGGACAAGCATCTGCACCTGTCAACCACCCTGACAGACAGGGCAGGAATTCAAGAAGAGGTGCAGGCATGTCTGAAAGGGCACTATGCATGGCAGCAGCTAATGGGACAAGATTCCAAGACTAGAAGCAAAGTAAAGAGTCAGTCAAAGGTGGGAAAGATGTCTCAGTCAGTGCGGTGCTTGACATCAGAACTGAGGATTTAATTCCCACAACTCACACATAGTGATGCTCAAGAGGCAACTGGATCTTCACTGGTCAACCAAGTTAGCCTACTGGGCAAGCTTAAGACCAGTGAGATTCTGTCTCTAGAAACAAGGCAGATAATGCCATAGGGATGACAGATAAGGTTGCTGGAACTTCACATGCAGGCGCGCGCACGCACACACACACACACACACACACACACACACACACACATACACACACACGTGTTTGTGGGGCGGTGGGCTGTGAGAAGCAGCTGGGTGCTTGGTTGGGCATAAGCCTGGAATTCCGAACCCTTATTGGACAGCAGGAGTTCGGCTCTGTTCCCAGGCCCTGGTTCTTTTCATTTAGCTTCAGCTCTCCACAGCACCTCCCACAGAGAGGTCTATGGCCACCAGTCAGGCCTCAGGCCCTACAGAGATTTACATACTAATGAGATACCTGAAGGCCAGAGGGTGGAGTCAATTAAGCATTCTTCCCAAGCCCCTCCCCCCTCTCCCTCCCTATTTAACTCAGGTCTGCCCTGAGTTTCATGGGGGGGGGGGGGATGCATATCCAGACTCAACCATCATCCATCATGCCAATAAAGCCGTTTTGGAACCCCAAGGACTTTCTTGTGTCATTGGGGCTGCACCGGGAGGAACTGTGGAGAAGACCTTTAATGAGTCACAGCTGCCGTGCCTAACTTCCCACCTGTAGGAATTCTCAGCATTCCCAGCCACAACTACCCACACGTGTTACTCTTCCCACACCCACATACCCCAGGAAAATGTACACATATGTGTACACATATGCTGTTTGATAGGAAGAGTTCCTTTTCAAACAAACACTGCTGTTTGGGCTGCTTCCCATGCAGTGGGATTTATTCTATTAAGTGTGTGTGCTTGGCCTACCATGGTACTAATACCCACATATACAGAAGATGATCTTCAAGTCCTGTAGCCTATGTAAAGACCTGAGCATAGCCAGGAAGCTTTTTGTAATACTGAAGGAGACTCATGCTAAGCCAGGAAGAGGATGAACAGCACAACCAGCAAAGTACCAGGCTGGTGGCTCTTTGGATGCAGTGACTCCAAGTGGCATGGGCCTGTGTTTTTATCCCAGGATTTGTGTTCATTGGCTGTACTGCTCAAGTGTAGGTCTGTCTCCTTGTGTGACATATTCTGGATGACCTACTAAGTACTACAGCTACTGTATACTTGATGATTCTAGTTCTAGTCACTTACCCAAGTGCCCTTTGTGAAGGACTATTGCATGATCCTGAGATGTATGTGTTCCCAGTTGGGTACCTGACACTAAAGCATTGTAAAAACACTGCAATGCTTATGGAGGACTCTTGTTCCAAGAAGGATTAGATAAATGCTTGAAGTCCATTTAAACCTTAAGATTCTGTGGTCAGTAAACTACTAAGTACTACCTCTTCTGGTATCCTCTGCTACCCCAACTCTGTCTTCATCCCAGAACTCCTTGTCTTGCTTTTTATTCATCTCTGTGCTCTCATGATCCAGCCAAGTGCATGGCATACCTTAAGAAAGAGGAACTGTGACTTGAATAGAGCCTTAGAAATATTACATTGACTTCTGCTCTGTGGGACATGGTGGCACCACCAATGACCCTAGCACTTGGGATGCAGAAAAAAAGATCATGACCCTGAGACCAGCCTGGGCTACACAAGACCCATTTCAAACAAGGTTTTGGTTTTTTGTGTGTTTTTTTTTTTTTTTTTTTTTTTAAATTTTTATTTTATTTATTTATTTATTTTTGCACAACCATCATGGGAAACAGTTCAGCAGATTCTCAGATTCTCAGAGTTAAACGGTTACCACAAGCCTGATGATTCTAGTTCTTGCCACTTATCCAAGTGAATTAAAAGCAGTTGGTGAAAGATTTGTACACGAATGTTCAGAGTAGTGCTATCTAGAGTAAATGAAGAATGAAAAGAACCAAGACAACCCAAGGCTGATGGCTAAGCAAGACATGACACATTCATGTAAGAAAATGCCGTTTAACCATGGTGTCAAGTACCAAAGCAATCACAACTCAGACAGATCTGGAGAATGCTTCACATGAAAGACACAAGACAGAGTATACAGCAGAATTCTACTGACATGAAATATCGAGACTGACCACATCTACAGAGTGTGCTACAGGAGCAGACTGTGCTTGGCAGGAGTTGGGGTTGGGGAAAACAGGATGACTGCTTTATAGATGATGCTCTGGACTTAGTGGTAATGGCTGCTCAGTACTTAGAGTACACTGAAAATGACTGAATTGCACTCTGTATAGTGACCAAAAGGTAAAATTCTATTTTGCAAAATTTACCTCAATAAAAATAAAAGCATTTTTAAAGTCTAATCTCATTGAAAGCCAAAATGAGTGAACAGCCACGGGACATCCAGGGCCCTGCCTTCTTCCTTCAGTGCTCACATCCACACTTCTCTTCCTCACAGCTTTCTAGAGACCTCAGGCCAATCCCAGCCTTTAACCTGCACATGGGGGTTGCAGAAAGATGGCCACCTTACTATTGCTGTTCAGAGGTGTGGTAGATAGGTAAGAGATGCTGCAGGCTCTGGGGACAGGATGACACACTGCAAGGAGTAGGATGGGGACAGGGATGAGAGAACCCTCCAGCTTCTGCACTATCACTGATGCTGAGGAAAGTGAAGCACCAAAGGATTTTGTCTGTCTCTGTTTTCCCAGGGTTCAGCCAGACTCCAGAAGTTACAAAGGATTTTGTCTGTCTCTGTTTTCCCAGGGTTCAGCCAGACTCCAGAAGTTACAAAGGATTTTGTCTGTCCCTGTCCTCCTAGGGTTCAGCCAGACTCCAGAAGTTACAAAGGATTTTGTCTGTACCTGTTCTCCCAGGGTTCAGCCAGACTCCAGAAGTTACAAAGAAAACTAATATGCTGTTCTTCTAAGAAGAAAAAAAAAAACCTACAAAATATATTTTTCTTTAGTTTTTAATTCAGACTGACCTTCCTAAATCCATAGCTGAAGGCAGCGAGAATATTGAAAGATGAGGTTGTTTCTGGCGGCACTACCAGTGTGACAGACAGTAGGAAAGGAGAGCGCCATCACTCGGTTCCAAGGCATCAACGTATCATTTAATTGCTGGGGAGTAGGGTCTGCACGGATTAACAGACCTGGTTCCAAGGCATCAACGTATCATTTAATTGCTGGGGAGTAGGGTCTGCACGGATTAACAGACCTGACAGTCACAGTGTGCCAAGGACTGGCCCGCCTTTTTGAACTCATTTGAGGCAGGGTACCAGAAAAACTAGCAATATATTCTCCGTTTTTCTTTTTAATGCTTTCAGCAACCGGAAAAGCAAGTGAAAATGAGTTTAACCCTAAAAAAACAAAATTCTGAGGTCAGCAGCCTTGAATGAGGTGGGCCTAGTGCCTGGCCTGAGGGGCAGGAAGGAAGGACGGTGGCTGGGAGAAGGGTGAAAATTAGGGGACATAAATGAAGCTCATTTGTTTTGCCTCTTCAAAGAAGGCAAGGCCAGGCAGGAGGCAGCACGGGGCCAAGGGTAGCTCTGTGGCTAAATGCCTCCAGCTCCCCACTCAACTCTGAACTGTCTGATCTGCCTTGTAAGTCAGCCTGTGCAGAGCCATGGAGCGGGATCCTGTACGTAGGGAAACATCCTAAGGGAGGGTAAGGAAAGGTTCTGCTGAGCAGAGATGAAGCTACTTCCTCTGGCTCTTCCTGCTCATTCTACTCATGATCAGAAACAACTCTGAACCAAGTTCTAAAAGGGATAATGAGTGTGAGGAGAGCCAGGGGAGCCACTTCACAGGATGCTCTTACTAATTTTTTTTAAAAAACATAATTTTGTTAACTTTAAAATCACAAAGCAACATTTGCTGTTGTTTTTGTTGTTTTGTTTTAAAGTGCAGATTCAGTAAAGAATTTAACAAAAATCATCCATCAGCATCAGCATAAGAAGTTGAGCTTCCAATCCTGCCCTTGGGTGAACTGCTGTTAGCACTAGGACATCCTTCTAGAACCTCCCAAAGTACAAGCAAACCCAGAGCTAGTGGGTCTGGCCTTTGTATCTGCTTCTTACAAATGGCTTCACACTGTGTCCAGTATGATGCTGTAAGCATCTCACTAATTTCCACACTCCCCAGAAGGAGAAGCTCATGACCACCATTTTAATACGCGCCTAGGACAAGCCTGGCTCCAGACCTGGTGGCTGGGCTTTGGGTTATTATCACACTGGCCTGTGACAAATCCTTAAAACGGCTCCTTCTCATGACTGTGTGGCATTACACACAGCATACTCTCTAAAGTTCATTTAGCCTCTTCCCGTTTGGAAGGATAAGTGGCCCAACTTGCTTTTCTTTGCTTTTCTCTTTTCTCTCCTCTTCCTCCTCCTCCTCTTCCTCCTCCTCCTCCTCCTCCTCCTCCTCCTCCTCCTCCTCCTTCTTCTTCCTCTCTCTCTCTCTCTCTCTCTCTCTCTCTCTCTCTCTCTCTCTCTCTCTCTCTCTCTTTCTTTAAACTGGTACAAATGCAGCTATAACAAATTCCCACAGGACAGCAGTAACACTGTGGTATGACTTAGGTCAAGTGCAGCATGGTCTAGTTTGATCAGGTGCCTCCCTTCAGGAGCTTCTGCATCTAACCTAGCCAGAGCACCAGAAAAGCCTTGGCTCCATGCCTTACCCTCCAAAGTAACGGGTGTCATCAAGCACTTTGATCCCGACAGTCTGACAGATAAAATTTGCTAGAATACTTTGCTCCCTTGATGGAGATGGAAGGTGCCTTGGAACCCTTAGCAGCTGCTTGTGTTTCTTTTGTGGTAGGGGATTTTCACTGCAGAGCCCTTTTCTACAGGTTTGAGGGAACACTGTGCAGTTTGGATATTAACCCTTTAGCTGTTACATGTGTTTCACATATTCTTTCCACTCGGCTGTCTATACTTTAATTTTGTTTATAGTTTCTTCCAGCATGAGTTCATGAAACTGAATTTGTAAAACATTTTAAGACTTCAGGACTCCTTGTCATGTTTTTAAAGGCCTTCCCTAGGACTATAAAAATATATTACTTTATTTTCTTCTACCATTTTAAAGACTTGAAATGTAGTGTGTGGTATGAATTAGGAATCTAAATATGTATGCATTTCCCCCAAAGATTGCCAACCTGCTCAAGGCTCCATCTCACAGAGCCCGTCCTCTGCTGCTGGCCTGGCCTCTGCAGTTATCGCGTTAGGTTCTCATGTGCATGTGGGTCCACTTAGGCCATTCCCTAACATGCTTGCAGATCTGCCAAGGCAAACATTCTCTAACCATGTCTCTTCTTAAAAAACAGTTCTTTGCCACTTGGCTAATTCACTCCTCTGTGTGAACTTTAGAAATAATTTTTCAAGCTTTAACCAGTTCTCCTGAGATTTTATTGGGACTGCACAGCAGTGTTACATGAATTTGAAGGGAACTTTTGTTACAATAGCAAGACCTTTTACCACTGTGTATATCCGTAAACTCCATCACTTGTCTCGCATATAATTTCATTTGTTTTTATCTCGTATTTTTTTACATTGTGATACAATTGGGAAAGGTATTTTCGCATATAATTATATTTTGACTACAGCTATTATTATATGGGGAAATACTCATTTTTGTTGCTTCATATACTAATGAAAGTTCGACCGTACTAAAGATCTCCTATTGGATATGGTTGAATGAGTTTCCCCAAGGCTCATGTGCTGGAAGCCTGGCTCTCGGTGCTGTAATGTTGGGTGGTGGAATCTTCTGTTGTTATTAATAGCATATATTGGTTATAGAAAATACTGAGCCCTGCTGTGATAGATTCATATACCTATATAAGGTACTTAGATCATGCCCCCATTATCTATTTTCATGTTCTCTACCTCTCCCCTCTTCTTTTCTTCTTTCCATGCCATCTTTCCTCTACTTTTAGCCCTTTACTAAAATTCTAGGTTCTGCATATGGACAGAACTTGTGGCATCTGCCCTTTGAAGCTGACTTAGTCTACATAACATGATGACATCTAGTTCCATCTGTTTTCCTACAAATGACATAACTTCATTCTCTTTATGATGTATTAATACTCTATCGTGGACACACACACACACACACACACACACACTTCTTCCTCCATTCATCCACTGATAGGTACCTAGGCTGACTCTATAGCTTGGTTCTTGAGTAGGGGCAGTGAGTGCAGAGTGTAGCCATCTTTATAGTATATGAACTTAGATTTCTTTGGGCACATGGCTGTCCTAATTGTAGTTTTTGGAGGACCCACTATAGCTGACTAATTTAAATGAAAGGTGGTGCAAGATTATTAGCTTATTTAATTGCTGTCCACAAGAGGGACTGGTCTAGTTCTCATAGGACTTGAGTTAGCTCATAGAAAAGGAAGTCATTATAAAAAGAGAAAGCCCAGCTCCTAAATTCCTGATATTCTGCCTCTTGGCTGTGATTCCTCCTGCATGTGTTTTGACCACTGCAATGTCATCCACTATGAGACCCTCACCAGAGTTCAAACAGGCTCGACAACCTTGGACTTTCAGTCTCTAAAGCCAGCAACTAAACAAACCTCTCTTCTTTATAAAGTACCCAGCCTTGGATATTTTGCTACAGCAACACACCATTCATTGGTCCTGACATATCGCATGTGGAGATGGACAGATGGGTTTTAGTCTTCTCTGCTATTAACATAATGAATTACACTGATATCCTAATACTGCACTACCCCTGTCTTCGTGGATTAACTTACCGTGTCATGCACACTGTTCCTTTAGTACTTGGCTGCACTTGGTTTGCATCTCTGTTAAGAAGTGTGACAGTTACATACTGTTTTAGGCTTTCCTATTTGGCTTAGGTTATAATGTTAATCTCGCTTGGACTAGGCCTAGATACTTCCTACCTTTCACTTTGCTTTGGAAACATTCAAATTGAGAGCAACAAAACTTGTTCCTTTAGGAGGGAGGCACTTTTCAAGAATTAGATGGCAGGTTGAGAGGTGGAGAGGTACCTTAATTCTTAGGTTATTTTCTATTCAGGCAATCCAGTTTGAGTCAATTCATTAAACTTGTTAAAAATGTCAAGTTCTTTACTAAGATGATACATGTGTAGGAAATTAACACTAATCTCTTGCTATCTTCCCTTTCCCTGCAATGAGCTTGCAGAGCTCCCTAGCTTGGAGCTATAGCCCAAAGAGATGTTTGAACCTTTTGTTTACGTCAGTGTTGGGTTTGTCCTCACTCCTGTTTCTATAACTTCAGAGTGTGCATCTGTTTCTTACATCACCTGTCACTCACTATGCTGGACTTTTCCTTACACCTTGATTTGTGTGCTCAGAACTACTGGGAACAAATGAACTAATGGTTTTGTAGGCAACTTTAGGGTATACTTTGTGCCCTGCAGGCACCTCTGCTTGCACTTGCTGTCTTCTCTATGCAGTGCTCTCACTCTCACTGTCTTCTCTATGCAGTGCTCTCACTCTCACTGTCTTCTCTATGCAGTGCTCTCACTCTCACTGTCTTCTCTATGCAGTGCTCTCACTCTGTCTTCTCTATGCAGTGCTCTCACTCTCACTGTCTTCTCTATGCAGTGCTCTTACTCTCACTGTCTTCTCTATGCAGTGCTCTTACTCTCACTGGCTTCTCTATGAAGTGCTCTCACTGTCTTCTCTATGCAGTGCTCTCACTCTCACTGGCTTATCTATACAATGCTCTCACTCTCACTGGCTTCTCTATGAAGTGCTCTCACTGGCTTCTCTATGCAGTGCTCTCACTGATGCTGGCTTCTCTGCAGTGTTCTCTCTCTCACTGGATTCTCCATGCAGTGCTCTCACTGATGCTGGCTTCTCTAGGCAGGGCTCTCACTTGCACTGGCTTCAAGAGTCTGTCATGTCAAACAACCTCTTTAACTTGAGTTACAAAAACATGTTCGCATCAAAGCTTATAAATGAGCTATTATTCACAACGGTCAAAATAGAGACCCAGTCCTCATGCCAACTAGTGGGTGAAGGCATAAATGAAATGCACCTCATTGCTCAGCAGGCTGGAAAGAGGTCTGCTCATGTATGCTGCAGTGTGGCTGCATCCTGACAACACAGCAAATAAGTCTGACATAAAAAGTGACATACTGAGTAGTTCGGTTTACAGAATAGCCTAGAATCAGCACAAACAATGCTGTTCCTTGTCTCAGTGCCCCACACTTCACTTCTGACACTAGGCATGTTCTTCCCCACAGTCCAGCCCTCAGTTGTATGTTCAGCTCAGTTATAGCTGTGGTCAAAGTCAGCCAGTCCCACAGGATAGGGCTCTGACCCCATTTCACACATCACAGAGTGGTTTATGACTGGTTGGCTCTAAACTAGAGGTTCTTATGACCCTTCTATGCTTTTGAGTATTTGTTAGACTGACCCAGAAAAGTCTTAATTTCCCTTTTTTACAAAGAGTATTATCTCAGGAAAGGCCAATGGAAGAGGCAGCGAGGGCGCATGGAAGGAGCGGAGTATTTGTGCCCCTCAGGTGCAGCCATCGCAGCAGCCCCAGCTCTCCAATCCAGAAGCTGCTGAGCTCAGACAACTCTCTCAGAAGAGACGGTCACAGAGGCCTCAGCACACAGCCATCACCCAGCACTAAGCAAGGCTCTAGCTTCACTCCCTGCATCTTGGGAACAGATGTTAATCATGGCTTAGACTCCAGGTGACATACTCTGTCCAGGAGAAAGAAAATAGGTTTAATAGCTGCCAGGCTTTGTGGGGAGGGGGGTAGTTCCTCACAATGGGCATGTCCTCATGCTAGTGTTGACTGCATAACTCAACAAATACACCCAAGCCACCAACTGCACACATCAGAAGAGTGAAGTTTACTGTATCTGAATTGGACATCGTGCAGCCATAGTGACAACGGTTTTAAAGAAAATGTGGACTTTGCCTGGTGTGGTCTTTTTGAGATGTACAGAAAACTTTAATGTGGCCTGGTCTATAACTAAGTTTTGTATCAAACAGACACTTCAAAAGAGTACATGGGGCAACTGTTGGGTAAAAATGGAATTCTAAACATACTCATAATGCATGCTTGTTAAGAATGCCCGCCAGAAGGATTTTTCTGTGATATGCTATCCTAATAGACAACATCCCTGACTCATTTCTCCTTAACACACTGGCTTCTGCAGCCCGGCCTCCAGCTCTTTTATGTATTCTTTACAGCTACTGTGCTACCCAAATGTACACAAGCTCTTAGACTTGCTACAACAGTCAGTGCTACCAGGGTGCTGAAAATGACACAGTCCATCAATATTTAAGACCTGCAAATAAGAATAATTACAATCAACTAGTAACTCCAAGTATAGCAAAACTCACAAGGAAATAAACAACACCTAAAGTTGATTTAGAACAGCCTTAGAAACTCTACTGTGTGATTTACTGACAGAAGCTCAACACTTTAGAGTGCCCTAGTAGAAAAAAAGGGGGAAATAAAAGCTTTTTAAATTTTCCCTTTACAAGTCCATGCATTGAACCTGTAATAAATCGAAATTGTTCCTCATGTGATGTTTAAAGACAGAAAAACATTAACCTTGTGTATACTTCTTATATTCAAGATCATTAATGAAAAGCTAGAATGTTTAGTTTACTCTGGTGTTTTTGCCTTCTGTCATTTTTGTATGGTTAACAGGATCATGACATAACTGAGTCATGCATTGTAAATAAGTTGGCTATGTTATCCTCTCCTCTTGATAGCTGGACCACTCCCCTCCCGAGGACTCCTGTAAACCATTTAACTGAGAGCAGTAGTGAACTACTTGTCTTTAAAACTAGAGGCTTGAAACCCTGAACTGATGAACACCAAGGAAACTGCATGTTTTTTGTTTCCACTTCTTGGGTGCTTTATTTGACTTGATTTGATAACCAAGAATTGAAAAGTACTCCGTATGTGTGTGTGTGCGTGCACACACACGTGTGCACACGTGCACATGCCATGCCATGCCATGGTGAGAGGACAAGTGTGGGCATCAGTCTTCTTCCATGCTCTTTGACAGTGTCTCTCTGCTGCATTCAGCAGGCTAGCTGGCCTGGAGCTTCTGGTGATTTTCCTGTTTCTAGTCCCCATCTCCTAAGACTATAGACACTTCTGCTGCTATGTTATTCAGTCTTCACACATTCAGGAGACTCAGATACAGATTACCAGGCCTGCACAGCAGCCACTTTATCTACTTACATCTCTCCAGTCTATAAAAAGCTCTGGGACCAACTTCCATGGACCTTGTTTTCGGTTAAGAGCAAAGGAGGTATGCATGTCACACATGAGTCTGTAGTCTTCTCTGCTAGAACCTGCCTGTAGGTTCTCAAACTATCTGCATTAAGAGATGAAGCCACTGAGATAAGGAAGGGTATGTGTATTTCTCACACTAAAAAAATAAAAAACCTCCTTTGGGTCCTTGTCTTTCACAAGTAGTAAATCAAAACACACCTAACCAGGGTGCTAAATTAAGCCTGCAGAAAAAGTCACATTGAGAATCAGAATGTGACACATAACGATGAGGGATTATTTTCACCCAAAGAAATGATGACAGGTGTGGTTGGCTTTTTCAAATGCTGTCAGAGCACTGGATGAAACCTTAGCTGGTTTTTGAGTACAGAATCCAGCAGTGCCATCTATGCCCATTGTGCTAGTTTATTGTCTTTTCTATGACAAACACCACAGAACTGCTGTGCTGTTAATCTGTAGTGATAACTCTCCCTCCCTGTCACCCTGGTGACTGTAGCTCTATGTTCCATGATTATCACTGCATCGCACTCCACTGGAGGAGCCTCAGTCAGTGTGGGCTCCTCTCTAGCTGTCTTGTTTCACTAAGCACAATGCCTTGAGACTTAGCTGTGTTGTTCATAGCAGGGTTTGCTCCTTTTTAAAGGCTCTCTTCTATTCAGTTTATATACCATCCTCTTTATCTACTCATCTTCATATATATGCTGTGCTGTTTCCCCTCCTCGGCTACTGCACACAATGCTACAAGGAGCACAGGTGCACATATCTCCAGAAGGAGCTTGCTCTTTGGATACACATATGTCCAGATATGAGATCACTCTGTCACAGATAACATTGCAATTTCAATTTTGTTTTGTTGAAGAACCTGTTTTCCACAATGTTGTGTTTCTGTTTTTGAAGAACTGTTTACCAAAGCAGCTGGACTACTTTACATCCCTCCAGTGGTATACAAGGGTCCTTCTCATTTCTCCGCATTCTTGCCTGTTACTTTTTGGTCATCCTTATGAGTGAGCAGTCATGGCTGAGTGATTGAATTTGCAGTTTGTTACAGATGGTGACGATGGATAGCTTTTGTGTGCATGCTAGTCATCCACTCATCTTTGAGAACTGTCTGTCAGAGCCTTGGCTTGGGTCTGGGGATGTTTCCCCCACCCCACACGCTGCTTTTTCATCCCTCCTTTGCTGTTTTAAAACTTTATCTAATTTTCTTTTGTTGTCAGTGCATTTGATATCATCTCCAACGGGTCATGCAAACACAATGTCTTAAAGCTTTATATTTATGACTTTGTATGTTTTAGTGTTACATCTGTTGACTTTTTATTTACTTACTTGCTGCTTTGCTGGTTATTAAACACAGGGTAGCACACTTACTGGGCAGTAACTCTGCCACTGCACTGCAGCCCAGACCTTGATTTGTTTTTAAATGTAGAAAGAAAAAATTATGGAAAACTGAATCAGAATCCTTGTTGAACAGGCTGATTCACTATCTGATATGCTTACTCTCAACTCCTGTTTCTAAACTTAGTAAACTGATTTGGGTAATGCTAAAATAATTACATAGGAACCAGTCATCTTTCAGGAGTGCATCCAGGAAGTAAATCATAATATTTATGCTATTAGATAGCAAAAGAAAACTATGCATGAAACAGTAATTTTATATTTCTTATTAGTGAGGAAATAAGCCAAAGTTCTTCAAAATGCTGCAATCTCAAAGACAGATTTCAGTTGGAGAATAGTCTAAAATAAAACGGTGTTCTTATTTTCATTCCACTAACCCCTGGATTTTAAGCAAAAAGATGAAATCGAGTGAGAAGAGAAGCCCGAGGCTAATCGGGTCACAGTGAGAAGACACCTGAGGCCCAGAGGCCCATCCACCCTCAGTTTTATGACCCCTCCAGCAGCTTGACATTCATCTTTCCCTTTCACTCATGATGTCACTTGAGACTGACAGCTTTGCAGGAGTGGTAGTGTGGGCTTGATACTACTGTACGGTAACTTATGTGTGTAAAGGTTTGGGTTAGTTGAACAGTGCACTGATGCACAGAATGTAACAGCAGCATAGATAATTGATGTGACAGTAACTGTACATATGGCCTTGCTGGTGTAGTAGGGCTGGTGCCAACAAGAAGCAAGCATGTTTCCAGGTTTAATGCTTGAGCTTTCCTTACTTCCTTGTAGTTACAGTCTTGATTGCTGCTCTAGTGTAACTCAACCTCTGTTGTATTGATCTCATCTGTAATTTCCTTGTGGACTTTCTAAGACAGAGGGTTAAGAGCACAAATAAGAAGGTAAGTCACATAATTCAAAGCCAAGTTAGATGGGCTACAGGATTTGAATAACTGCTTGGATTGATGGCCATACACCGGCTATTCTAGCCTTAACAAGAGCATCTTATCTGGCAACACCTGCCCGTTCTGGTCTGACTTGTGACTCCTGAACTTAAAGCTGTCAGGAGGCTAGTGCTCTGTCAGTATTGCAGTGCTGGGACAGCTTTCTTTGTTGAAGACGTGAATGGGTGTGCATGTGCACTGACTATTGCATTCACTTTTGTGCAGTTTTCGTAAATACAATAGCTTTGCACAACCTTTTACAAATGTATTAATTTCATCATGTTAGAAAGCAGAGAATGTACCAAGCAGGAGCACAGGACTTCCTACACAAAACTGCACACCATTACTGCTTTTGTGTAAGAATTGTTTACAGTCTTGATCTTATTAGAATCCTGACTAAAGTCTCTATTCAGCCTGTTCATTTGTTACTGATGTTTGTGGCTTTCAGTGGCCTTATACGATATGATATATGGCTTAGACATATCTTTTGTTCTGTGCAGGACATTTCAACTTTTAAAAAGAATTGTAATTTACAATAACTGCTTGTCTTTTGTAACTTAAATAAGCTTTCTTAGTGCAGAAAGTTTTTACTCCCAGACTCAGCTTTGGGGATACTAAAGCAAAGGCTTGTGTTCTCTGCTCCTGTCTTCTTCTTGGCTCCCACCTTCTGTTTTCTTTGCTTGTGTGACTCTTCTTGGGCCATTCCATTTATATAAAAGTGTAGGTGTCTCTCGTTAATTTTAAGCATTGATTAAATAAGAGGATTTTATAGAAAAGAAAGCAAACATGCTACATGCTACAAGAAAATAAAAACGTGCTTCCTAGAGCATAGACACCAACAAACATTTAAATGTGTAAAACGGTACTTTCAGTACTGTCTTTCTCAATCAACACCATTTATCTGTAAAGTCTTTCCTACTGGCCCTGGTATAAAAACTAAGTCCTCTGTAGTTATAGAGGCCATACAGATGAGAGTGAAGGGATAATGAGACTAGTCCTATATCTTTTATAACTGATTCCTGGGTACTTAACTGGTTCCTGGCAGTGCGGTTACCTGGCAGTCATCCTGCACAGGAAAAGGCAAACGCATTGCCCATCAGCCCCCTGCTGTGGGGCCTGTGCCACCCAGACCCAGAGAAGCCTCTTGGACACTGGCTGACAGGACTGCTCCTTGTGGTTTGTGTGCGTATGTTCTGGCCACACTAAAGTCACTTGTAAATATTTCTACTGTTTCCTTTTAGGAAGCCCAGGCTTGATATAAAATGTGGTCCTCTCATGCTTGAGGCCATTAGGGGAAATGCTGCTGTAGCCCCACTTAAAGAGAGAAGGCAGGAAGACAGGCAGACTCGAGACACAGTCTGCCTCTCTTCCTGCCATCTGGTTAATGTAGGACTGGCTGCTGGAGAAAGGGGAGGGGAGAGCCCAGGAATCAGGCTGGACAGGAAGGGCTGGCATTGCAAAGTCACCTCAGGAACGGAGGTGCACTCTCCTCCAACAGGGCTGTGTGAGCTGTAGACTCTGCACTTTCTGTTCAAGTCCCCAAAATCAGTGCTGGCAGTGTGCTGCATGGTATTTATCTAAGGCAGAAATGTGAAATGAACAGTTTTAAATATTAGTTGAAAACTCTTAGAATTTTTGTATTTTTTGTCAAGACTTGGAAAATTTAGTTTCCATGATAAACTTACTAAATAGAAGATGCTTTCAGTGTATCCCCTGGAGGCTTTTCTTCAGTAACTGTGGCAATGGCCTCCTCCAGTGGTCAGTCCCATTCTGTTACACTCAGTTTGTTTCACTACACATTAGCATCCTCAAGCCTTCTCTGATTAATTTGCTTCCCTGATAACAAAAACTACAACTGCTTTTCATGGTTTGTCGTTGTCTCTGACCTTCCCGACTTGGCACTCAAGCCCTACAGGGGCAGCCATCCTACGTATTAACAGTGTAGGTCTGGAGACAGGGAAATGCCTGCTGTGCTCAGATTCCTAGGGTGCATGTGTGAAAAGTCAGGCACGCAGATGTCGACATTGGGAACCACAGTGCTGGGGACACAGAGGCAGTCAGATCTCTGGAGCTCACTGGCTGGTCAGCTGGGCTGAATGGGTGAACACCAGGTTAAGTAAGAGACCCTGTCTCAAAAATAAGAGGAAGAGCTATTGAGGAAGCCCACCGAGTCTGTCCTCTGGTCTCTGTGTGCATGCCTACTGAACCATCACACAGTGAGAGCCTCTGAGAAATTGGAAGAAAAGCAACTGTTGTCTCCCAACGATGGGATTTTAAAGCTCACACTACAGTTATTATTGGTTTAGAGCTGCCTACATATTTTACCACTTCAGTTCTTGTTCCTTGGCTTAGCTGCATTTTTTTTTTTTTTAAATCAGTTTCCTTCCAAAGTACAATGTTCAGAGCCCACCCTTCCCTCTTGTGGTTCAGAGGGTTTAGCTCAGGGACTTCTACGTGTGCCTCTTCCCCAGCTAGAACTCCCTCTGTGAGGATCTGCTGGTGCCTTTCCTCTGGGCTGACAGTGGCCTGGTTATACCTTCAATTTTAGAAGAAATAGCACACAGTGACTGTCTGATTGCAACACTCAGGATGCTGGAGACATGACTTCCTGGTTCTCCGCTTCTGTAATCACAGCTGTTGGCTGAACTCTTAGCTGTCACTAAGCACCAGCGTCTTCCTGCCATCTCCAAGCTCTGCAGGTCTACTGTGTGCATCTGGGGACATGGCTCAGTGGGAAAAGTGAGGCCCTGAGTTCTGACCTGCAGAATCCATGTAGAAGCCAGGTATAGCAGTACAGAAGGAGGTACACACAGACCAGTATATTCCAGGGCCTCACGGCCAGCTGGTCGAAATGTTGAACTTCAGGTTAGTGAAACTGCCAGCAATAGGGAAGCCAGCCAGCGCTGCCTCTGCTCTCTACATACTTATCACATATGTACAGCACATATACATATCACATATGCCCAGCACATACAAGTGATACACAGAGAAAAGAACGTAGTCTGTGATCTGCTGTGTAGTCTCAATCTGAGGGTGGACTCTTTAGTCATTTCTGCAAGCCTCTCTGTTCTCCGTGTCTTAGCTTCTACGTATCCCATAGGTTTTTGTTCTGTAGCACTCCATGCTGAGAGTTGTTTAATTTTATCTTCTAATTTGATTCTTTCTCTGGTTCTGTCTAATGTACAATTAGCTACCTACAACTTTTTAATTTCTATATTTTTACTTATATATTATATTGTCTTTTGCAAATGTTCACTGTTGGTTTAATAGTTTTGCTCCACAGACATATATCTGGTTTCCTTTCCTACTTATCCAACAGTCATGTCTCTGTGTCTGATGGCCCCACATCTGTTGCCTTAGGAGACTGGCTCTGTAGACAGCCTTTCATGGAAACTTGTTTTCTTAGGCTCTGAGAGTTTAACTGGAAGCTAACTAAGAAATTCTCTGTGAGGGTTTTTAATGATCGGATTAAGGGAGGCTCCTCCACAAAGGATCTGTCATTGCTACTGGTTGATGCCCAGATTCCCAGCTGAGCTGAATGTTTTCCTGACTCCTCCATTCAGTCAGTGCTGTTAAGTCCATCAGTGGCTCCAAGCTTGTCTATTTTCTAAAGCTGCTGCTGCTGCCCCTTCTTCCCCCTGTGCTTCCTCCTCCGTCTCCTCCTCCTCTTCGTCTTTTCTCCTCCACACATTTTTAGGTTCAAGACAGATCTTGGACTTGCCTGCCGTTAAGAAGGGAATCTGGCTCTTGAGGTATATATATAGGTCCCCGGTAGGAGGTGTCTCTGCTGCTGTCCAGTCCATCCTGGGCGGGTCCACAGCTCTCTCCTTCTGTGGCTCTGGGGATTATAAAACCTACGCAAGTTCAGGGTGAAAGACAGCTTCCTACCCTCAGCCTACCTCTCTAGTCTCTGCTGTTTCAATGTCTTGTGAGATGACAGTGCAGTGCAGAGAAGCCGGGACCCATCGGTCCCTGAGGCAGGGCTGTTTATGCAAGTCTGCACAGTCTTTGTAGATCTGGGAATCTACGCTGTGCTTCAGTGTTTCCTTGCATCTTTTATGGGCAGTGTGTGTGAAGTTGATACATATAAGGCATGCCCGAGATAGGAAGTGTTGTCACCGCCATTACTGTCGATTGTAGCATTAGGATGAGACCTCACAGTGCTGGCTCGTGTTCTACAGTGTTGCTCTCACTCATTACCACGTTGTAAAATCTAGGTCTGCAAAATGTCACTTTATATTAACATTTCTGCTAATGCATTCATTTTATGAAGCTTCCATTTAAGTACACAAAACACATAAATGTATGTATAATGATGAATGGCAGATACACCCTATCAATCTACTCTCCTGAGCCAAAGAAGAGGGACAGAGAGAAATTACAAACCAAACTAATCACAAGTGTCTGTTGTCTAGCAGAGGGTGTCAGGCACCTTCAAGTGTGAAAGTCAGCAAACACACAGCATGCTAAAGGACTGGAGCCGCTGCTCTGTGCTCTTACTACGGCTGTGTGAGACTGAGAAGACTGGAGAAGAGGCAGAAGGCGCTTCAGTCCCAGAATGGCCATTACAGGAGAAGAGCCAACAACTACAGATAATGTAAAAGCCATATATCCACAGGTATAGTCAGAGAGCCGCCCTTAGTAAGGTGAGTTGAGTACTTCTTGATGTTAACATGTGCACATTTATAAAATGTCAGCATCATTCTTTTTATCACAAACACATTTTTAAATTAAGTGCTCAGCTTACATTGCCAGTGTAAACATCCTGCAAGAGAAATGATCTCCTGTTGATTCGCACATAAGAACAGTTTGCTGTTCTCAACAACAAAAGGAACACATTTGGCCAAATTAGGATCTGGGGCCATGGCAGTTATGAAAGTATGATCCCTGGACTCCAATGTCACCCCTAGTTGCTTTTAATAACAAACTGGATGGACTCTCAAGCACGCTCTACAGCGAGTGCCATGGTAGGCCTCGCCAGCAGAGGGCGCTGGAGGGTCATGGCTATGGCTCCTTCCTTGGATTGAGCGTCATTTTCCCTGACAGGGCAGCACACCCCATGAGTACTCAGGTGATGTACTCCTGCAGTGATGCAGGGCTTCGCTGGGAGTTATCACTTCTCCATGAACCCCGCTGCAACACTGGATGTTTATAAGCTCCAGGTCACAGGGTCACTTCACTTGCCCCCAGCCACAGCCTTCCAGTATCTTTCAGAGTTGTTTCCTCGGAGGCTAGACAATGCAGAGCAGCTGTGACTCAGGCAGCCCACTAAGTTTCTGCTCCCTCCACTGAGATCCATCTACATCCTCCCTCTCCAACCAGATCAGAACCCAGCCTCGAGGAAGGATGGCATTTGCTCTGTCCTCCTTTCAGTATTTTCTCTTGACCTCAGGGAGAGGGTGCCTCGTTCCCACAAAAGTTCCTTAACTTTTTCAGCAGTAACATAAATGGAAAGTTCCACGGACAAGATTATTAGGAGCACAGCATAAAACTATCTTTAGCTTGTGTTCATAAAGTGCATATGAACACAAATACATCTTGTGCTTAGACCTGGGTCTCCAAAGTATCTAATTATTTATATATTGACTATATATGCAAATATTCCAACCTTACAAATCTTAATTATTTCAATGCCAGTGAAGCCAACATTTTGGATAAAGAAAAAGACAAGCAAGCCTTTGTTACTGAGGTCTGAACACCTCTTGGTGAAACGATGGCCGACTGGCATGGTCCTCACGTGCTCTGACCCACAAAGTGACTCTGGGACGCAGTACAAAGCTTACATCCTCTCTTCCTCTCTCTCTCTCTCTCTCTCTCTCTCCCTCTCTCTCTCTCTCTCTTTGTACAACACGAACAGATTCCAAGATAGATACCTCATCATTCAAGGGTTTAAGCTAATTTAAGTACTAAATACTCTTTCATGCCTTGTTGTTTCTTCCTATTACCAAAAGCTAATTTTTAGTCTATAATTCCAAAATAATGAATAGAATATTTTACCACATCTTATTCTAAGTCATTTTATTTTATAAGAATTTGAGGCTTCTTATTACTTCAGAAGGCATAACATACAGGCAAAAGTACATTTAAAACTATGGATTCCTTACTTATGTATTGACACTGAAGGGTCCAGGAGCAGATAGAAAGCAGAGTAGGAATTGTGGCATAGAAAATAAACGAGGAGCCCTCCTTTAATAGCCTGGAATATTCCCCCTTGAATACAGGAGGAAAAGAGAGAGAAAGGGGGAGGTTTGGAAGCAAAAGACAATAAAGATGTCACAAGGAGTCACCCTTGTGACCACTGTCAACATCATCATGTAGATTTGCAATGGAGAGCCCCTATGTTTGGGAAGAAGCCAGGAATCTTCAATAATAAAATAAATTGTGTCCATTTTGACTTGGGTTGAATCTGAACTAAAATATAAAACAAAACCATCAACCAAGTAGGAGTTACAATACAAAAGTATACAAAGGAAAGAATGCATTCAGTGTCCTCTATCTGAAATATTTCTCTATATTTGTGGGTATTAGAAAAAAGCAAATATCTGGGATTACATTTTTCCAGAAATCTGATTCACCACTATGCAAATAATTTGACATTTCAAAAAATGTGTTTTCAGTAACATTTGAGGTTCCTTGAATAAATAGTTTCCCATTTATCCGAGTCTCTCTGACACTCGGAGACTTCGGGACTGCAGATGTTTGAAGGCAGCACGAGAGAATTTTAAATGTAATGAGCTGTACATCACAGAGAAGCTCAGCCCCTCGGGGCTCCCACAATTCTTCTACTCTTTCTAAAATTTTTCTAAAAGGTCAAACCCGTCTGTGATGATAAGTAACTGACAAGAGGTAGAAAAATGAGGCGCCTTGTAAATTATCATTCTTTAAAACTACAAATGACTGAGGTAGGCAAAATTTATGTGCATCACAAAAGGTAGGGAACTAACTAACACTACTTGATGACCAGAAAAACCTGGATACCCATTTCTTTATTTTTATCTTTTAATTTTAAGTAAGTTCATTTTCCACAAAAGTTGAAATATATTTCAAAGCTCAGCATTTTCTGTTAACTGGAAAGCAGGAAACCAACATAAAATTTAAAAGAAGGAAACAATGGAAAAATCTTACATGAGCAAACATTTTTCATTCTGACTCTCACCATGTGAACAGAAAGCAACATTTCTGGAAACTGATAGGAGTGAAGGGAGAGAGAGGCATCCTCTGCTCATTCAGCAGAGAACTCGTTGTCAGAAAACCGTCTCCAGGCAGAACAGCTTTGATTGCGTGGCATATTATCTCTCATTAACTGAATTCTGACAACAATAGAAACAGATTTCGCCAGAAACATTTCAAAAATGGCTTCATGCTTTATAAAGGAACACCAACACGGTCTTGGTGTGGGCTGGCCAGGGCTGGGAGAGAGAAAGCACCCACCTCATGGTGGTCACTATCCAATTCGACAGCAAGACTAACCCTAAATGCCACATGGTCTCTACTGGAAAAGCGCCTGCTTGTTTCCAGGTGTCGGCACAGTCACAACACAACAGGACAGCTACTCTTGCTGTGTGTGTTGTCATTACTGTTTTAAGACTCGAACTGGAAAGTCAGACTGTGATTCCATTTTATGACTTCAAAGAGATAAAAGCCTTTTAAAGAAACTTCTGAAAAAGCCCCTCATACTGCAGCCAAAGTTGGCCTCAGCTCAATCAGAACCAAGGAGAGTTAGCATTTGGGAAATCTAGGTACTCAGGGCCAGGCTGTCTTCAAGACCAGGGACATCCCTTCCAGGTAACCCCTTTGTGTAGGCCGCACCCAGACTGAAAGAGTCTCTGCCACACCACTGCCACCGTCAGCTGTGTAGAGAGGAAAATGCTAGGTCTGTGTCCATTTGGCACACCAAGCAGTCTCTCATTTTCCAGACCACAGAGGATGGACAGGAAAGACAGGATTTGAACAGAGCCCAGTTAGGATGAACAAGCCCTCACTGAATGTTTTCCTGTCTCATCAGCACTGTCCAAGAGAAGGTTAAGTATTCCCTTATCATATTAATTATACCAAATATTTGATTAAAATCTAATTTATGAAAAAGCTACTCTCTGGCCCTTGTCCTGACCCCAGTGCTAGGCTGCTAGAATTCTACAAACAACACTTGAGTCTATTAATAAAGCTTTACTAAGGCCACATAAAAAGTCTCATGAGTAGGCTAAGTACAGAAAATATGGAAGTTGACATTTTAGGTGCCTCTCCATATAAGCAACAGAGAGGTATTGCAGGCCTAGAGAATTTTGAAGGAGAAAACAAACTAGACTCACATGCAGACAATCTGTTTTTAACCCACACAAAGTCTTTTAACAGCTCCTGGTATTTTCCTTGGAGATGCAGAAGCCCTGCTCTGGGGCCCAGGCCATTGACTGAGTTATCATTGGGTACGTTTATGACACAGCACTTGATGCACACTGGCAAATGCCTCACATTGCATGATTAAATCCTGTGAGCTCACTCATTTCTAAGAAAAACCCCGAGAGCTGGAAATCAGGTCCCCAACTCAAAGCTCAGTAGCAGACCATAGACATTGTGGCCCTGTCAGTGTCACAGCTGACTCAGCCATCGGAGGACCACTGTGTGTAATGACTGTGACTCAGCCACCCGAGGACCACTGTGTGTAATAAGTACCTGTAAACTCAAGCTTGCCAGTGGGACCAAAAGGCACATACACTTAGAGAGTTGATTTCTGATTTAAACCCCAATGCCCTGTCCAGTCCTGCTTTTACATTTTGTGTATCTCTGACACTAACAGGGGAGAAATGAACTTAGCTTCAACTCACCTGGTTTAGAAATAAGACAAGTGGCTGATGGGGTTTTGCCCCAGGTTTCCTGGGACACTTGGGGCTTACTTCACAGCACTTAAGCATAGAGTTAAGTATCCTCCCAAGTTATGACGTACACCCTGGTCTTGGGAGAAACTGTCCCACTGCCTCTAAGCTCCATCCCTCTGACCTAGAGGCCTAGAGCCTGGAATCATGCCAGAGCCCAGGCTCCTCTTAGCAGTCACTCTGGCCGGCTCTGGCCGCCCTTCTTTTCCTGCAAAGAACACTTTGTAATCCTGCCCCCACACACAGAAGGGGAGAGGCATCCTGGCTCTGGCTCAGGAAAGGGGGCTTTTTTGTTGTTCTGCCCTGGATGGAGCCTCCCTCACAAACAGCTGGGATCCTTTTTCTTTGTTTATTTTTAAGCAATTAAAACTGCAGCTTGATATCATTATGGAAATCTCTCCATGCTGTGTTTAGACTAATCTTTCCTTACTTAAGATTTTACCCCTCTATCCCAAAGAGAGAGTACCATCTAGAGGCACCACACACTTCATGAAAGTGACCTGGCTTTTATGTTGTAAAAAAAGGCAACTTCTTGGAAAGGAGCTGAGAACATACATGTGGCCATGCTCTCCTACTTGGGAGGAGTTGAGAGCACACATGTAGGAGAAGTGGGAGGAGTTGAGAGCACACATGTAGAAGTGGGAGGAGTTGAGAGCACACATGTAGGAGAAGTGGGAGGAGTTGAGAGCACACATGTAGAAGTGGGAGGAGTTGAGAGCACACATGTAGGAGAAGTGGGAGGAGTTGAGAGCACACATGTAGGAGAAGTGGGAGGAGTTGAGAGCACACATGTAGGAGAAGTGGGAGGAGTTGAGAGCACACATGTAGGAGAAGTGGGAGGAGTTGAGAGCATACATGTAGAAGTGGGAGGAGTTGAGAACACATGTGGGAGTGGTTGAAAGCGCACATGTGGGAGGAGCTGAGAGCACACATGTGGTCATGCTCTCTTTGCCACTGCTTCCTGTCTACACAGAAAAGAAGAAGAAAAGCTTCTGGATGTTGGCAAGGATTTTATAAGTTGTTGCTTAACAAACGTTTTTTGGAGATATATTTGGACTATACACAGAGAGCAGATGTTTCTGTAAGCATTCCCCCAACCCAGCCACTGCAACCCCCAGTGTCATTACGCCCAGCATCTGGCCCTTGGGTAGGCTACCACTTAAGAACGTTTTGAAGTCATCCAGCTCTTGCTCCACTCTAGCAGAGTTCCCTCGACCACACCTTGTCCCAAAGGTGACCAGAAGGGCCTTGCAGCAGGAAGTCAGCTCGGAGGAGGCCTTGGCATCCCAGCAGCATTGAGGACCAGGGGTAGAGTGTGAAGGTCTCAGGAACAGACCAAATTCTCTGCACACCACTTGGCCACAAAGCCTACAATTTCATAAGGGCAAGGCTTAGTTCTTACTATGTCCTGAAGCACCAGGGTCTTCCAAAATCACCCACTAAAACACGAGCTCCTCAAGGGCACACTGAGTTTTTATTCTTCTCTGTGGCCCCAGCACTGGTGTACTGCAGACACACCATAAATCTGATTGACTGGAATGCAAGCTGAATATCTTCGTGGGAACGAAGCCATGACCAGCAGGCATCTTAACTGGAACTGGCTGCCAGGTAACAGCAAGATAAACACAGCATGCCTGCATGGCCAGCGCAGCTGCCCAGTCCGGATTCGGGTGTTCATCCCTGTGAGCTCTGCAGTGCAGTGTGCTAAGCAGCAGCAGCAGCAGGGATACGAGGGCCACTGAGGGCCACTGAGCGAGCACTCAGTGCACAGTGACACCCATCACACTGAAAAGAGACACAAAGTCAAGGCCCCAGGCATAGTTCTAAACACCAGCACAAAGGCAGTCCTTGAGTGGACACCCTTTATGGCTACAGTCAAATTCTTCTGAAAATCCTGTCTTGACCACACCTCAAAAATCTTTAATCCTCCTCACAAACTTTTACAACTAAACTCTTGCTTTTCTTTCTCACTCAACTATTGGAAAGGATTTTAAAAAATAAAATAAATATATTAATATACAAAGGTTAATACTCTTCATAAAAGTATTTTTAACCCAGCTCTCAATCTGCCAAGATGTCAGGGTGGCCTTCCATCACCGTGTGCCACCCACAGACCCATGGACAGACCTTCCAGTAGGGACAGCACTTACAGTTGATTAAAGGACCAGAAGGTGATGACAAAAATATGCTTGGTTAACAAAAGAGCAGGAGATGTGACACAGAAGGGCACACGGTGCTCACAAACAGGCTGCGAGCAGAGAAGGCTGCATTCTGTTTGCTTTTTGCCAGGCACTGCAAGAGAGACCTACTCCCCGCTCAGCTCAGCATCACTATGTTCTTGGGCTTATATTCCAAAACTAAAGGCCCAAGCTACTACTAATAATAAAAGGTGATTTAATTTACAACAACAAGACAGAGGATGGTAGCCTCTAAAAGAAATTCCCGACACTGTAACTTCACACAAACATCGTGCCTGGAGTCTATCAGAGGGCAGAGCTCTAGAATTCAGCAGGTCGTCTGCTCTACATCTACCAAAGGGAAGAACTTTGGAGCAGATAAAGGAAACATACATTGCTTGCATAAACTGGGCACACGTGGGGTGAATGGCTTTAAACACAGGCCTTGCTGCTCACTGGTGTCAGGAGTGACTGTGCCTAGAATGCCCAGCCCTTTTGTTACAGTGTGAAAGTGTGGTGGTGTTGCCAGCCCAGGGTGTAAAACTGACTTGAAACAACTGCAATAATCAAGCTCCCTCCAGACCCCTGAACCATGTGAAAGGGCAGATGTAGGGAATAATTAATGCAATTCAAGGAGTGGCTGAGTCCACACAGCACTCAAGTTCACAGAAAATAATTGCTACCACATTTGGTACAGATTCTGACTATCTGAGAGTCCACCTTAAAGACATCAAAGCCAGACCTCAGATGCAGACTGTCACTGACACAAGCGTCCTTAGACACACTTGGAGGAAACTCTCAAGAAGCTGCAACTATAGGAGTTAAAAAACAGATACACAAAAAGAAAATATACACATTCCTCATACCTCAGCTCCTTTTACCACCCAGAACTAACATCTGACAAGTAAGCGTGTAAACACTTCACAGAGGCATCACAAAACTAGAATCAGTTAAGCAAGCAGGGTAGGAGACAAGTTAGTTTTCTGTGTATATTCAATTTTTATTATCATGAATGCATAATGGATTTTCATATTAAATTACACACACACACACACACACACACACACACACACACACTACCCAAATGTTATTCTCGACACATATTTTAAAAAACTCTTAAATTTTGTGAATTACACAAAACCACCTACATTTAGGAAAATACAAAGACAGCCTCTCTTGCCTGGTCCCTTCATTCCAGCTAGCCGCTTGCTTTGGTGTTCAGACAGGTGACTAACTAGCAGCAGATAAAGTACAGCTACTCTTTCACACAAATTAGAGCACTCTTGACATCTAGATTTCACTGATCAGAGGACTCCCTGAGAGAGGCACCCTCCATGGCAAGAGGTCACACAGGTCGGAGCAGGGCAGGGCCGGGCAGGGCAGGTCTAGAGCCTAGCCTGAGACCTGGCTCCCTCCCTTTTCGCTTCAGTGTCTTCAGAGACAGGCACACTCCCCAGTCTGCCTTCAGCAGAGTGCTGACTCCAAGCTCTCACCTCCCTATTGTCTTATGAAAGGAATCACCCAAGGTTCTCAAGCCTAGCTAAGCCCACCCTTGGACAAACTTACTCTCCAGAGCAGAACCTCTGCAGTTTGCTCTGTTCTCACTTTGGATGAATAGCGGACTAAGTCACCAGGCACCTACAGTTTTTACAAACCACGCTCAAAAGCATGTTCCTGTCAGACAGAAGAGGAGCCCTCAAGCCTCGATAAGTGGTTTCAGTCTGCACTGTCCTACCTGTCTGAGAACTCTTATTCTCTTCAACTAATTTCAAAGAAGTACACCCTGTCTGTATTAAAAAAAAAAAAAAACCCTGGATTTGTGAGTTGTTCTTTGTAGCAAAGAGAAACAAAAGTCTGGGAGAATTTTATACTTACACAGAGTGATGATTAAGAAACAAAAGAATAAATTAAAAACACAATTAGAAAGAAATGGTATAAAAAATGGGAGTCCAGATGCCAAGCACACTCCACCTTTTAAATTGGTGTGGAGTCTCAAAAAAGAAACCAGTTCTGGCTAGTTGGAAGCAGCCGAGGTAAGGCCTTGTCTGCATGTTCTGCTTCTGTGGATTTATACAATATACAACTACCCTGCATTATCAAAGTCCCTGCACGCTATTTTAAAGTGCTTCAGAGTGGTCCATGGACCGATCTTTTTCCTGTCCAAGGACATTTAAGTTGTCTCGTGTAAGCACAGTGACAAATCACTGTGAGGCTGTCAGAAGAAGAGCCTTGGTGCTGGTCACAGGAGAGGCTTACTTGTAGCTAAAATTAGTAACTGTTGCAGTCAGAGGAACAATTACTAAATGTCAGTTGTGGAGTAGAGATCAAGTTGAAAGCAGGGTTTTAATATTGTACATACTATTATGAAATGCTAAAGGGAAGCAATGGTCCATACGAAGAGGAACCCAACTCAGAAAGATCCAGGAACTAAAAAGGAGGTGAAGACAACAAAAATCTCTGTGGTCATTTGAAGCAAGCTCCTGTTTTTATAGAACAAAACAGATATGTGGCTTAATAAATAATAAATGCTACATGAAACAAGCTGTTTGAACAGGCTGGTGTTTGGCATTTGGAAGGTTTTAAAATAATACTTTCATGAGTGTTTGAGGCTTTAACTGTTACATACCTCTTCTCATTAATGACGTCATTCTTGCCTGGATCACTGTGTAAAAGTACTTCTTTTTTAGCTGTATCCAAACGAGACTGAACTGACATGGTGTTACATGGTTCATTTGGGACAACCCAGTCACTGGAGAATCCTTTAAGGATTCTGCAGCCAAGTGTTTATTACAATGTTTATAAACAACAACAGTAACAATGGTTGCTGAGTTGTGTCCTCATTTTCTGGAGAGAAATAAAGGATGAAAAAGGATGTGGTCCTGGAAATAGAACATGCCTTTCCTTTAGAGAAGGACCTTCTCACAAAACACCAGCAGGAAGAGGGAGAGGTATCCATAGTCTCTGGGCCTCTCCAGGCCTGTGTCCTCAGATGGGCTGGCAAAGGCGGTTCTGTCTTCAAGTCAATTCCGCTCACTCCCCAGAGCAGCAAGGCTCCTCTATGCCTCCTTCTGGCTATAAAACCTTTACTTATTCACAGGAAGTCATGTGTCTGATGGAGAGCCATCCCAACCCAAGAATACTGAAATCACTAGTTAAATACTAGAAAATAATTTTTAAAACTCGCATAGAGTAAATACAACCTCTCCATTCTCACTCTTCGCTTCTTCTTCACAACTTTTTCTGTATACATACATTTTAAGTTACTTTTCCCTCAAAATATAAGACTATATAGAACTGCTTAAACAATTAGACAATATTACTCTTTTGAATTGCTGCATAATATTCCCTAGAGTCAATAAATATACACTTTCAACACTCTCAATGTTAAGGGATATTTAAACAAATCTAAATTTTTGCTCTTAAAAATGGTTCTATTTTCAAAGGGTAGAAGTCTGAGGCCTTCTGTGTGCTTAGCTGATCTGAAACTTAATTTGACACTGGTAATTTTGATCAGTGACATAAAATCGTAAGTCATAAATAAGGTCCTAAGAACCTCAGAGCAGAAGAGATGGTTGAGAACGCTGTCACCTTTAGAGCATTTTCTCCACATGGGCGTATCCTGAGTCTGTTGTTTCTCTCTCCCAGTCTCAAGGCAGCAGGACACTGCTGTGCCTAACGCTCGTGTTTCTAGACCGGGTTTCAAGTCCAGTGGCCTTGACTGGATGGGGTCCCGCTGCAGTATTAAACTGCCCTAATTGCATTCTTCAGGCCAGCTGAAGGCTGACAGCTTCCGCTCCCGGCTCATTATCAAGGCACTTCAAGGGGCTCCATTATGAGTAGAGCACCTGGTCCAAATTTATTTCAACGGCCCAGAGAAAAATGGGAAGGTGCTTAATGTTCGACCACAATGGTGACATTTTTATGAGATAGCCAAGGTTCAGAAACAAATAAATGAAAGGTTTGAAAGGAGTATGAACAGAAACCATGACAATAAAAATTCAACATTAATATATCAACTTAAAACATATACCACCCATATACTTGGGGTAAGGCCAGGCTCAGCATAGACTAGCCAGCAAGAAAAGGGAGAGGAAAAAAAAAAAAAAACAAAAACAAAAACCAGCCAACAGCCTCCTCCCCTGTGACAGGCCTCACTGGAAAGACAAATGGAATTCCAAGAACGCTGCAGACAATCAGACTGGGATGCACACTCTGAGTCCTGGTTAAAATAACAACTTTCTCACTTCAGTGCATCCACACGAGAATGAAAGAAAATTCAAGTAGAATTCGGGGTATCTGAAATGTATGATGCTCCTTCTTTTTCTCTGGCTTGCTACAAATTGCTGTCTTTCATTTAAAAATTTAAGGAAATAAGTAAATTAGTAAATCTTTACCCAAGTGTTTCTCCAAGAGAGCTCTGGGTAAATATGCACTGAGTGCTTTATAATAAATGCACAACACGGACGTTTTCCTAGGCAGATCTCAGCAGCCCCAGAGCAAACACTGCGCCCTGTGATGGAAAGCTGTATCTAGAGGCCGCCCGCCAGCGCTGTGCTCTGTGCTGAAGGCTCGCAGAGGACTTAGTGTGTAGACGGCAACCGAGTGTAAAGGCAGCAGCCCAGCTGTGGTGCATTAGAGAGCTCTGCCCTCCACTAAGAATTTGTTTAAAGAAACTTTTAAAATAAATATTTGTGTTCTTTCCTTAAACACAACAACGGTACTTACACTGGAACCTAAGAAAATGATGAATGGAAACCCTGGCCTGGCACTTTACCCTGGGAATGCAGGCTCAACAGGGACTTCACCAGCTCAGGGGGTAGTAAATGTTTAGTCTCTTCAGAGAAAAAGAGGACAATTAATCACTATGAGGATTTTTTTTCAACTATTGGCTGCTTTTGGCTTTGGAATTTTATCTTTCTCAAGCATTTTCCTTATTGAGCGAACTCTGCAGATGTGTTCACATTAACAAGCCGAACTATAAAGGCTTTAATTATTTTACTGACTTAAAAAGGCAGCCAGACACTACCTATTTTTCACGTACTGATTGTTCCCACTCTGGTCTCAGATTTAAAGCCATGAATCCTGGGTAGCCAGCCTAACTAGGCAATGCTACTTGAACCCTTTTTTCTTTCCATCAACTAATAAATATACAACTCTTAAAATTAATCACCTGATAGAATCACCTAACTACAAAATGTGGCAGAACCCCCTGGAATAAATCTGAGATTCGTCCAGTGAGTCACCACGTGTGGCAGACCACCCAGTGGCCTAGGTCTAGGACTGGAGAGCTAGGAGACTCTTCAGCTGGGTGGTGGGAGGGTGAGTCGGGTCGTTGTATTTCAGCATCATTTATCCCTCTAGTCTTCTCTTCTATGTCTTTTGAAACTACTGAAGGAGCTGGAGTCTTGTGTCCTACAGGAAGTTCTCAAGTTGACCATGGTGCCGGGCAAGGGCTATTTGGGTTAACGGTCTGAGTCCTGCTTTCTCCTTCACTTGACACTCTTGTTATCCTCTGTCTTAGCTTTTTAAGATGCACCACATAATCTAGCTCGGAACAACTGAGAGAGTGGTGAGTCTAGGCATGGTGGTTTGTATGAGGTCAGCAGATCCAACTTTTTCTGTCTCTTTGGAACAGAAGAACACAGGGGTCACTCAAGATGTTTTGTCAAAAAAACAAAACACATACACACACACATACACACACAACCAAGAACAACAACAAACAAACAAAAACACCAAAAATAAAACATAAAGTTGCAGGCATAGGACATAGGATTTTCTACATTTGTACAGCTTGTTAAATATGTCACTACTGTGATGATACTGTCCCACGTGTTGGCAGGGTGAATTCTAGAAAGAGCCTTAGATTTAAGCATGGGATTCACTGGCTGTACAGCCATTTACTGGATGTGCAAGTCACCGCCAAGCCTTCAGTGTCAGTCTATCTATCTATAAGGGGGCCACAGCCATGTCTGCTTTACCCCTCACAGAGAACCACTGAGCCCACCATGCATGCGTGGGTGACAAGGCTTGCAGGCAGCCTAGCTGCGCGCATCTGCTCTCAGCGATCGCCTGTGCTGCCCTCTTGTGGTAGGAAAACTACATGCCACTCAAAACTCCAAACTAGCAACTCAAGACTGACTCAGGATCAGATAAGCAGCTTTCAACTGTCAGAATAGAGAGGGCCAGTTGACTCTAAGTATATAATGCAAAAGGTGTGCTAGGTCTCCCTTGACGCCATAGCAGAGCCTGCAATTTGGGAACAGAAAAAAAATAAATTAAGGAGGAAAACTCCTATTCTCCACAAGTGTCTTGCATTATGACAAAACATTTGAGACGTGGAAATGTCAGACAAGAGAAACAGATCTGCTGGGGCTGGTGAGAACCCCACCCTCTCCCATGTTTTAGAGATAAATATTCAAGCCAAAGTAATTGCTCACAAACTGTAGGAGCCAACAATTACCGATACACTTGTCTGAACTCTAGAATAGCTAACTTTTAGAATGGGTAGAAACCCCAAGACACTGTATTGCAGTATTTTTTTATGCATGGATTTGGTAGGACAGGCAAGAAAATTCTGTGGAACTACCCTGAGAGTAGAGGGGAGCACGAGAAAATGGAGGATGAATACAATCAAAGTATGAATATGACAGAAAACAAGAACAAAAGGGAGCAAGGGGAGAAAACATGAAGGAAGTAGACAGCCGAGGAGGGGTTTTGTTTTGTTTTTTGTATCCTCTGACTTCAGGGTAACAGGGAAAGTGGCAGACAGGGATGTGACCTAGTGGAGATAAGGTTGGGGCAGGCAGATGTGATGAATGAGGGAACACACACGAAGATGATCAGCAAGTGCAGGGCAGCCACCAACATGAGCTCAGCCCCACCTCAGAGGAAGCTCTGGGATGCGCGGATCAATCCTCAGAGGGCAGGGCTGGAGAAGAGTTTCTCTAGCACCAGAAGCTCTCACCAACGTTTGGTCATGCTCGGCATCAATGATGCAATCAGCACCTCTGTTAATTACTCAACTCACTCATCCACACTGCCCAGCCTAGCACTGTGGGGTCATGGGAGGGGTCTGAGATGACAGAACAGAATGTCCACGACACTGGATAAGCTTGTAGCGCCAGAAACACTTATAGTGACCTCTGCTCCACCCTGCAGCCATAGCCAGAAGCCCCTATCCCACGAGAGAGGTGTAGGCCAGGATCCTAGGCAATGCTGACAGGTAGGAACTTGAGCTATAAAGGCCAGAGAATATGAGATTCAAAAATCTTTCTTTAAGATTCAAAATCTTGTGTTTCCAATCTTTCAAGATTATCCCAGCCCCAAAATCATAGACTGAAGCTTCTCCATATCTAGTGGCTCAAATACAATGGTATTCTCATAATATCAAAACCTGATTCTTCCACATTCTTAACAAGGTAAATAGAATAAAGGACCCATAACGTACACACTTGGTGATGATAGAGTAGTAAGAATTTATCGAATCAATCAGTGGCTTAAATTACATTAAGGGTCTACACAAGTTGACTTCAAAACTCTCCCAAACTAAGAATACTATATTTTCAGATAGAAGTTAAGTTCATTACTTAAAAGCCCCTAGGCTATGTTAGAATAAATTGTGTCTGATGGTCATGAGAAAGTATATGGAGACTTAAAATGGTAAAACATTCTTCAGGCAGGTACCTCCTGACAAAATGTATGATTTGGCAGACTCTTTCAAACAGATCATGCCAGAGATGTATACCTGCACATCCATGTGTGTATACATGTATGCATGCATGCCTGTATGTATATGCTGAAAAGTAGGACTTGGTGTAACTCACCACTCCAGTGCCACACATGACAGTTAAGAGAAGTGCAGCTCCTAGGACCCTCTTCCCTGGGCTTTCCATTCTCCCCCACTCTGATCACTCCTTCCTTTGTCCAACCATGAAGGGCCTTGTTTAGGATGTCTTCATGAATGTTCTGTGTTCTCTCCTTTTCTCTGGTGCTACAAGCTTATCCAGTGTCATGGGCATTCTATTCTGTCCTCTGTTTACTGATGGCTTTCAAATCTCTTCCTCCAGACCCACCAGACTATCAGACTGGCGGGACTGACCATCCCTGCCTGTTTCAGAGCTCCCTGTATCTGGCCCCTCCTCGGACCTTCTCCAGAGTGAGAGGTATACATGGGCCCATTACCTACCTTCAGCTCCTCTTGGAAACATTACCCTCAGCTAATCACCAAGGAGCAAGTGCGTCCATCTGAACACTACTGGACTTGACTTCTGACCCTATCTCTCAGCAACAGCACCGAGCCTGTGCCTCCAGAGCCAGAGTTAGGCCGTACCTCAGATGGCAGCCAAAGGCAGCTCCGCAAATGCTAATCTAATCATATCAGTCTAGCTCAACATTCTCTTGTCTCCCACATTCCTATGCAAACCAAACTTCTCCAATCCTAATCAAAAGGCCTACCTAACAGTCTTGACCCTGCTAAGTGTGTCAGACTTTCTCACTCACTGTGTCAGGGCCACAGATTTAAGTACTTTATGTACTGCCCCCTCTGCCTGTCTCTAGAAGAGATCAGACAACCCTGTCCCAGGCGCCCTTTGGCGTTTCTTATGCTTGTAATGCTCTGTTCTCACACAGGGTCAAAGGTTTCTGACACTCTTCGCTACTCACAACATCTTGTACATAACTCAGCTTCAAGTCTACATGAGGCCCATCACATGAGGCACTCAATAAACAGTGAATAATTATGACTATTTGACTAATGAATACCTGACTTTGGGTTACTGATGCAAAGTGGATTGGTGTATTATACATTTTAGAATAAGATACATCTGGGTCCCCATGCCAGTTCCAGAGTCCCCAAGCTAGGGGATACTAAAACATAGATGAAAACTTCAGGTTCTGTTTCCATATAAATACCCACTTCATAGGTTTCCTGTGCAAAACATCTATTCATGCCAGTGTGCTTGCTTATTTGTAGTTGTAAAAAGCACAGTGCCATAAACTGATATGTTATTCCATCAATCATTGACGCTGTTGCATTAAGCCTGCAAGCTGAGCCCACGGTGAAGTTCTTCAGTGACAGCTCTTCAAGGACAAACTGGATCCCAGCCACTCGCTGAGGACCCTCTGCCATGGACTGTCAACCTAAGGATTATGTGTACTGCCCGTTTATTTTATATTGTCTGATTCTAAGTCTAACAACATAAAAACATTTGTTTCTTGAATAAAGAGAGAATGGTTACGGATGTAGTTTGATCACTACATCTGGCATTGTGAACAGTCTAAATATGTATCAGACATGAGGCCTGAATACTTGTCGGCCATGAGCTGCCCTATTCAAACATTCTCTGCTTCCTTTAGAAGATTCCAGAAGTGCTTCTTGCACTCCACAGCTAGGGCTCTAAGGATGCTTTTCCTGTTAGTGGTCTGTTACTGCTCATTAAAGGCAATATTCTACTTTATAAAAATGTGAAAGGGAAGGGATAGAATCTGGAAAGGAGGAAGGGAGTGAGACAGAAGAAGAAATTCTAAAACTATCAGATTGTGGTAGACTTAAGAGTCTTGCTAAACAGGGAGGCTGAGATGGGAAGACGCTGTGCTGGAGAGCTTGGACTAAGTAGTAAGGATACATCTCAGACACAGAATGGACCAGTCAGGCAGAACCAAGTGATACAGTCTGGGTCACTGATTTTACAGCATGCTGAGTATTTCCATCTCTTCCACGGGAAAACAAACGCACACGACTGCCCCTGCCACCCAGCCAGCTGGTGGCTTTGGAATCATTGCAAAGTACAGAAAGATAACCACATTTAAAATAAAAACTCTTAATGTACTCAGAAAGTTCAGTAAATTGTGGCAGTCTGGTATCCACTTTAAAAGTCTGGGTTCTAATACAGCTTCTCATCCACCTGCCTCAGATTCCAAGAGGAACCCCAGCTCCCTTGGGCTCTGTGCTTATAAACTTCAAGAAGTACTGCCAGTTAAAAATGTCAAGCATTCCCCAGTCCTTTCATGATCTGGATAGAAAAGAAAAAGTCTCAAGTTTCTGAGAGTGGGGCTCCCATCTCCCATACAGTCTCAGTGCTCAGGAGATGGTAGGAGCCAGCCTCGGAGTGGGTCTTCGTCATGCTCCTCTCACTAGAGAACAAGACATAGAGCTGGGTGTGGTACACGCAGCTCTCACCAGAACTTGAGGTGGGAAAGCAGGGGGACAGAGTCAAAGTCATCTTTGACTGGACATCTGAGACCGGAAGGCATCTGTCCTCTTACTGAAGGTGCTCTACTTTGTTCTACTTAAGGGGTGTATATATTATGCTTTGTCCTGGGATTCTTTTAACCTAAAAAATGCATTTGTCTTCTTTTGAGTTTAAGAGGTGGCTGCCCAGGCTAGCTTTAAACTCCTGTGCTCACGTGATCATCTGGTTTCAGGCCCCAGGGCCAATGGGACTGCGGGCATGCGCCACTGTGCCCTGCTTGTCTTGGAACTCCTGATTAGGACCGAAACATGACTTTATGTGGTCACTTATCACAAAATACCAAAGAGCTTAATACTGAACCATTTATTAAATGTCTCCGGATATGTATAATTGTGTTTAAAGATGTCCCTTCCAGCCTAAAATGAACTATAAAATGTCTATCTACAGACTATGTCCTTAAGAAAACTAACCAAATGAGTACTAGGAAACAAAATTATTTACAATTTTTGTAATTAAAGCATATAAAGCTTGAATTTTTATATACAGATTAGATCCTCATAAACCTAAAACAGGTAATGGATTACTTAAATCTATTCCTTAAAACATCTTTGTTCCCCCAGATTAAGGTTCATATTCAAAGTGTCATCCCAAGTGATTTTTTATGGTCACGTTATAAACCCCTTCAAAAAAAAGAAGCTTGCAATGGCAGTGTTGACATCACATTAACTATTGCTCTGCAAACTGAACCCAATAATCAAGGCCCATTATATTTATGGGGCAGGTAAAAGTCTGGACCTATTAATCACACAGTCATACTGACAGGGTCTGAGTTTGAGGTCTAAAAAACACCAAATGCATCCTTTTTCTTGAATCACTGATACCAAAAAGAATCTGCAGGCATTTTAATATGTAATGCAGGCATTTTCAAATGTAATGTTTTTTTTAATAGAAGTTAGGGAAGTAGTTTTTTTTGCAACATTTCATTTATCTGCACCTGCTGTGGTTACCTTTAGCACATCTGCAGACTAGCAGAGATTTTTCCCTTCTATAGATAATTCCTGAAAATTACAAATATGATATTTGATAGTGCTGTATTATAGAAGGAAATTTTATAAAGCCGTTCAAATAACCTGCATTGAAGCCACACCAAATTGTGTGATTAATTACCAAAAAATATTCCACTCCTAAATTATAATTTGATATCCCCATATATAACCATCTAAAATGTCAGCATTCTGTCTTTATGACATCATGCCATCCCAGTAATTCTGTTTTACAAGTAAATCCCTATTACACATTAATAAGGGCTGTTGGTGGCTAAACATCTTGCTTCCCTAGTAATGACTTGGTTGAAGGCAATTAGGGCAGCCAGGTGCAGTGGAGCTGGGTACTCATAAAGCTTTTATATTTTACTATTTCCGTTTGATTTGGGGAGGTGTGTTCCAATCTACCCAAATTAAAAAGGAAGCTATGCCCATGTTCTCAGCTGTGGTATGCTTTGACCAAAGCTGATAAACCCACCTCATACTTGGCTCCTTAGAAGCTGGTATCAGAGGCATTCAAGTCATGCCGGACACATCTTTCTTGTTTGTTTGTTACAGTGCCCCGCCTCCCCCCCACACCCCACTCCCGCACCCCTGCCCTTCTTCCTCCATTAGGACTTTCTGGGTAGGAAAGCTGCTCCATGGAAGAACGGACTTACCCATTTTGTTAACGTATTTTTGTTGTAATTAGTTTAGGCCAGTAGAGGAGACTTCAAATTAAGGTTTTATGTCATAATAGGAGCGATGATTTTACTATTACAAGAAAATCAATTTCCTTTTACAAACTACAAACACTACATGAAGGAATTAGTAAGTGTGAAGACTTAGCACATCTGAAGCAAGAGAAATGGTTAGCTCTGCTGATGAAAAATATCCTGAAAAGCAGAGGTTTAAAGAGTCAACAGCTTCCCCATGGAGAGCGTAAGAGGGATGTGCCCTGTGCAATTTTACCCCCATTCAGCAAGCCCAGATTCCTAGTCAAACCTATTAAGTGTTTTCCTCTTTGCTTTATAATTCATACTGGTCAGTTTGGTTTAATTTAGTTTTTAAAAATTAGTTCAATATTATGAAGATTAGTTTTGTGATACAAAATGTCAAGATTTAATTGAGTTCACATTCTGTTTTTTTTAACTTGATATATAGACACACTGGCACGTCAATGAACAGCTAGAGAAAAGTAACTGTGCAACAGTTGCCAATCCAAGCCCCACATCCAAGTTCCTACATCTGGCTAAACCATGGGTCCAGGAAGTAAGGTGGGGTGACCCAGACCAACTTTGTTGTTTTACAAGTATAAAGTTCTATCTCATCTCCCTTCAAAAGCAAAATACACACATTCACATCTTGAGGAAAATACCCTCAAGGTGGTCCTTAATTTTCTTTCTCAGCTATTTGGATATTTCCATTTTGTTTGCTTTTGATTTTTGAAAAAAAAATCTATTTAAGTAACCAGGGTAGAATTGAATAACCAGTCATTCAAGATAACTTTAGAAATGCATATTAATAATAAAACTCTCAGGCTGGAAAGATGGTTCAGCAGTTAAGAGCACTGACTGCTTTTCCAGAGGTCCTGAGATCAATTCCCAACAACCACATGGTGGCTCACAACCATCTGTAATGGGATCTGATGCCCTCTTCTGGTGTGCTTGAAGAAAGTGATAGTGTACTCATATAAATAAATAAATAAATAAATAAATAAATAAAAATTTTCAATTCTTCTGAAGAAAAAGGCCCAAGAAATAAAGCCCCCTATGGAGCAGCCGAGCCTTGCTTTCAAGTGGAGAACCATGTACTGTGGGCTGGTTTATACTTGTGTATCAGTCAACTTTACTGCCCAGGAACATGCAGAGAGGAGGCTGTTGTTGGCATGAACTGTGGAGTAGGAAATTCTTGGTTTCTCATCTCTGTGTTTTTTTTCCATTGTCTTCCTTCATCATTGACTATTCTCCTGACTTTTAAAACATCAGTTTTAAAGGAGAAAACATAGCTGCTACCAGTATTCTTTGTGAAAATGTGCTGGTGGTGGTGATGGTTAAAAAGAAAGGTTTGACAATGGGCTTGCATTTCTTTCAGGCTATTATGACACAAGTCTCTACCCATAGCCACAAAGGCTCTCCTTGCTAGCTTCTGAACTGCATGCACTCGTACCTCTGTGTACACACTGAGTGAAGGCTCTCCATGGACAGTGTTCGGGAACCTGGTATGGTGGTGGTGGCGGCCAGGGTCTGAGACTGTCCTCTAACACCGCTTAGCAGGCCCAGAACTATGGTGCTGACGATCCTGGGCAGAAGCAACCACGCTGTTGGGAGGAGCTGCTCCTGGTAAAGGCTCCACAGTCTCGCCACTTTCTAACGTCCCTCATCCTTGTAGACTTCCACCAAGTTCTTGCACATTGCTAAATCTCTTTTGGATTCTAAGGTATGTTGTTGTGCAGTGCTTGCTTCCCTCTGGCCCCTAAGTCCTATGAGAAAATTTAGGAATCCATTAATAAATACTATTGGATGCTCCTGTCCTGCCATGGAGGCTGTTGCAGGTAACTGGAGGAAAAACCTCACTGTTGACTATCATTCCTCTCCCTACGTATGCAAGCAAGCTTGGCTCAGCCCCAGTGTTCATGCAGTGTTTCCTGCCACAGTGACCCAGGTTGGAGGCATGTGGACAAGTCTAGACAGTTGCTTAAGGCCTCCTTAGTCTACCTACAAGTCTTGCTCTGCCATCCACTAAGGAAAAGGGGCCTGAGGTGGCAGAGGATCTGATCTCCCCACCCTTCCTCTCCACTCTCTGAAGCATCCATTCATTGCTCTGTTGTCTTGTATGTCTATTTCTTTGTGTAAGGTAAGGGTTTTTTTTTTTTTTTTTAAATGAGTCCCTCTCAGGATAAATTCATTCTTCAGGAGCTTGATTGCATGTAATTTTCTTTTCTTCCAAGCCTTTATCAACATCTCTAGACAGGGGATTAGTCCTGTAGTTGGAATTATGCTGTACACACTAAACGTATTTCTAGCCACCACCACTTTTTAGCCAGAACAGAAATGCTGCCCACATAATAGTCACAATATCCTTACATCTGGTTACATGGCAGTAGGCAATGTGGGAAAACAATACACACAGGAGATAAAGCAATAATAATATCAAATATTTACAAAGACTTAAAAGAATCCAAGCAGTTTTTGCTTCTTCCTGATATACTACCCACAAGTTTTCAAAATCTTGCATTGACAGGAAAGCCACATGGAGGACGCTTCTGCCTCCATGGAATGCAGATGGTAACTGGGATGACTCCCTGGGCAGAGGACAGGAGGGTGAAGTCCACACTATGAGGAGATTCCCGCCTTATAAGAAGAGATGAGAGGGAGCCCAGTTCTTCCCTCTGCCTTCCCCGTGAGGGCAGTTTTCACTGCCACCTAAAAGCCAGGAACACAGCTCATCAGAGCCCCAGGACCCAGGAAGATGCTCATGGGAACCTTGGTCCTAGCGCTGAAGCATAAACAGAGTATCAGTCTTCAGCACTTGTTTGTGGCAGCCTTAGTAAGCTATGGTGAAACGGGTTGGTAGAGGCAGGGGGCTGCTTTAACAAACACAAATGTGGAACTGGCTTTGGGGCTGGCTGACTGGGCAGAGAGAGGTTCTAAAGGTCTGCTAGGAAAAGCTGGCGGGGCTGTGAAATGAGGCAGAAGCCTGACTGGGGAGGAAAGGGAAGCTGTATTAAGAAGGCCTCCATCTTCCTAGAGACCACACAAACATGCAGTGAGGACTTGTGGACAACAGAAGCTGTCCAGACAAGATGTCACACAGCTGTGAAGAGGTGAGCTAGCCCTTATTAGAACAGCAAACCCTGGGTGAACTGTACACACTCTTGTTTTACAGTCTGAGCTGACACACAACGAAAGCAGCTGCTTAGCTGAGACCTCTACTGAAGCACTGAGCACTTGCTCTTCGTGAACCTTAGACTTAAGAGAGGACTGAGGAGACGGGAAAGACACAAGCAGCACACTGGGGAGAATAACTACCGGAACCTACAGTCCACGTCAGGCTTGAGCACCCGACAATCAACCCACTGGCCTTCCTTCCTCCCTCGGTGTCATGTCCACCCAGAGGCAGTCTTAGAGGCAGTGTGCCCAGAGCTGCAGCTCAGTTCCCATTACACATACAGGGCCCTTTCTGAACCACAGTTCCCTCAACTTGGAAATCCATTTAATGACTAAGCCTGCCCCATCATGCTTTGGAAAAGTTTAGAAAAGACACATCTCTTCAGCTCTTATATTGTCCAGCAAATTCTATAGGTTCAACAACCACGGGCTTTCAGCAGCATTGTCTTTATTATGAACAACCGACTTTTCTGCTCATAAAAACGTTGACGTCAGAATGTAGTTCAAGTACTGAATTTCCCTCAATTCTCTATAGTTTGTCCATTCTTTATCTTCCTTCTCATAACCATAATCATCAAATCAAGGTAGAAGAATCCACAGCTAAGTTTTAATATAAGCCTTAGCAGTCTATATCGTCTGCTGTGTCGGCGGTCGCTCCTCGCTGAGTAGGCGTCACCTCTGAGCTCCACCACATCTTCTGGAACAGCTATTGTGATCCCGAGTCACAGGAAGAGACTGAAGGTTTAGCTGCTTAATTGTACAAGGCCCCAGGGCTAATGACTGATGAGACCAGCCATCAGCCACCATCCTCATCCCTACCCTGGCCTTTCTACTTTTCTTTCATTCCAAATAATTTTTTTAAATTTAAACATTAAAATTGATTTTAAAATTTCCAGCTTTTGAGAGTGTGTGTACTTGTGTGTTTGCAAGCAAAAGAGAGCTCTAATTTAAAATCTGTTTATTATTTTCAAGTTTTAAAATTCAGATCTGTCACAATAGTCATTGTGTATATATGGCCCAATTGACAAAAACATCTCTCTGTGAAATTGTAAGTTACACTAGTAAGTTTTCCTCTGGCCACGCACGGCATGTGCACACAGTAAGGAAATACATGTAACAACAAACGGAAGTGGATCTGATGGACGTGACCTCAGCTCTTAAGATGTCCACTGTTACTGCAGCATACGAGACAAACAACAGACACCTCTAGGATCCTTCAGACCATGTGGGGAAAGAGCTATAGCCTTGAACAATGGTGGAAAAGAAATGACTAACAGAGAGAAACATTACAGCCATGAAAATTAGATTTCTATGGTAAGACATGATGAAAAATTGAAATTTGATATAATAAGGCACCTTTATATAGTATAACTTTCAAAAGTTTGTAAAAATAATAATAGATTTTTAATAGAATTAGAAAATAATAGTAACTATAATTAACTTTTACAAAGAATAGAATTAGAAAATAGTAGTAACTATAGTTAACTTTTACAAAGAGTTTGTTTCATTGATGGATGTAAAAGGTTAAACACTTAGAAAGTCAGCCTTGCAATAATATTTTATAAAGCTTGTGTGTGGCTGTGAAATGTTCTTGCTGCAATAGCTTGACTCCATGAACATATAGCTTGACTCCACTAGCATATAGCTTAGCTCCATGAACATATAGCTTAGCTCCATGAACATATAGCTTAGCTCCATGAACATATAGCTTAGCTCCATGAACATATAGCTTAGCTCCATGAACATATAGCTTAGCTCCATGAACATATAGCAAGCACCATTCAACTCTAGTAAAAGAGGTGAAGATTTAGGATTTTTTTTTAATTAAGGGCATGTCAGAACACAGTCCAAGAATAGAGCTATGTGAGAATTCTGAGTGCTTGTGAGAAAACTCCAAGAACACAGGAATCTCGTGACCTCAGTTTCTTCAAAACACAGAACTGTTCTTGGAATGTGGTTTCATGCTCCTCCCAGGTGTAGCAGATAGGAGTGAGCTTCCTTCAGCTGTTGTGCCTCTATAGAAACGTTTTGCCATGAATGGCCTGTCCCTGAGATTGTACACTTTACTCATGTGATTCCTCTTAACCCTCAGAGTATAAACTGCCTGACGCTCTGAATGCTATGACATAAGACTTTAGTCGGTCTTGTCTTCGGTCTCCAGTCTCCTGGGCTCACACTGCCACCTAGAGTGGTGAACAGGGCATAAGTGAGGTATACACAGACTCTCCTGTATAGCTAAGACTGTGGTGTGCTATTTATGAAGAGCACTGGATGTGTATGGGCCAGTATTAAAACTATAAACTTGAATTATTTTAAAAATATGTTTTAAAAATGTAAACATGTATTAGTATTTTGCCCACATGCTTCATGTGCATGACTGCTGTCCACAGAGGTTGGAGACTGAGAGATGCCATGGAACTGGAGTTATGATCATGAGCTGCCATTATTATGGAATTGAATCTTGGCTCCCTGGAAGAGCTGTCAGTGCCCTTAACTGCTGGTCCATCACTCCAACTCTCTCAAATTACTTTTTAAAACCTGGAGACACTGATCTAAAATCTCATGTCCAATTTCAAAGAAACAAACAGCAAAGCATCATATCAACCAGTGTCAAAACAGAAACAAAACAAAACAAGAAATTTGTTTTCAGAAGCTTTGATGTAGCTAAAACACACAACACACAGCTCTGCCATGATGCTGGCTGCTAGGGAGGCAGAAGGAAGGAGGGGGTGGGCTGCTCAAACTGCACAGAGAGTTCACTCGCAGACAAACCATGATCCATCACTTGCATAACTTCAGATGATTTTAATCTCATTAAGACATGTCCCTTGAAGAATTCCTACTATGGTCCTGTTCAAGCCACAATGTGCATAAAGAACATTAGAAAAAAAAAAAACCCACATGGTTTCAAAGGCAGCTTTAACTACTGCTCCCATACGTCACCGTAACTCACTATGCCTGTGTCCCATCATTAGTTGGAACCAGTAACTCTGGTACTGCAACAAACAAAACCACAAGTGAGTGAACAACTTCAAACGTAATTGTCTGACAGCCCGAGTCGTGACCAGTTGCACCCTAGATACCTTTATAGCCATTCTTCTTGGTCTATGACCATTTCCTGTTGAACTCCCCTCCCCACCACACACTAAGGTCTACTAAGCAGAGGTCAGTGTGCTGCTCTGCTGACATTAAATCAGCCAGACCCCACCCCTCCAGGGGAAATGGAGTGACCTCTAAGGGTATCTGACTTCCACACAGCAGATGCCTGTCTATGTTTCAAATGCTGTAGCGCCTCCCTGTGGCAATGACTGTCGACAAGTCAATGATATACTCCTCCTTTCAGAAAGGACCACTGACAACAAGGAAAGGGGGTAAAGGGGGTGGATTACAGAAGCAGTGGGAGCAGAGTGAATTCAGTGCTCAGTCACACAAACCTTCCCCTTCAGTCTTCCACATTATTCACAAGCCTTAGAACATGCTACAAGCACCATAAATGTTGAGTGTACAGTGTCCTGGCCCTAGGGAACTTACGTTCTGTATGGCAAGAAACTGAAAACACACAAATAAAAACACTGCTTGTGACAAATGTCTCCAGGTCTTAGATTGGAAAGAAAAAAATGTAAATGTTCCAAATGTGGGAAGACAGTAGATAAGAAATCAACTATGCCATCCTTGGAAATGGAGTAAGTTCTAGCTTCTTGCTCCATGGCAACAGACACTTTTTTTCCTAATCAAACCTGAGCAGTATCTATGTGTCCCCCTTTCCATCAGTACAGATCCATAATATCCTCCTAGGATGGAAGACACACTTGCCAGCTTCTGGGTGCCACTGCTTGCAGTCAGTAGGAAAAGACCCAAAGAGCTCCTGTAAACGCCACTACCTCTTCACAGGCTTCTTCTCTGAGGCTCCACACATGATGCAGGGCAGAGGCGTAAGCACTCAGAGCACCACCCAGGGAGAATGAGACACGGAAGCCTCAACAGTGAAGGAGGCTGACAGGAGAGGAGGAGAAGGCAGGTCCTACTGTGTTTCCAGGACTGTGATGGGCAATGAGTGTGGCCCATGGAGTTGAACAAAGCAGCAGCGTGTGGAAAGAAAAGTCCCGTGTAAAATAAGACACTGTGGCTGGCACACAGCTGACCATAACAGGAGCAGACTGTCAGATCCAGCCCCTTCAGCTGGCAGACACACACTGGCCCACCATACTCAGAAGAGCCCTTTGCTTTGTCCCCTTGTCATGAAAAGAATGGAAACAAAAGACCGTCGTCCTCTGATGAAGTGAAATAGTATGTCTCATGAGTGCATGAATCAAATTACTTACATAGCCTATACCTTTCACATATATTTATGGACAGAGAAATCAAGAATAAACAAACCAATAAAAACAAAAGACAGCTCAAATCTATTCTGAAACATTCATTTCCTTGGTAAAAGTGGCCATTAAAAGCGTGTTTAAAACTTTTTTCATTTTCAGTTAATTCCTTAAAAGTAAATCTCAAATCACTCAAGAGTTCTAGCTCCTTGTTCTAACAACACAACCTCAGGAAGCTGACTGGGAATAAAGGACTGGCTTACACTGCCCTCTGCTGGTGAAAGTGGCACATTTCAAGTTCTTCGTTTATGAAGCTGCCAAAAAAGAAGCCTGCATTTTGAAGCACTAAATTCTAGACTAATTACTAAAAACAGGTTGTGGAAAATATTACCATGCAGCTCCAATTACATCTGTACCACATCAGGCACACATTGCTAATGAAAAGGGCAAATGAGTGGGAAGCAGCGATGCCAAGCCACATCTGCGAACCCAATACCCAGGCTTTTAAATCAACTCCGTAAAATATGCATTAAATTCACAACAACACCTTTAAACTGCCCCCCCCCCATCCATCCAACTCCTGCCATACTAACCACCTTTGCAGAAAACAAACAAATGTGGCAAAGATTCAACCTTGGCTTCTACCATTGCATTCTGGCCTCTGCCTAAGTCAGCTCAGCAATAAATACTGCATGCTGCCACAGTTCACACAATTTAATTTCTAAGCAAAGCTCTTTTAATTTAGAAGCTGCTAATTTGCCAGAATGTTGCTGGAAAAGTTGCCATTTGTTTAAACACATACAACATCAGCCTCCATTAAAATGATTACCGCATCATTCAACAGTCGAAAGCATTTATTAGGTGTCCTTAATTCCACAGAGCATTTTACTAAGCCCTGTATAAATGAGTTACACCGAAACCCTGCCTGGAGCTTTTTTCCTAAAATAGATGAAGTAACACACGCTGACACAATGGAACAACAGCAGAGGTACATTAACTTAATATACTCTGTCCTGAGGTAAAAGAAATGGCAGCATTCTAAAACTGGATGTTTATGGAGGACAGGGCAAAGAGGAACCAGGCCTTTGGGAGGAGACACGATTTGGGGAGCTGAGTGAAGGATGGGGCAGGGAATGGGGCGCTAGGAACCAGGTAGACAGCTACAGGCCTTACCTGGGCCTGGATGGTCATGTGCATGCAGTAGTGGGGCCATGCCATACAGAGACTAGGTCTGAGGCCCGTGAGTTCTCCTGCCCACTTAGCAATGTTCTTAACCAAGATCAGGACGCTGCTTCTGCACAGGCACACACGGCCTGGGCTTCAGGCTGTCAGGCTGTCAGGCTGAGAAGTACAAGTGTTTCAGATAGAGGTGGGCAGCCAGTCCCAGTCCTGGCTGTGCTGGAGGCTACAACAGAGACCTCACATTCTCCCACAGCTTTGGTACCTTTAATTACTTTAGTTGGCAAACATTAAAAACCATCCCATTATATAATTCCATTACTGAATCACTAGTTTTGTATATGAGGAAAAATGTTGACCTTTTGCTGAAGGTCACACAGTTACTAAGTGACAAGGTCAGGAGTCAGTCACTTAGTTTCCAAGCTTGCGATCTGAATCTCTGTACCATGTCACATGACAAGTGCAAGCTGCTCTTACCAAGTGGAGGGCAGCAGATGTGAGGTTGGGGCAGGCCACATTCTTCTGAGGATACTATCGACCTCCAAGGTCCAGAGGCTGTGGCTGACACTGGGTTACTTTTGCTCACACTGCATCCCACTAAGGGTTGGTGATGGTCAAGGGTTTTACCGTACTTTAGAGAGGCAGACAAGTAAATCAGCCACTAGCATGTCAAGTACCACTCCAAAGAAACAGAGGCCACATGCTACTTCCTACTTGGAATTCACTGGCCAGAAACAGCTATGTGGACCAAGTTTTCTACCAAGTGTCAACCTTCCCATCTAGCTAAAAAGTTCACCAATACACAGGTGCACAGTGATGTGTGCCCCAACCCCAGCCAGGGGCTAGAAAGTGCACCACTACTGTGTGTCCAGAGCAGGGAGAAATGGGAAAACCAGCAAAAAAATCCCACTAGGAAAACTACTCCATAACACAACAATAATGTTGGGTTTGGGGTATACCCTGGCCCACTCTCAACAATGCCTATATTCATCTGTTCTGCTTGCAGTAATGGGTATGCATGGTGCCAGCCACTCAGTCGAGCAGGACTGCCTCCCTGGCCGCTGCCCTGGCCATAGGAATCAGAGCCATCTCACAAGCTTTCCACACCTCTTTCAGGTGCTCCTGTCCCCTCCCAGCCCACCCATGTCACTCTTCACACCCACTAAGCCTAAGAAATGGTTCTAGCCACCAAATAACATGTCAGCCAGCCAGACCTCCTGAAACCACTTCCACTGGCTTCTGTGTGCACATCACCAGGAACCTCTATCCTCTTTGCCCGGTTTCCTCTGGACTCTACTTCCTGATTCTCAGGATTTTCAGGGCCCTCTTCTCTTTTTGAACAACTTCATCTGTGTTTAGCATTATCATTTATAATAAATATATATCCTTCAGAACGTATGCCTGCCTCTGTGCTGGAATATTGCCGTTCTCAGCCTTGCTCTAGCTTCATCTCTAGATCCATCAGAACCACATTCATCAGGAATGGTGGGGATGTATCTCTCAGCATCTTCAGCTAGAAGCTTCCTATCTTGGTCCTGGTGACTATTGTCTACATTGTTGATTGAGCGAGATATTACCTTGGTTCACTGTTAACCTTTAAGATCCAAAGGGCCTGTCCATTCTGAGACAATTTACCTGGGCTCAAATCCTGGCCCTGTAATCTAAAACTATCAGACGTTGCTCTTGCTATCTGTCCAGGAGAAATAATGATGGTTATTCCACCCCAAAGACAACTGTTGAGTATTAAATGAATCAATGCAGACAAAGTCCTCAGGACAGCACCTGACAGTAAGCATACTACACATGCATGTGATAGTCTTGTGGTTTATATCCTCTAACCCTGGCCCAGGCCCTCAGCATCTCTCACCTGGACCACTCAAAGCTCTTTTCAATGCCCCTTGCCTCCAGTTTCCTTCCCTCCAATCGAATGGTAAAATGTGGGCAGGGTGATCTCACTAACATGTAAACCTAATCCCGTCCCTTCCTCTCTTTTCAGGATGGCTGGCAGTTTCTGCTCCCCCTGCTCCCTCCTAACCTTACACACTTGAGCTGGGAGAAAGTCCTTGGGGTCCCTGGTGCACTGCTCGTCCTGTTGCAGGCCGGGGGTCATCCTGCACCTGTGCTGGAGTAGTTCTCTCTTCCCAGCTTCACTCTGGCTCTCTCCCTAGCTCTGAACTTCAGTGAGCTTCAGGTGACTCTCCAGTCGGCCCCAAAGCCAACCTTTTACAACATTTAGCACGAAACCCTTCTCTTCATCTGTCTTTAACCACAAGAAAACCCAAGCCTCCTGTCACACAGTGACTGTCTGCTGCCATCCACTGTTCATACTGGAGTTGCGATCCTCATGCCTGAGGAGTCTGGATAAGTCTTTAAGGGCAAGCCAAGGGGGCAGGGCTTGAAGGTGGGGTCAGGGCTCAGGGGAGTATTTCAAGAGAGGTTCAAGTCCTTCCTACCCTTTGTCCTGGACACAGGGTAAAAGCCGTTAGCCAGCAAGGAAGCGGGCTTTTACTAGGAACTCTATCTGCGGGTCCTCCTGCTAAGACATCGCTGTATCCAGATTGAGAGAATGCGGGCTGGACAGGCTGCCCAGGCTGTGGTGCTCTGCTGTGCTTCCTAAACTGGGTGTTCCCGAGTGAGGGATCAGCTCCACCCTCCTCACCTTTCTATCTTCAGCATCTGGCCATGCACCTGTCAGGTGACACTCACAAGCACACAGCCTTCCTCACAGAGCATCCAATGTGCTCTACAATAGATCTGTGTTTGCTCTTTCTTCTAGAACACCTTTTCACCAAAGCACACCTAGACTCAGGCTCCCTTGAACTCAAGTACGTGCTAGTGATGAGTGTGCACTTGTGATTAAGCATGTGAAAGTGACAGATAAGTGGCAGTAATGGTGGCAACAGCCACAGCGAACATTTCTCACACACTGGTTTGCCAGATGCAGACTAAACACCTCACACACAGCACTTGATCTAAACCTCAGACACAACAACAAACAACAAAATCAAGGAAGCCACTCTCCTCCTCTGCTGTGCCCTGCAACAGAAAACCCCACAGGAGACACACACAGATAGTGCCTTCCTGTGCTCTGGACTTCCTAAGTGTCCTCTCTCTCACTGGGGTCAGATGGCAGCCATGAGTCACTCTACCTTTTCCTCCTAAGCAACTGGGTGATATCAGGACAAGGACTAAGGTCTGCTAGCAACACTTTCTCTTTGTTTTCTGCTACTACTGATATACTGGCCAAAATGACTCAGGATTCTGTGGGAGGTATTTGCACTGTGATATGGAAACATTCCTCTTACTTTTTAAAGACTATAATGTACTTAGTACAAATCTTTAATGTCTTGTCTTTTATCCTATAGTCAGCCAGCATTCCAAACCAAATTTAAGTACTAAAGGGTTTTGGATCCCCTTTAAAAGAAGAACTTGTATTCAACTTGACCAAAGCAACCCTATGAAATTATTCTCATCTGTTCAAGACACAGAGCAAGACTAAAACACACTGTTTACAGCAAAGGGTTCCAGTTTAGAAAAGAAAGGTTAGATCTAATTGTTGAAGCCTTACCAGAACAGGGGAAGGAACCTTGCAAGGTGGACAGCTTCAAGTGTGGTTCTAAAAGCTACACAGGGACAATGGAGTCAAACAGGGAAGCTGTCCTCACTCCTACAAAGGGATGTTTGTTTGTTTGTTTGTTTGTTTGTTTTAGCCCACAGATGTACTTGCTCATGATCTTGGAAACAGCCATGGGAAGCTTTTGTGCTTGCTAAGAAGACAGACACATTAAACACTGTGTTCTTTTTAATGGCTCTGATGACACATATCCAAGTACTTCAAGTCAAGCTTTTTAAAGATTCTTGCTTTATTTCGTTAATTGGTCTGAAGACCAATGTTGGAAGACAAGAAATGGACAGTATGTTCCACACTCCCACCTTATTAAAAGGGGAAAAAGCAGCAAGTCGCCCTGCAGACAGGCTGAGTGAAGAAACACAGCAGCCAATAAACGAGAGCAACACTTCCATTCAAAAGTCAACTTCAAAATAACTTTAAACCAGGCTTTCTAAGGCATGAGAGTAGCTTTAGAAACTACAATACTTACATGAACTCTGGATCTTTCCTTTTCTTTTTGCAGTGATGGGACTAACATCTAGCACAGTGTGTGTGCCATACACAGGCAGTCTCCCTCTGACTCCTGGTTTGAGACAGCATCTCTGAGCTTGTCTAAAATGCTGACACAGTAAGCCAATGAAATGATGTCATGTTTCTGAAAGTTCTGCTTGTTGAGGGATATGTTTCCCAGGAAGAGAGAATTCTTATGGAAGGGCAGGAGTTCCTTATGGATAGGAATGGGGACTTCAGATGCATGGGAGGCAAGTGTCAGACGACAGCACAGCTATGGCCGAGTTCCTGGAAAAGAAGGAAGTCTGGCTGGACTTACTCTAGAGCACCTTCTTACTCTATGTTAGAGTGTTAAAGCAGAACTTAATAAAATATATTTAGAAAGATAAAAAATAAGGTCTGAAAGAAATTACAAAAAGACCAGACATTCAATTATGTGTCTGCTGTATTCACAGATATGTAAACAACTACCAACCCCACCTGCCCAAAAAATCCCATAATAAACAGTTGGGTAAATATTTCTCTTATTATTTTTCCATAGCTAAACGGAGTCTGTATGACCAGAGACTCTTTGAGATTTAGAACTTTGTGTTTTTAGCAAAGTAAATCTAGAAGAACACAATTTTCTGTTAACTGATGAACTAACAATAAATGATATCTCACAAAGAGTTACTGCCCTGCCTGGGTGGGCTCAGGGTACCTACAACCCCCATACCCAGCATGTGCCATTGCTCTGTTTGCCTAGGCAGCTGTGACATGTAGCCTGGGATCAAATACAGATGTACAGTAAGGGAGAAGAGATGGACAAAGGAGAAGAGATCTTACAGCAAGACCACATGGTCCGGAAACACCCAAGCCCACCTGAACTATATCTTAACAGAAGGCTGCACCACAGTCTAGAAGTCTCAACCACAAAGGTAATGACAGTACCCACCTCACAGGAGTGCTGTAGAACGAAATGACATCATGTGAACAAGATGCCTGGTACAGTGCCCAGCACACGACACACTTACCATTCTTACCACAGGCCTACAACTGGATTAGTCCACTGGCAATTCTTATATCAGGTCTGATCACTATGTCCTTGGCAAACTATACTGTATATAGCTGAGTAAGCACATAAAAAGTATGCGCTGATACTAAGATATGACATGTTACATGTTGTTGGTGAAGAAGAGCTCTATTTAGTACAAGAGCCTAGCAGTTTGAATACACTACTTCGTGTACATGATAACTTCTGAGTGCTAGGAACATTAATGGAGCTAACTGTTTCCTAAAGAGGTGAAAATGTTTTATAATTTTATAAAATAAACATTTTATATTTACAGGAAGGATATAAAAAGCCCACAGTGCCATATAAACTATCAAACAAGAGCGTGGACACAGCTGCTGAGCTGTGGGGCTACGGTCTAGAAAACACTCACAAGCAGCACAGGGCATGGCTGAGGGTCTAGGGAGCGAGGGAGGCCAGAGAACTCTCGGAGGGAAAAGTGAACTTGGCTTGGAGCCCTTGGCTACCTTTCTACTTCCCAGCCATTGATTCAGTGAGGTGCCTGTCTTGAACCTCAGCTTATGACCAATTGCTTTAAACCTTTGTGTGCGTATGCGTGTGTGTGTGTACATGTGCATTTGCACATCTACATACATCAATGTGTATGCACCTGTGTATGGAAGCTAGAGACTCACAATGGATGTCTTCTATGCTTGCCACTTTATTTTTGAGGCAGATTCTCATGTGAAACCTGGGGCTTACAAATTCAGTCAAACTGGGTAGCCAGAGAGTTGTAGCATCTGCCTGTTTCTCCCTGACCCTAGAGCAGGGGTAACAGATACATATTGCTTAACCCAGCCTTTACTTGACTGCCAGGGATCTGAACTCAGGTTCTTAAGCTTGTATAGCAAGACTTTTACCAACTAGGCCCTTTCCCTAGTTCCACCTTAACTCATCTGACCTAGTGGCAGTATTTGGGAGAGAAGATACTCTTCTCTAGAATACTCTGTCTCTACTTCTGGCCTCCTCCTCCTTCCCCACACTGAACCCTGCAGTGGCACCTTTTCTGTTTCCTTTATTGGTTCCCACATCTTATTCTGCTTATGGATATAATATCTTTAACCCTACCTCTACAATATACCTACCAGTTCTCCCCAGTGCAAGAGCTTAGGCTAAGCTCCTGGTGCTGCTACTGGGTTACTACGATACCATCCAAATTCATCTCCCTGCTTCCAGCATTGTTCCCTTTGATGTAACCTGAAGACAGCAGTCACAGTGACAAAAACAGAATCCATCCACATGGTCACTCACCTGTTCCAATCACTATAGCCTCTCATCTCCCAGGAGGAGATGCTCAAGCCCATGACTGGCCAACATGTCCATCACCCTGTCCTCCCATCCCATCCTTACTTACTCCAGCTGCACCCCTTCCATGAGGTTCTGCCAGCATTCTAAGAGGCCAGAACCCAAGGCCTACATCCCATTCCCTCTCCCTGGAATCCTGCTCTGCCAGATAACTGACATCTTACCTCCTTCAAGTCAGCACTTGACTGCTTTTCCCATGAGGTGACATCTCTGGTCACCCTTCTTAGGACGATGACAACTTCCCATGCCTTCTGTCCTCCTTGCCTTTCCTCCAAGACAGTTTCATGTCCTGACATACTTTGTTTCATTCACTTTATTAATTTATAGTTTTTCTACCCATAGCCGATGTATAAATTGTACAAAAGCATGTAATTTAACTTTAATTTTTCTGCTTCTCCATAGTACCGGGTCTGGCAGATAATAAACACTGAAAAATATTTATGAAATAAATTGCATTTATTGACCTAACCTCAGTTTTTCTAGAATTATATAAGAAAGTTTCTTATATTCTATGAAAAACAGGAATTAACTATAGAAAAATTTGACATTTAAATATATAGATATTGTTGTTATTATGACTACTATATTGCAGATGTGTTCCTACCAGTTATGACCTAACTTAGTCATTCATGAACTGTGATCCTACTCCTCTTTATCCATCTCACAAAGTTTGGACACTAAGAATCCCTGCTGTGCTAGTATTCTGGTAAAAATTAGATTCCAAGGACCACTCAAAGTCTAACCATATGAACCATTTATCTTAATCACAGGTCAGTTTTTTGTGTACCCATAATGAGGATAAGGGAAGGAGAGACAGAGATAAACATCTACTAAGAATGAAAAGGTTGCCTGGATTCCCTTTATATAAGAAATGCTTTATATTATAAGAAATGCTTCACTCCAAGGCCAAAAGGGCAAGGACTCTACCCTTGACTTCTGATGTACTGGGTACAGGGCTACAAGAATGTCCCAATCAGAATAGATTTTATTGTAATCTCTTATCAATGTCTATTTCAAGACCAAGAGAATAAAAGTAGCCACACAAAACAGTATATTACACTCTGTTAAACTGAAGGTTATACAGAAGCAAATGGAGCAGGGTTAGAAGACAAACTCTTCTAAATGCAGACGTCTTAGGAGAAAACTCATCTCGAAGACAGGTTTATCCCCATTAAGAATATCCAATGCATATAAAGACTCATCAAAGAAAGAGAATTACAGACCAATTTCCCTTATGAACACAGATGCAAGCATACTCAATAAAATGCTTGCATACTGAATCCAAGAGTATATCAAAAGGATCATCTACCATGATCAAGTAGACTTCATCCCAGAGATGCAGGAGTGGTTCAATAGACAAAAATCAGTAAATGTAATCCACCATATAAACAAATTGAAAGAAAAAAACATTATTATCTCATTAGATGCAAAAAATTCCTTTGACCAAACCAACACTTTTCATGATAAAAGGCCTGGAGAGGAATCTACCTAAAGGCAATTTACAGCAAGATGATAGCCAACATCAAATTAAATGGTGAGAAACTCAAAGTAATTCTACTAACCTTGGGAACAAGACAAGGTTGTCTACTCTCTCCATATTTATTTCAATGTGGGACTTAAAGTTTTAGCTAAAGCAATAAGACAACTGAAGGAGATCAAGGGAATACAAATACCAAAGGAAGAAGTCACAGTATTGTCATCTGCAGATTATACAATAGTATGCATAAGTGACCTGAAAAATTCCAGCAGGGAACTCCTACAGCTGTTGAACACTTTCAGCAAAATGGCTAAATAAAAGATTAACTAAAATCAAGCAAAAAACGATAATCAGTTGCCTTCCTATATAACAACAGACTGAGAAAGAAATTAATGAAACAACATCTTTCACAGTACTCTCAAATAATATAAAATATTCAGAAGTAACACTGATCAAACAAGTGAAAAACTTGTATTATAAAAACCTCAAGTCTTGGAAGAAAGAAATTGAAGAAGATCTCAGAAGATGGAAATATCTCCCATGCTCATGGATCAGTAGAATTAACAAAGTATAAATGACCATCCTGCCAAAAGCAATCTTCAGATTCAATGCAATTCCCATCAAAATTTCAACATAAATCTTTACAAACTGAAAGGGCAATTCTCAAGTTCATGTGGAAAAACAACAAACCCAGGAGAGCTAAAACAATCCTATATAACAAAAGAACTGCTAGAGGTATCACCACCCCTGATTTCAAGCTGCACTAACTATGTGGTTAACTTGAATATCTGCATATATAAGAATGCAAATAGATTTACACTTATCAGCCTGCACAAAATTCAAGTGGAAGAGGACCAAAGACCTCAACATAAGGCTAGACACATTGAATCTGACAGACGAGGAGGTGGGAATAGCTTCGAACACACTGGCACAGGAGAAGACTTTCTGAACAGAACACTGATCAGGCACACTAAGGTCAACAATTAATAAGTGGGACCTCATGAACCTGAAAAGCTTTTGTAAGGTGAAGGACATTGTCTATCAGACAAAGAAACAGCCTATAGAATGGTAAAAATTTTGCCAAGTCTACATTCAACAGAGGGCTAATATCCCAAATATATAAAGAAACTCAACAAACTAGATAAAAAAAGAACCCAGTTAAAACATGGGATACAGATCTATACAGAGAATTTTCAATAGAGGAATCTCAAATGCCTGAGAAACACTTTAAAAAATTTTCAACATCCTTAGCCACCAGGGAAATGCAAGTCAAAATGACTTTGAGATTTCATCTTACAGCTGTCAGAATGGCTAAGATCAAAACCACAAGTGACAGCACATGCTATCAAGGATGGGGAACAAAGGAAACACTCCTCCACTGCTGGTGGAGTGCAAACTTGTACAACCACTTTAGAAACCAATTTGGTGGTTTCTCAGAAAATTGGGACTAGTTTTACCTTAAGATCCAGCATACTACCCCTGGGCATGTATCCAAAAGTGATCCACAGTACTACAACTATGTTCATAGGAGCTTTATTCATAACAGACTGAAACTGGAAACAACCTAGAGGTCCCTCAACTGAAGAATGGATAAATAAAATGTGGTTCGTTTATATAATAGAGTATTCAGCTGTTAAAAAAAATGGTATCATAAAATTTGCAGGCAAATGGATGGAACTAGAAAAAAGTCACTCTGAGTGAGGTAACCCAGATCCAGAAAGACAAATAATGGTATATAATCACTTATAAGTGGACATTAGCTATTAAGTAAATTATAACCAAGCTGCAATTTGCAGGCCCAGAGAAATTAGGTAAAAGAAGGGTAATTAGGTAAAAAATTAGGTAAAAGATGGGGGGGGGCAATGCTTGGATCTCCCTGGGAAGAAGAAACAAAACAGATTTTGTGGGTGAACTGGGAGAGGGTGAGAACTGGGGATGGATGAGGTAAGGAGGAAGGACAGAGTTTATGCAGGGAGAGATGGCTGGGATTGTGGGCATTGGGGGTGGTGTGGAAACCTAGTGCAGTGGGATCTATTAGGGTGACCCTAGTGAGGACTCCTAGGAACACTCCCAATGGTGGGACTGGGTTGCATTCAGCTGTGTTGTTTGTCACATGGGTCCTTTGAAGATCCCCCAAACAACACAGGCTGACGTTAAGACAGAGAGTTGCTTTCCTCAAGCTGACAGTGGGGCCCCATTTCTGAGGACAGCACCACACAGCTCACTGACAATGGAGAAGGAGAGCTGTGCCTGCACGGAGACTTTACCCCTAAATTGTAGTCTCTTTGATCGGGAAGATATTCTGCAGGCTACAAAAGAGAAACCTGAACATCAACCCAGCCACAAAACCTCTGACCAACAATCTGTCCTGATGTGCTGGTGCAGTGGTGGTGCAGAACTTGTGAGAGTAGCCAACCAATGTCAGATTTAATTTGAGGCCCACACCATGAGAGGGAGCCCATGCCTGACCTGCTTGGATATCTAGCAACTGGAGACTGGATAGCCCAGAGACCTAGGGTAGAACAAAACAGGACTGGTCAACAAAAGTCAATTAAATAATTCCTGATGACGATCTGCTATATTCATAGAGCAGTGCCTTGTCTAGTGGTCATCAAAGAAGCTTACTCTAGCAGCATATGGGAGTGGATACAGAGGCTCACAGCCATTATACAATAAGACAAGACATTATGCAGGGAGAAAGCCTAAACTGTAGGTTTCCATTGAGTCTTCCTTTTGGAGCTCAGGAACCCCTCAGAAGAGTGGGCAGAAAGACTATAGAGTCAGAGGGGATGGAGGACACCAGGAGAACATGGCCCACCAACTTAATAAGCAGGGAGCAGGTTGGCTCGCAGAGACTGAAGCAGCAAGCACAGGGCCTGCCGAAGTCTGAACCAGATCCTCTGCATAGGTGTTGTGGATGTTAGTTCAGTATTTTTGTGGGACTCTACTGTGGGAACAGATATGTCGCAGACTCTTTTCCTCCTCGTGGGCTGCCTTGACAAGCATCAGAGTGAAGGCTTTTGTCTTGTCTTATTGTATTCTGTTTTGTCCAGCTTGGCCGTTGCCTCTTGGAGGCTGTTCTTTTTTGATAGGAGACATAGGAGTGGATCTGTGGAGAGAGGAAGTGGGGAGGAGCTGGGAAGTGTGGAGAGAGGGGAAACCGTGGTCAGGATGCATTGTATGAGAGAAGAAAATGTTTGTTTAAAATTTCTTTTCTAATGCCGTAGGCCTTTAGGGGCCAACCATACTGGCCACTCACAATGTTAATAAGTAGTTATTGAAGCTACATGGTAGAGCACTCCAGTTAGTTACAGTTTATTCCCAAGAAGAAGCAGGTAGAAGGGAAACTGCTCCAAGGATGACACACAGGCTGGGTTGGCACCTGTGTAGGGTCCCAGGCAGGGTCAAGAACTTCACGTCAGAGCTGTGTTTCCACTGACGCCAGCCTGTGAACAGGAGAGACTACACGACGAGTGGACGGCACCAGATCAAAGGCTCGTCCTCCAACTTTCACAAGCCAGTGCTTTCCTCTGAAAGCCAGCACCGCTTTTTTCTTTTCACTTGCTTTTTATACTGGTTTTACTTCACAACAGTTTGGATTCATTGCAGGTGAGTCGGGAACTCTGGACACAATGCTTCTATCTTGCAGGCATGCGTTTGTCTCATGAGCATCGATGCCTAGGCTACAGCACTGTTCCAGGGAACGCCAGTGTTAGAGGGCAACAGCTGAGTTCTGGGAGACATGGGGCTGAGACATATGAACACTGCACTCTTTGTCCAGGCTTTCTGCCAAGCAGAAGGAATCCAGAATTGAGCACAGTACCTTCTTTTTTTTTTTTTTTTTTTTTTTTTTTTTTTTTTTTTTTTTTTTTGGTTTTTTCGAGACAGGGTTTCTCTGTGTAGTCCTGGCTGTCCTGGAACTCACTCTGTAGACCAGGCTGGCCTCGAACTCAGAAATCCGCCTGCCTCTGCCTCCCAAGTGCTGGGATTAAAGGCGTGCCCGGCAGTACCTTCATTTTTTTTCCAATGTGGGTATTTCTCCCTCCACTGTAAAGAACATTTGGCAAATAAAAGTTATGTCATTCTAGAATATGGCCAAGAATTTTAAACAAACCAGTGAGGTGATCACGTATGATGCTCACAGCAAGCATACCTCTTGACAGGTTTTGTGGAAACACTCCTTCCACCGCTGAACACCATGCACTCCAGTGCAAAGTACTGAGCCATAGACGGTGGGAGACAGAGTCCCCTGACTTTGGAAACACAGGTTTGTGTTCACTCTTTCATCTTCTAATGTCTTTTAGACTCACAAAAAGCTGGTCCTGAAGGGATTAGAGAATGCAAGGACTTCCTCAGTCCCTCAAAGTTCTTGAGTTTTGTTAAGTTACTTGAATTCTATCTTAGCTGCTTTATTCCTAGAACTGGGAACAAAGGTGACTACAAATTTCTAACCACAGCAGAAGCATCTAACTTTGAGAAGTTCCAAACAGCTAAAGCTGCAAACATGGAATGGATCAGCCACATAAATCTTGCCTTACAGTCGTGCTTTCTAATTTCCCACTAAATACTAACCAACCCACAGACCTTGCACTAACGTCTGAAGGCACTTTTCATTTCATATAGCTTCACAGCCAGTCTCCTGAAGTGCTTTTGTGTATTTTTAAAAGTATGTACATATTCTGAAAATGTTAAGCCATGTAGAAGCCTGCCAAGTCACCTGTAGAGAACATAACCAAGAATAGTACTGGCCCTGGGCCATATGACCTAGAGTCAAGTGCTGGGAAGGCAAGCACGTTCCTGTAACCTGTAACCTCTGAGCTTCTAATTCTGAAGGCATGAAGCCCAGAGATACAACTCATAAAGTACATCCTGAAAGTCAGGAATGAGGGCCCCAGTGTCTCAGCTGGCTTCTCAAGCTAAAAGTCACCCAAACAACAGTCTAAGCCAGAGACACCACATCAGACCAGCATGTTAAGTAAAATGTTGCTAGCCTCAGGTGCAGAAAGAAAGAATGTGATGATCTCATAGGACATGATCATACCAAAATAAAATGTCAGTCAGTGTGGCTCCAGGGAAAGAATAAGCAGTCACCATTTCCATCACTGGACACTCATATCTAACTCAGTGTGCTGGGAAAGAATGAATACTCTGCTTTACTTTCCAGATCCCAAGAGAGAACTAACAGTTTTACAGGAGTGGCTTCTTAAATCACAAGAACATAAGGATAAAGGTATATCTGCAGCAGTTCATCAGGCATGTCTCAGTTCCCAGAGCCAGGCAAGCTCTACATGGGTTGAAATATGACCTCCCGGGTGTGAAGGACCAGTAAAGGACCAGTGAGTAGGACGCAGTAATTCCTCTTCAAAAGACAGACCTTGCTAAAGTGATAATGAACTCAGGAGGCAGCCTTGACTCTTTAGCTGGCTGTATACCATCTTTCCTGTGTCCCTTATTTCATCAACAGACATGTTCAGTTCTTACTGTGCCAGAGTAAAAATTCAGCGTCACTTTTCCTGGTGACACACTCATGCTCAGGCCTGGTTAATTTATTGACTGGATTAACTCTCTGACCTCTCGCTATGGTTACCTTTCTAGCAATGACAAGCTTATTTAGTCTCCAGAGCATGAAGCAGGAGCTCCTTCATCACATCTTGGTGTGGGAACCCATAACTCTTGGCTTCTAAGCTCATCTTCCTCCGTAATCAGACCAGCCCACATAGTCTTCACATTTCTCCACCAGTTTCTTAGTTCCTCTAAGATTTCCTTACTTGGCCTCTCGCTGATCTGATCATCCCCTAGGCAGTGTATGAAAAATGGCTTTTCTCTTGCAGTTTGTAGAAATGTCAATTACTACAGTCATTATGAAAAACAGTATGGAACTCCTAAAAACCGTAAAAACAGAACTATCTATCATGTGATCCCATTTGGATGTAGACAATCATGTCAGTGTCTTTAGGAGGTATTCCATGCTCAGTGCAGCATTACTGACCATGGTGAATGCATGAAAACATGATGGCCTATACACTCCACGGTGATACTCATAAAATAAGGAAACTCCCGCCACATAAGGAAATGTGTATTCAAAAGCTACAGTGAGGATGCTGAAAGCTCTCTAAGGCCTGAAAGAAGACAAGGGTGCCCACTTTCACCATTTTAATTCAATATATTACTTGGAGTCCTGAACTCAGAATTCAGGCAGAAGAGAAAACGAAGTCTTCTCAAACTATAAAGGAAGATGTGGTACTGTCTGTCTTTAGAATGTAAGCACTGGACAACCTGATGGTCCTAACACCCACAGAATCAGACTGACATGGGAAGTGGTGCTAAAGAAATGCCTCAGAGTTTAGGAGTGCTGGCTGCTCTTACAAGAGGGCCGGGATTCAACATCCAGCTCCCATGTGGCATCTTAAATTGGCTGTAACTCCCATTCCAGAAGATCTGGCGCTCTCTTTTGGCCTCTGAGGATATCAGACATGGTATACACAGACAAAACATTAATATACATAATTTAAAACTATGAGCAGTAGATCTAAATAGACATTTCCTAAGAGAAAGCCTACAAAATGGAATACTGCCTGGCATTACAAGGGGTGACACCTTGAGGTTTCTAGAGACGCTGACAAAATGGGAGATCTGTATATTAAGTGAAATGAGTCAGGCAGAGAGCGGCAGCTGTTGTGCAGTCTAGCTGCTGACTGGATCTAAAAAGACTAAGCTCACATGGGTGGGAAGCAGGACAGTGGTTACTCAAGGCACAAAGAGCACGTGGAGGAGAAGGGAGAGGCAGTCAAGGGCTGGCGACTTACTAAGTAACAGTAAGGTTGGAAGAACATCATGGCGGCTTCTGTAAAGAGGATAGTTAGAGATAGCCAGGATGAACTATTATCTTCAAAAAGCTAGAAATGTTTATGGCTTCACCACAAAGAAGTACTTTGATGGTAGATACAGGCACCTTGACTTGAGCATTATCCAGAACCTATATACATCAGAGCATCACAGGGAGCTTCATAAACATGCAATCTTAATATGTGTACATTAGGTTAAAGATAATTTTTAAAAGAAGAAAATCCCGCTGTTTGCATAGCATGGGTGGACCTGGAGGGTACCATGTAAAATAAAAAAAGATGAAAACCAGCATGCACAGCTTCACACAGCATCTAAGGAGGGAGACAGACAAAACAGAAAATGGGTTTAGAACAGTGGTCTCCAGGGCTGTGGGTCACAGGGGCAGAAGCTGCTGGTCAAAAGTCCAGTCATAAGACAAACAACTGTGGGAATCTGTGCACAACAAAGAGACTAAGGACAGCAGCACATCCCACAGTGGGCTGTGGGGAAGGAGCTGACCTCAGGTGTTCTCACCATGAAAGTTAAAAATGCTAAGGATGAGGTGCTTGCCAGGCCAGTTAGCCAGGGACCAAAACATCATGACACATGTCACTCTCCACTCCACTTCAGAAAGCTAGGGGGAGATAAAATGCAAGAAAATGCAAGAGTGGCAGATCCTTTCCCTATTTTGGCAACTCTGACCCCACACATCTCAAAAGGTGATAAGCTGGGCACTCTCTGAATGCACATACCTCTGTAATGACAGCACCGGCTACTACACAGAACTCCAGTTAGATCATCTGATAGATCCTCAACATCACAGAACAGCACCTTGTCACCCAATGTGCACTGAACGGAGCTATGACTTGTATAGCCATGCTTTAAATAATCAGCCACAGAGCAGCTGAAAGGTGGTGACTCACCTGTGTCAGTAGGTCAGGAAATTGGGACTCTCTTTTCTGCAAACCCTATATAGGAACTAGCCATGAGAAAAAGGTGGGATGGAGTACTCTCTTCTCAGTAATGGGCCCACAAAGTGAAGGCAAACCCACCCCTCTTACAGACTCCAGGATGTGACGGCTGGAATCCTGAGTGGATTTAGAAGAGTTATGTAGCTTACTGGAGCAGCTCATGCATACAATCTGGGTGCTAGGGAGGCTGAGGTGAGGGGCTGCCATGCATTTGAGGCTAGTCTAGGCTCCACGGTGAGTACAAGGCCAGCTTAGGCTGGTGTAAAATACTGTGTTAAAAAATGTATCTCATGAGAAATGATCAAGAAAGATTCTCATGAAGCTGTAATATTAAATTGCATAGCCTCCTAGGTATTTTAAAGGAATATTTGCATAATAAACATACTAAGTGATAAAAAAGGGGGGACCCACATCATGGTTTCTTCATAGTTAGAATCTAAAAAGAAGTATAGTCAAGAGAAAAATTTCATATAATTAGAAAATTTAAAACACAATAGACTAAAGGCTGCAGGATTCTTTTTACTAAACAGATGCACTTGTTACCCAGGTAGGAAGGACTGGTGCTCTCTGCCTGAGGCTGGGAAAGATGAAGAAAGATGTGGTCACAGACCCACTACAGCCAGAATCCCATGCTACCTTAGTTTCTGAAATCATGAGCTCCCTCCAGAGTCTTTCAACTCCATCTGGAAGTTTTCTGTTTTCTCCTCACTCTCCTAATGAAAGCCGCAGAAAACACAGTGGGTAGCTAACAAAAAGAGAAGGGAAGGAAGGAAAGAGGAACATTTGAAATCTGTTCACAACATAAACCAACTACCCAAGAGTGGACAACTAGAGCAGGTAAAAGAAAGCAAGGACTGAGTAGTCAATCTCAGGCAATCTCCTGCTGATGCACCTACACCAAGTACCTCTACATACAGGGATAATTGTCTCTGTAGAGAAGTAGCTAAACCAATGAGATTCAATAAACTTGTCATGTGAATGGTCTATAACCTGGGCAGTCATAAAGCAGAAATTAGAAAGAGCTACCTGCTTTTCTTCCATGTTTAGATGTAGTGTGTATGCTTTGGAGATGGAACTCAGATTATGCAGGCCAGGCAAGCGCCCTGCCCTGGGCCACACTCCCAGGCACACATTTATTGATTGCTGACATTTTTTCTTTAGGGCTTTATTTCTTGGTATTTACTTCTTTGTTGGTGACTATTTCCTTTATTCATGAAGTTTCTACTGTTGTTGCTAAGGCAGAATGAGCAGTCCAGGATTTCCCTTTCAGTTTATGATAAATACAAAACCAGACCTCCATAAAACCTCATTCTTCCTATCATCTGACAAGCAGGTCTTTAGAGATGACACAGTGCTTCTCTGAGGAGGTTTCTCACTAGTAAAATTAAGATGAAAGACAAAAACTACCACATGCATCCTTTTTGAAGCTTCTGCTTTCCAATCATATGTATTACACTGGCTCTGTAATTTTAAATCTAAGTTCCATATTAAAAAAAAAGCAACCACTATTTCTTTTTCTGAGTCTTACCCTATCTAAAAGTACTTCTCTGAAGGCAAACCAAAGGACGATCTGAAAGCACTGTAGGCATTACAGGGCATCCTTCTCAGTTTCCCTTGGAGAATCTAGGTGTGTATGTACCACACTGAGCATGCTTTCACAGGCATGCTATCGGTGGGATGGCTCGGGTTGAACCTGGACCTGATTAAATACTACTCTGGCAGCCATCTTGATCCCGAGCACCGAGCAGCATGGTGCTACACAACACCTAGTTTCAGTTGTTCCTACTCTGTAGCTCATTCTTTTCTCTGCTCCTAGTTCAGGGCTTGTCGAGTAGAGGAAGGGCACTGGAGACATCCCAAATTTGATTTTATGATCACAGGAACTCTACATCTGCCTCCTGCTGGTAGCATAGCTGTCTGTCTGAGACTTAAAACAAGCATGACTAGAAACTTTGGTGGCATCCCATCTGGCAAGTGGAAGGACAGACAAGCTAAGAATGGGAAGCCACTGACACAATGGAGGGCAGTTTTGTTAGCTTCATTTGCTGAATTGGAATTTGGACAAAACCCCTCATTATTCAAGCCAGATGCCAATTTTGAAACATGCTCTTTGCTGGTGAACTGTTAGAGTTTCTTCTCCTTTGAGTCTGTACTATTAGAAAGCAGCCAAAGCAGCACTAATGAGAGCGCACTAGAAGTTGGCAAAGTTGTTCTGAGAGAGAAGTGGACATAGGAAAGCTGTCTTCGAAAGTCTATAGTTCAAAGCTATTCTCTGTCTTTTAAAGCTGTGTGATAAAAGGAGAAAGAAATGCCAGTGAACTTAAGACAAGATTAATTATAGCAGCAGCAGTGACAGTGCTTTCTAACAGTGATTAGTCCAAACATGAATTGCTGAATTAGTGAGTGTGGATTGAACGATCTGGTGAGCATGTATGTAAACTATGAGCTCACCTCTCCACCTTAGGAAGGTGGCCAGATGAGACCTGAGTAGGACAGAGAAGAGCCAGGGGACAGAGTGCTGACATACTGTGTCCATCAAAGTCTGTATCCCATGTAAAGCTCACGTGAGACAGAGGCAGCTTGGTCCAGGGCAGGTGTGAGAATGCTCATAGAAAGCCAAGCCCAGGAGACTCTGGCTCTGGATTAGATATGCTCCTAAGGGGGAAGAGGTCTCCCCTCCCTGTGGGGCTACTCAAGGTCATGATTTCTAAGTACTGGAAGTCCATTCCCAGGAACTGCTGTCCTGCAAACAATGACATGGGGCTGCCAGATGCTTCTGCTGCTGTATGGAAACAATTATAGCCTTTGCAAAGATGGAAAAGAGGCCATCCTCATTTTACAAGCAGGACCAAAGAGGTGAACCCCTCGTGGACTAACAGTAGAACTGCCTCTCCTTGTCTTGACTCACCATGTTTTTCTTCCCTGTGATGGGCATGAGTCTCAGAGGGACTAAAGGCTACTAGAGAGCAACCAGAACTGCCCCACACACTCTTCTGGGGCCTCAGGAGTGTTTTCATGATGCTTCCATACAAGACCGCTGCAAACAAAAGTCTCTACTTCTACACATCCCGTTTCCCAAGCCACTGTAAACCAGGCAGTGCTAGGTTCCTGCATCCAGGAGTTCTTTTTGTTACCCTTATAAGGCAGTGAGTTCACAACCCATTTTACTGAATTACAAAGCTTTCAGATGTGAGGTAACTTGACTAAACTCTAGGTACTAAGTCAGTAGCAGGCAGTCTTTCTAGTACTTTCTACAACACTACTAGCACTTGCAGGGATGCTAGAGAAAGAGGTATCAGCTGATACTATCTTCTCAGCCTAGGAGGCATACAGGTAGCGTTTACTGCTGAAAGTAACTAGAGCCTCCTCTCTGAGATGCACAGCCTTCAACTCTACAGGGCCTCCGGAGATCTGGGGTAAAGACAACCCTTTCAGTTTACCTAGCTAAGGGCTAGAGATTGTTTTGAAATTCTGAGTTTTCTTTCTAAAAATCTTTGTTCCATGGGTCTTGGGTGCTCTGTTTCCTGTTCTTAATTTTTCTTTTGAACAAAAGTTTAAATCCCCAGGAGCAGAAGCGAAGGGTGATGGGAAGATTAATGTCAGGGACAACTTTCCACAGAGAGGGCCACTGAAGCAAGAGGCCAGTGAAGCGCCCACAGGGGACTTCATGACTCCAGCTTGTAGCCCTCCTAGATCTGGCTGCCCTCCACCACCTAGCCACCACCTGCCATATTTACCTTCTGCAAGCATGGGCATCCAGCCAGGTTGGAGAAACCTGCTGTCTGGATTGAACACAAATACCTCTCTCATTTTCCAGCCTAAACCCAACCTGGAAACTAGAGCCCACTGCAGCCTCCAGGCAGGCTCCTGTAATCTCTGCGGTCTGCTTGCTGTTTTTTGTTGGTGCGGAAGCTGCTCTTGTAAAGTCAGAATGGTCCAAAGAAGTTTGTCCTTGAGCATAGAAGATCTGTGAGTTTGAGCTTGCTTTCTCCAGGGAACAGACCACACACAAGCACTCCAGGCCAACGGGGCAAAACACAGCCAATTCCAATTCTCCTAGTGACATCCTGGAGACTCTACTAGATCGGGGTCTGGAAGCACAAAACAGAGACCAGAACATGCTCTGCCTTTGAAGGATTGGGTCTGCTATGGGACCTCATGAGGTGACTGCTATCAAATGGCTAAGTATAAACACAGGCAAACCTGATGCTAGAAAATGGGATGGGGGCTACGGTGCCACACAGTGATAAGAGTGCTTTCCCAGCATAGCTGAGGCTCTGAATTCAATACCCAGTGCCACGAGGAGAAAAGGAGGAGGCGATGAGAAGACGTACAAGTGGAACTAGGAACACTTCTCCAACAGAGCCTTAGGAACTGGGCCTACAGCACAGATAGCTATCTTCTAGGCAACAAAGCAGAGGCGAAGAGATGCTGCAAACAGAAAACAACTCATTTGTGGAATTCGGAGTCCAGGGAGTAAAGAACAGCCTTTGTGTGTGAGGGAGGCGTTTTGTATTGTTACCATGCTCTCTAAGAAACAGGAGAGTCAAGGGAACATTGAAAATCAGGCAACGACATGATTATGACTGGGTTGTACTTTTGTTTCTGACGTAGTTCTGAAAGACATGCTAAGAATGGGCAGGAGACTACATCCGTACCATGCGGACAAGATAAAGCACAGGTGTCATATGTAATTTTAAATGTTCTAGTAGCCATATACAAGGTAGGAAAGAAGTAATTAGTTCAATAATACATTTTAAAGTCCCCAATCCAAACTGTTATCATTTAACATATAGCCAATATCTTTAAAATTATGACTGAGGTAGTTTATAACCTCTATTGTACTAATCTTTCTATAGCAGGCACTCTCAAAGCACATCTCAATTCAGGCAAGCTACATTCCAGTAGCCAACAGCCCATTGTGGTTAGCGGTTACCAGCCTCCACAACACAGCGTGGGAAAAGAACACGCATGTCCTAGTCAGGTACTGTAGCCCATGGTCCAAACAGATCAATTTCAGGTTAGAATGCCACTGAAGTGTAGTTTAAAAACATGTAACTTCATGTGACATGAAACTGGTGGCAGGGGGTTGCCTGGTAATGAAAGGCTTAGATGGAGATGGGGTGGGATGACTAGGGAAAGGCGTGGGGCGAGCATTCACCCAAGCTAAGAATGTGTGAGAAAGCCATACTTGCTAACCAAATTATAATTGTAGTTTGAAAAGATGTGTCCTGCATGGGTGGATAGTGTTTCTCAGAAAATGTAGTTTTGTCTATAAGATTTCCATTATTATTTAATTATGTGTCTCTATATGCGCATATACACATGAGTACATGTGACCATGTGACCAGAGATGTTAGATGCCCCTAGAGCTACTGGAAATTGAACTCTGGTCCTTCGTAAAAACAGTATATGACCTTAAGGGTTCCAAAAGATTCAAGTGCCACCAGGTACAGGTTACCTCCCTCTGAGTTACTGTCCATGGGGGTCCCTGAGAATCCCAAACAATATAGGCTACTGACATTGCTCTTGCTTGCCCCTAGAACTAGACAGTGGATGAAGAGCAAAGAGAAAGCTAGGTGGAATTGCCTTGGAGCTTCCCTGTACTGGCTAATGTTCACAGTGCCTATGTAGGCTGTGTGGAGAGAAAAGGCATCCTTGGTTTCACTTAGCTATGAACCCTCTCTGCTACAATACCGACCTACAATACAAGATACGAATCCTGGAACAACAGCTGCATTACTGTTTGCGGCACAACCACTTTCTGCTTAGACTCGAGGCTTGTTTCATGGAAGAGAAAATGTTTGGTTCTATAAACCTGGCCAAAAGCCTGGGAGGCCGCAGGCCCTTGGGGGGAAGAGTCTACTATTCTTGTTTCTCCATGCAGATACAAGAAGATATATGAACATGGTCAGACTTTGCCTCCTTTCTACATCAAAGGCAGCAGCCTACATACCGTATTTCAAACCTTGCTTTTTATTCAATGACTCTGCTCGGAGCTCTTTCCAAATCAGTGCAGAAAGCATTTCCATGTTCTCTGTAAATTGCCACGCAGTGTCCTACTGCATAGCTGGATTATGGTTTACTTATGTATCTCTTCACTAATGGATCCTTGAATCACTTCCAATGTTTTCTAGGACAAACAATGGTCTGGTGGAAAACCTCCGTTCTGTACCACTTTATATGCATTCAGACATATCAACAGGAAAGCCTGTCAGTGCCAGACAGGTCAAAGGGTAACTGCACATATCCTGAGAGGTACAGGCAACTCTGCCTTCACCAGGGCTGAGGCATCTGTGTTCCCACAGAAATACAGTGCAGATGTTCCCCATCAGGCCAATGATACAACTGTCCTTCTAAAAAGTGCTAGTCCTTCATGCTTCAATTCACATTTCTCTGACTTCATGGGTAAACACTTTTAGATTTAAAAGATGACAATGCAGTTCTGTGTGGACAACTGGCTCCTGTCACTGGCCTCTTTTCCTCCTGCCTGGGGAAGGGTGCTCACACTCATCTGGAGGTATGTTTTCTACAGACAGGGTTTTCATAGGTTTTGAATGTGTTTACTGTAATTTTTTACCATGTAAAAACTTTTAAATTGAATCAAATTTACTTATTTATTCCTTTTATGGCTTTTGAATTTTAAGTCCCAGATAAAAATCCCTTACAGTTCAGGACTATAAAGGACATTGCCTGTGTTTTCACAGTTTTTTTTTTTTTTTTTTTTTCATTTTAAGCAGGTACAAATACATAGTCATAATTTAAAATCTTTGTTAAAAATCTCAGTGTTGGGCTGAAGGTATAATGTGTGAGGCCCTGGGTATGATCCTAAATACCAAGCCAGTTACACATAAAAATTTTCACTTTTTACAAGTGAGGTAGATTGAACATTTTCTATTCTTATTCTGACTTTTCTCATCTGTTTTTCTTTGTCAGAATTCTTTCAAATAACCATTAGTCATCATATTAAAGGAATATAGCAAGTTGGAGTTTATTTGAACAGTGTGAGACATAGACTCCACCTCTGATATATCCAGGTCAATACTCACTAGGCCCAAATACCATACATAACACATGTCCCTGCTGACTGCTGACAGTGACATCAGTTCCCACACATGTCATGACTGAAAATAAGGTCTCACAAATGCAATTGTGTCTGTGTACCTGTTTTCGAGTGAGTGGGTGAGTCTAATGCTGGAGTGTAGACATGACAGAGGTAAAGACATGCTCTTCAGCTCTTTCTGGGATGGCCACACCGTGTGATACTTTACTCATCCTGTCGCCACCACAGCACTGAGCCTTCCTTTTTGTCTTTCTTGTTCCCCTCCCTCACAGGCGAATGTCTGAGGTAGGAAAATGGCGAACCCCACTCATGGCCATCCTTATAATAATCCACAATTCTCAGCGGCTGATCTTGGCTTCGAGCCCTGCCTGAGGAGGAAAGGGATCCCCACAGTTCAGCAGACAAAGGTCCTTAGCATTAAACCTTTCAAGCAGAGACACAGATTGTCACTTAGAAGCTTATAATTTGGGAACACTATATTATATTCACAATTTATTTAAAGGGAAAGAAATCCAACATAAAGCCTGAAAAAACTCTTATCAATGACAGAATTCATTTATATCACAACTGCTATGGTATTAGAATCATGACAAAGAAAGGAGAGAGAAAACAGGAAGCTGAATTCAAAAATGCTTCCTCTCATTTGGAAGAGTACAAGGATTTTTTGAGATTTCACAGATAAGGAAAAGACAGAGCGCTATGAATGTTACCATCCTTGCCAATCTTTCCCGCAGTGTTCCAATTTTAGACTAGAATGCATGCTGCAAAACAGGCACACATGATTTTGACATTCTCAATTATTTCCACTCCCCACAGTCTCTTGAAAGTTCAATGGTGCTAGTAAATTAAACCCCAAGTCCACACATTTCTAAGTAACAAGGTCTCCTGCTTACTTCCTATCTATATGAAACTCAGGGCTTCTCTTAGCCTCCTCTGGCCAGTGGGCCCCCTGCCGGGGGAAGTTGGTACATCCTTGTAGTGAGAAAATAGAAATACAACCAACAGTCTCTACAGAACAAAATACAATTACCCAACTACAAACAACTTGGAGCTGACTGGTAGGGTCTAGAAGTCATATATAAACCTGTGAGGTGTACCATGATGTATGAATGTGACCGTTTCCACACAAGCGCCGTGTCTGTATCAATGCTACTCTTTCCTGTGGCCCACATGCAAGGAGGGAGGTGTCATCAAACTTGCATCCTCCCACTCATGTGCACTGAAATGACAGCCAGTGCTCACCTATGCTTCCTCTGTCTCCTAAATGTGAAAGGCCATTGTATTTTTTCTTTAAGCTTGAAGAAAAGTCAAATCTAACAGAGGTATGGTGTGTCCATGTGACCAGTATCTAAGGTCTCGTGAAGTCAAATGTAACAGAGGAGTGCTGTATACCTGCAGCCAGAATCTAAGGCTTTGTGTTTATATGTTTTCCCCTATGGGATCTGGCAGAACACAGATCCTGTTTAACTGAGCGAAATACAGGAACCCTCCTGCATCAGGTTAAACACTGTACTATTCAGACAGCCATCTCATACTTCACAATTAAATGTATATCTTCAACATGTAATCACCCTTCTGCGTTGTGGTCATCTAGGATGGCTGAGTCCAATGACTGAAGAAGCTGTCACAATTTTTCTCCAAGCTGGCTTGAGGCCTATAGGTTGGACAGGAGCCAATATTCACATGGAAAGAAAAGGTTTCAAGACCAAAGAATATTTTTTTGTATTCATGAAAAACTTCGAAATAAAAGGATTTTAACCTAGCAGCAAGCCACCAAGTGGGGGCTGCTTATTTCTGCTTAATTCAATGAATTATTAAAATCAGGGAGAAATGAAACCATTTTAAGCTCCAATTTTAAATCTGCAGCTAGCATCTTCCTTTGTGAAAGAAATGAAAGTGTGTCTAGCCGCGTGAGCCCTTCTGCCAGACTCATGCCTTTCCTCCCATTCTTCTAGGACAGGACATCTTCCACCTAATCTGCCCGCGCAGCCTACCACATCTGGAACATCCTCTGCAGCAGCTCATGGATTATATGACCCTAGTTCCAGAACTTACCACAGTGACCTGGGTCAGGCTGACAGGAACTGGTGACCCAGACCCAGGGCTAGAGCGCTTTCATGACTCTTCTTCTGCAAATGGGATTTGTTCCTGTGATCATGGTGACATCAAGACAGAGAGCCAGACTTAAGGGGCCCTCCCAAATATGCATGGAAGAAGACACAGGCAGATGGCTGGGCCTAAGACCTTCATGAGGCCTGTCTTCCGTTACCTGTCTTTGGGTCTGAACAGATGAAACAAAGTCCCATTTCCTTCCAGTAGCCTCATCTAAAGCAGCAGCTGGCCAGCAGGGTCACACAGTGACAGCATCAGCTGGCCAGCAGGGTCACACAGTGACAGCATTCGTTGTTTACGGAATCATGCTTTGACTCAGTAGCCCCTGCAGAGGTATGGACACAAGTGCATCTCCATATGGCCAATCAAGTAAGGTCAGAAAAAAGTGGCTCCAGGCAATGTCCCAAAAGGACAAAATAATAAAACCAGGAAGAAGAGTAATAATACTCTCTATGATCAGATCTGACCTGAACAGAGAAGCCAATCAGACTTCCTGCTTCCTTTCTGGCCATCTCCACCACTGGCCACCAAGCAACAACTGAACAGAGTGAATGAGAGTTGGCAACATGTGATATGCCTGCTATTGTTTGATAGTTTCTTCCTAAAGTTGTTGATGTTCTAATCCTTGTGCCCCAGAATGTAACCCTGACAGACAGAGCCTTTCAGAGGTAGTTAAGATTACGGCAAGGCCCTTAGGGTAAGCCCAAATTCAATCTGAATTTCAAGAGATTGAGTCTTGGGGAGACTACAAGCAGGCAGAGATCAGAGGTGGGAGGACACAGTAAAGTGCAGCATACCCGAAAGCTAGGAGAGTGGTTTAAGGAGGGAGTCTTGGATACCAGGGCAGCCATCGCTCATTTAAATACTGTCCCTGTGCTCTTGAGAGACCAGAATGGGACACTTCCTCTCCCCAATGCTTACAGTCCTACAAGGCACGGTGATGCAGAGGGGGCTAGGCTGGAATTTTACTTCACAGATACTTTTAAATTCTATGTTCTTTGTATTTTATCTTCAGAACTCAAACTCCAAAGATATGAACCATAAAATACAAAAACAGATTTTACTTTGCCTTCTGGAGCTTGGCTTTGTGTACTACCACTAACTAGGCTAAAGAACCAGATGTGTCTGTGTGTATCTTCCAAATCAAGCTTCAAACACTGTAAAACCCATGTGAATAGCAACCAATTTTGTCTCTTAATGAGCATTTTAGCCAGATCGATACTACAAAACATCAAACTGTGAAGTGCTGCTACTACTAAATGTAACCACCCAGTTGACTGTTCAGAAAGGAACAATAGCAGCTAAAAGAACATTTGTTATTCAGAAGAACGGAGGCATCATCTAAAATAAAGTCACAAAAACCAGAATGCATTGCATGAAAGACAGAACCTGGTATACAAACCATGGGAAGAAAGAACAACATAAGATGCAGCTGAATGCGTAATCAGCTGTCTGTCACGTTCTGAATCGTGCCTAATATTCTAATTATTAGCCTCTATACAGAGAAAGGGCAATTATGGAGCAGGGAAGATTGCTTTAATTTTTTTTGTTGTTACTCACAATTTGGAAAGCCTTCACAAAAATATGACCTAGCAGCCACAAGCTATAAAGGAAAAGAATGATCAACAGTGAAAATTCAGTTTTCCATCCTGCGACATTAAAAAGGAAAGGCTTTGAAGCTGTATTGACAGATATGACTAACAATTGTAATCTCAGAAATACGTGTAGTAAAACGATAATTTGTCTGTCACCATTTACCAAGGAGAGAAGCACAGCACACGTGGCTCAACTGTGACGTTAAATGAAAGCAGACAGAATCTGATTGTCAATGAAACATGGAGCATTATTAATTGGTTTCTTAGCAACAGCCAGGCTAAAATTACTTAACATGTCTGCTCAATCAGATGCAAATTTGAGTGTTATCCTTTAAATGTTGATTATACTTGGCCTTTTCAGATGCAAATCCAATGTATAAAGTGAAAGTAAATGTTGACAATGCTCATACAGAAAGATCCCCTGATTAACACCATTCTGGTGTGAGCAGCCTCACTGAGGAGCTGTCTGGTGGCCATCTTGTTTACTGCCATCCTTAGCTTGTCCTGCACCAGGACTGCTTCCAATGCAGAGGAAGCATTCTAGACAGCCAACGACATGACACCACTGGGCACTTCTGAGTCTCACAGGAACTCCATGGGAGATGGATGATGCTGTCAGGGTGCCATCCCATTTCAGGTCCACTGTGTAGAGCCCAGGGGTCTCAGCACCTTCTTCTCTTCCTTTCTACCCTTTAAGTCCTTCATCACTGCAGAGTGCAGGAGGATGTTCTTTACTGTCATCTGCTTTGGCTTGCTAGTTTCCCAAATAAATATTTTTACTTACCACAATAAGAGAACCCTGAGTCACTGGGTCTTCTGAGCGTCAAGCAGGCAGATCTGGGTTTGTCTGTAGATGTACCCCATTCACAGAGCTCCCAGCCCCTCAGGACTCCTATAAATGATGGCATTTGCTCACTTCACTTACTCATGCAACAAATGTTTGCTGCACACTTACTGTTTGCTAGACAATGACCTAGGTGCCAGACACAGTAGTCAGAAAATGTCCCTACTGTCACTCCACTACAAACAAATGCATACACAATACAAAGAAGTAATGTAAGACAGAGGTGGAGGTGGGGCTCACAGGCCACTTGGGATGAAGGTACCCATCACACAGACTTTAAACACAAAAGAGCAAGGCAGGCATAGGTGGGGAAAGCAAATCTACACCCAGGATAAGAAACAGCACAGAGCAGCAGAGGCCAGAGAGCTGAGTGTGAGGAACACAAAGGGGAAGGCGATGCTACAAGAACAATGGAAGACTGAGGTTAGTCAAAGCAGACCACTGTGAAGCTCCTCCCTCTGGATGTACTGCAAGAGTGTAAGACTAGGCAAAGGTCTGCTGCACAAGAGAAGATAAAGGCAGGGGTCCTCATGGGGGTGAGGAGATATAGCTAGCTCCAAAGGTTCTTTCATTTTCAGGTCAAAGTCCAATGTTCTTTGATTTGAAAATCGTCCTGGCCAAATGGAATCCAGTCTTGAACTGACTGCTCCTAAAAGGAGGTAGAATGTATTTCCCACCCAAAGCTCCCTTGCCTGTGACCTTCCAGAGGTTGGGATTAATGAGGAGATTAATGTTCAAAACAATGAGTCAACACTCTAGGATATCCTAAGCAGTGATCAGCAACTTGGGGAATATATTAGAGAAAGTTTGGAAGCCTGCTTTTACGTAGTTAGCGTAGTTGACAGCTGCATAGCAGATCAGAGATCTCACACTGATGCTGTGAGAGCTCAGTCACGGGCAGATGGACAGATGGACTGATGGGCAGATCCTTCTCTGAAGCACACCACTTGTCTCAAGTCAGGCCTTAGGGTCCTGAAGCCTCTGAGGACTTAACTGAAAATGCCCTTTACCAAAATGTGCACCCTCAGGATGGGATGGCACTGGCGGCTTGTCGGAGGCACACAACTGCAAGGAACTTATGGACCTAGGAGGACCAAGGTTGGAAATAAGAATGATAGTGAGATTTGCAAGAAGAGAGTTTTGAGATTCTAGTATATGACACAGCATCTCTCCAGGTTTGCTTTATGAAACTCTATGTTAATCTTACAGAGAAATTCCACTGACCCTTAACTTATCCTGAGGAGCTAAGGCAGTGGTTCTCAGCCTTCCTAATGCTGTAACCCTTTAATACAGTTCCTCATGCTGTGGTGACCCCAGGCCATAACATTATTTTTGTCGCTATTTTACAGCTGTAATTTTGCTACCGTTATGAGTCATAACGTAAATATGTGATATGTAGGACATCTGATTTGTGACCCCTGTGAAAGGGTCATTAGACCCTCAAAGGGGTTAAAATACACAGGTTGAAAACTACTGTTCTAAAGAACAGTGCCAGAAAGGTGCCAGAGTTCTCAGTACATGGTTCCTGGTCCAGAGGCACCAGCAGTCCCAGGGAACTGTTAGAAAGTACAGCATGTTCACAGGTCTGGCCTCGGACTTAGGAAACTCAAATTTTGGCAACAGAGTAAAAAAATCTGCTTTTTAACAAGCCCTCCAGGTGCTTTTGTTAAATCTGAAAACTGCCTGCCATTATAGGCTAACTCAGTAAGATGGTGTGTCTCTGATCTTAAACCTAGCACCAGTTTGCTGCAAAGTTTAATCAACAGGAAACCAAAGATTGAAGAGTACCTTCCACAATATGGCTTGCATTCAAATTGTCTGAATTCCTTGACACAATGACCTTTCAAAAGAACCAACCACTCCGAACACAAGATGCTGACTCACTAACTTCTTTGGATAACTTATCAGTCTAAGTAGAGGTTATTCTTTGAAAACTCAGGTTTGAGCAGGCCTCTGAGAAGAATCACTAAGTCCTCTGTTCTGATCCAAGGCTGTTTTCCATGAGCCTTCTGCCAAGACTGCTGAATTCCATCTGGAAGAGCAGAGCTTCCTGGGCTGGACAGAGGACAGATTCATAAAGCAGGGCCTCTGTACGGAGTCCCTGAGTATTCACTGAGTATGTGATCTAGCCAACATCTGAGAGAACCAACCACTCACTTGTCTGTTAGTATTTCTGACAATAACAGGATATGAGACAGATGCACAGTTGTTATAAACCTTTAAAACAAACAGGACACCTAGAAGATGCTTCAGTCCTTACAAAGGATGGGAAATCTCAGATCAAAGGGTGACTCTCAAACTGTAATGCCGAATAAAAATGCAGACTGGGGGAGGGTCTCAATATGAAGCACTTTGATTGAGTTGGTGCTGGAGGAGGGGCATGAATGTGCTTTTTAAACTATGCTTAAGAGATTAAAAATCTGTATTTAAGCTATCAACACTGTTCCTTCTGCAGTTCACTGTTCAGGAGCTTTACTAGAGGGTAATGAAAAGATTTATTTATTTTTTTTATTTTTAGGGAAATGAATCAATATGGTAGCAAAAAGAACAAATTCCCCCTTCTCTAAATGTATGCTAAAGCAGTCTTCATTAAATGAATATTTAACCTTTTCTCAATACAAAAGTTAAGCATGATCACTATAAAAAATCAAAAAGGAATGTAAAGAGATATAATATAAAATACCCACCACTTGGTACATTATATTTTCTAGAGAACATGCTGGCCCTAACACACACACACACACACACACACACACACACACACACAATGGGAACAGAATTCAGAAAAAAGTATACAGAGTTTTAAAGTTTTAAAAAGTATATATGTGTTTTTTAATTGTTAACATTATTAACTATCACTCCTTGAGTCTTTTAGATATAAATGACAGAATGATAAAAACTTTAAAATTAAGAAATTGAAATTCTATTTATATAGCTAGCATATAAGTACAAATATTTGTGCCATTTGTAGGAGTATGCTAAAAATCTGTTTTTTTTTTTTTTTTTTAATAAAGCAATTTGGTGCTTATAAATTTTAGGTACTTTTACTAGTTGAGTGAATGCATGCACATAGAAGCAGTTACCTAGAGAATAAATTGATGTAAGCTTTGGCATTTGTGAAACTTACTAGACCAAAGTTTTCTCATTAAATCCAAAGGGAACCAAAAGACCACTGAAATGAACCAGACTCACCCCTACCTGCTTAACATGCCCATGGAGTCTATAAACAAATTCTTTCAACCAGAAAATAGTCAAAAAATAAGCTAATTTTACAGAATGCATTCACCACAACCCGAGAGCTGAATTCTTGGAGATTTATAAATGAGGCACAAAATAAGTGAGTTTAGTTACTGCCTACCTACATCCATATTCCAAGGCTTGCAATGGCTTCAGCATTTAGCTGTTGCTGGAACACAAGATGCTAAGGAACAAACTGTGCTTATTAAGGGTTGGGTTAGGGCCGAATGCAGCAGGACATGAATGAAGTCTATGCATTCTCTAAAGCAGGACTCGCGTGTCATCACAAATCATCTCTGAAAATGGGTCTCACTCCCCCTTCCTCTGTGTGTTTGTCTTCCACAGTACTCCTGTACTCATAAACACAAGAGAGGACAGAGAATATCAAATACATGATGTTAGCTAAAGAACAGGGACAAATGACTGTCAGGAATAATGAAGCTAGATACTCTAGGAAATTTGTCCTTTGAGAATGACAGAACATTATACATATTATCATCTCTTTCCTTTTTCCCTATAGACAACAAGCAAGACAGGCAGACATCTGGTCCCTAAACTAGCTATGACATGTAAACTGTCAATGCACAGATCTTCCTACTCATAGCACTAACCTCTCAAACCTGGGACATTTGGGACAGATATTGACACATAAAACATTGGTAGGACACCTTTGATCATAATGCTCCTGTGATTAGTAGCTTCGTGGCTAAAACATCTCTTCCTTGGAATCCCATGGAGAATATATATAATTTTCCTTGCATAGATGATGAAATTGAATGTAAAAACAAGTGAGTTACTGGCCACCTGATTAACATTAGAGAATACTAATTAGGGTAAGCAGTACGTGGTGGTCTTGGCTGAAAAGACAGAAACGGATTCATTAGGGAGGAGGAGGCAAGGCTCAGCTCGTTTATATTGACCACAACATGAAATCAAGTGTTCCAGAACCAGAACTCATTAAAAAGTGCAGAGAGAGAAAAGTGAGCTGAGACTGTTTTGCTTAGAAGCTTAAAGACTGTTGGAAACAAAGTATCAGGATACCCACAGTTTAAGGGAAACCAGAACTACCCATAAAGATTTCAAAGGAGTCAACTTCAAGGACAGGGAAGGATTCGTGAGGGTGGTAAGGAGAGGATTAAGTGGAAGTTATAAAGTGAAATTAGTGCAAAGGCAGTCTGAGCTACACATCAGGAAGCAATTTCCAGCTCTAATTTTCATTAGGAGCACAGAATGATCTGTGTAGTGATGACCCTTCATCATGACCATTATTTGAAATTACTGGCACTCACATGCATAAACAGAGTGGAAATTAAATATAGACATGGAAGAGAGAGCACTGTGACCAATTTTTTTTTAATCTTCCAACTGCATTTTCCAAAATAAAATACCCCAGTATAGTAAGCTTTCAATTTACAGTATTCAATTACAATGTATTTGGGGAACCACTACTGACTTCCATACTCACCCCTCGACATCTCTGATCCCTCCTGCTTTCTGCTTGGCACTACACAACTCCGCACTCTGTTGCAAGCAGAACTTTTAGGAGAATCTGAGTGGAGGAAAGGAAGTGGCCACTTCTTCCACTACAAGAGCATGCTCCCAAGCCAACCCGTGGCTTTCCCCTTTTCCAAAGAGACCCTCCCCTAACATTGTAAAGGCTTTGTTGTCTGTTTTGTCAGCCTACAGAAGAAGATTCATTTGTTCTATAATCACCCTTCAAAGATGCAGATTCTTTTCTGTGTCAGCCAGATTCTATCAGTAATTTACACTATGAACCAGACTGGCTGTCTTGAAGAAATCAGAGTTGTTAACTATGTAGTGGGAAAAGAAATGGTGGGAGCCTGAAGGAGTAAGATGCTGCCTGGCTGTGAGTTGACCTTGTGCCTTAGATACAGACAAGTGAAGAGAAACAGGGACACATGCTGTGTTTTGCTTCTTCAAGTCTAGCAGGATTTCAGGACCCAGAATTTAACCCAATGCTAACACTTTAGTTGACCTTACTGTTGACATACACAGCTTTTTGAAGAGAGGGGGTCAGGTCAGGAACTTATGGTAATAACTCCCTTTTGTAGCCAGCTAGGCTCCCCTCAAACCTGACAGTGACCTTAATTCCTTGACCAAGCCAACTTGTTCCTACCTTAGGCCTGTGCACTCATGTCTTCCCTTGCACAAAACAGCCTTCTTTCAGAGAGTTCTTCCTATCACTCTGGTCTTAAAATAAATGTCACCTCTTCAGATGGGCCTTCACTGAGCCAAACCAATTCTGCCCACTTGCTACTTAGAAGCAAGTGATTTCCTTTCCTTTCCTTTCCTTTCCTTTCCTTTCCTTTCCTTTCCTTTCCTTTCCTTTCCTTTCCTTCCCTTTCCTTCCCTTTTTCCCTTCCTTTCCTTCCTTTCCTTTCTTCTTTCCCTTCCCTTCCCTTCCTGCACTTAAAGGCCTACTGGGAATGCTATCTGTGATTCACCTGTGCCCCTTGCTAAAATCCAGATGTTATAAACGCAGGCTACAGTCTTAGGATGGCTGCAGTCTACCCTCTATGTGAACTGTCCCTGGACATGATGAGTTATTCTGGTTACTGGTTGTTCCACCTGGAAAACCATGTGGGACATCACTTCCTTTGTAGCTTGGAGATATCTCCAATATGAACAGCACAAAGGGATAGACAATAAAAATCTCCAACCTGATATCCATGGCTCTAATTCCCAAGCTGGGTCTTTTTTTTTTTACTATTCTCAGCTTACCAGTACTTCCATTCTCAAAGACCACCACAGAGAAGCCACGCTAAGTGATTATTTCTGCCCAAATGTGCTCACTTCGTCAGCTGAGAACATGCTCCACAGTGACAACACAGACTGCACTGCCCCGGGTCCTCGAATCTGTGTTTGTGTGTGTGTGCACACACATGCGTGAGAATTGTGCTTACAGTATATTTTCCAATCCATTTTATACCAACTGTTCTTGTTGGTGGTGGTGGTGGTGTTGAGTCAGATTTTCTTTTTGTATCCCTGGCTGTCCTGAAACTCACTGGGAAGAGCAGATCAGTCTCAAACTCCAGAGATCCACCTGCCTCTGCCTCCTGAGTGTTGGGATTAAAGGCGTGCGCCACCATGCCTAGCTGTCTTCTATTTTGTATTATACTTATCTATATTTAAATTTTCTCTTTTTGGTTCTTTGTGGCGTGGGTTTCATGTCTATTCCTTTTACCTCCAAAGTGTTTAGTATTGAGCTTTAAATGAACACATAGGTACTAATTCCATTATGATCTGAAATGAGATGAAATAAAAGCTATCTGAAATGAAAGCTATGAGTTGTCTGGCGTCCAAATAAGTAGCAGTTTTCCTAAGGACTAACTGTGTGTGGTGGTTAATTTTTACTGCTACTCCAAACGGACTGAGAAATACTTAGGAGATTTGTAAGTTATATGTCTGGTGTATCTGTGAGGCTTTCCCACAGAGGATTAGGTCGTGAAGGTGCTGACATAATCAGTGGTTTAATCCACTAATGGATTAGAAATTTCAAAAGATTCCAGAAGTGGGGTTAGAACTGTGGAAGATGGGGGCACAGCTGGACAAAGTAAGTCACTAAGGGTAAACCTTGGGGTACTTTTTCCACACTTCCTTCTTGCTGCTTTGCTTTCTGTCCTCCATGTGAACATCTCCTCTCCCTGAATGTTCTCACAGCCAACATGATCTGCCTCACGAAGAGTCCAGGATCAATGAAGCCAAGGACCAGGACTAAAATCTTTGAAACCGTGAGCCAAATAAAAATGCCTCCTTCTTTAAGTTGTTTTTTTTTTTTTTTTTTTTTTTCTATGAAGTGTGTTGTTTAAGTAGTTAGAAAAGTAACTTATACGCTGGGTTAAGTTGCAGGAGGCAGTATTATCCTTAGATAGTAACATCTTAAGTTACCACTGACTACTTTATTTTATTTTAAATTATAGACTTTTAAACATAAATACGTATATGTTGCACTGCCTACACATAAAGATATAGGTCTAAGTGAAGATCCAAGACTGAGATTGGATGTGGAAAGCTGTAGCCCTGAAGCTGTGTTATCTTAAACTGAAGACCACTTTCTCTTCAGCAGGCTGAAACCTCAGGAGTGTGCTGACACTCTGAACATGTAGAAAGAGCAGACAGAACAGAAAGAGCAGCGTTTGCCCCACAGCACAAAACACACCGTTGAGCACCAAGGGGGTTGTTGTATGTCACAATTCTCATATGCTTTACAATCATTCCTACACCAGCTAACTGCTAATAAGAGCACAGAGCTCCCTGCCACAAGCCCACAAACACATGTTCCTTGGCTATTTTAATAAGAACTGGCCCAGGTTTATAGCAAAATAACTTGACTCAGGACTTTCTGCCAAAAATTTCATCTTGTAAGTGCACCCAGCCACAGCCACACACACACACACACACACACACACACACACACACAATTTTAAATTTTAAATTATAGACTTTTAAACATAAATACATATATGTTGCACTGCCTACACATAACAATATAGGTCTAAGTGAAAATCCAAGGTATGTTTTTGCAAGAACAGGGAGGATATATTTTCAAGGGCAAAAGACATCTTCAAAATAAACAATTACTTTTAAATGTCTGATCAATAGGAAATAACAAATAAAAACTAATTTCAGAGTAAGGGAAAGTGACATTTCCAGCAGCATTAATAACAAGCCGGTGTCTTGCAGGTATGTCTGCTGCTGGAGGAGGCAATCAGCGGCCTCGCCCCTGATCTTCCTGCACTGATGGCCTGTGCCACTGTACCAGTTCTTCTCAAGGAATTCCATGTGAATTTCTACAAGCTGCTGAGGTTAGCAACTGCACAAATATTTTCTCAATTCTCTGCTTCACCTTAGGGGAGGGCTGTATCTCATATTTTCAACATTTATGAATAGCCTTGCAATCCAAAATGCTGTTCTGAAAGTCAGAAATATAATCACATGAGGTCCCCAATTCTGAGGGCCTGTGAGCATCTTGTGCTGTTTTGTATTTATGATCACATAACCCTCACAACTCCTTATAAAAGGTATTATTCCTATTTTGTGAATAAAAAATGAAACACAGAAGTTAGGTTTAGTGTCTGGAATATTCACAGCTAAAGATAAACAGTAGACATGGCATTCAAACACTCTTCCTATTGCTGACACTGGATCGTTTAACTGTATGGAGCTTTTTTTCCTGCTCTTATGATCTCTACATGGGAAGTTAACCTTCCTGGAGAAGGACACGAGAGAAACCTCCTGGATCTAAGGTACATGACCAATTATGCTCCTGGACGCAGTGGGTATTTAGAATCTAGTGGGAACTGCATCTCAGCTGAGGTTAGGCTGGGCTGGATGGTATGGTTGGACAGCTCAAATCTACTATGTTTACTGAGCACCTTCTGTATGGTCACCACTTCTAAATAGGACAGAATTTCACTTAGCGTGATTTTCAGTGCTGCGGATAGAACCCAGAGCCTTATGCATACCAGGCAAGCACTCTATCGTTGAGATACATATCCAGCCTACCATGCCGCAACTGCAGAGATTACGGTAGTCTTCATCCTCATCCAGTTTACATCATGGTTAGGGAGCGAGACTAGTGAGATAGTAAGCAAGTACTCGACAGAGTACCTATTGGAGTACTTATTGGCAAGTACTCATGGTTCCCACCTAAGTACTGATTGTTGAGGCACAGGGACATGTCTGGTTCAGCCCACACTGAAGAGGGATTCCTTAAGAAGCCATGAGAGGGCAGGCAGAGAGAGGTGAGCAGGTGAGCTGTGGGCTGGGTAACTTGGTCGGGTGAGTCTTTACTCTGTAGTACGTTCTGTATGAAAGCACTTATTAACTGAAGCCTTTGAGTGGGGCATCCCAACGCTATCTTATAGGCAACAGTTGAAGCATGGGAAGTGTAGTGATATGCACAGAGTTGTACAGCAGTTAAGGTAGTGAGCCTGTGCTTCTGAATCTCAAGCCCTTAAGGAATCACCCCTGCACCCTGTAGGGTCATTAGATGCAGTAAGTTTCTGAAAACAGAAGGGAAAACCCAGGACTAGGGCATACTTGCAACAGTATGGCAAGAAGAGTAAGGTGGAATGTTTGCACCTTCAGATGCTGCTTCTCCTCAACTTCTTACCACCCTCACAACACAGGGCATTTCTAACAAGAAGGCAGAGGTCTTCTGGAACTAGCAGTCTATCTGAAGTGACACAAAGAGCCTTGGCTACCACTTCTAGTCTCCTTATGGTATTTGTCGCAGCCTCTCAAGCACTCTCTTGATAGTTCCTTTCCCCCACAAATGAGGAGACTTGATAAATATATTTTCATGACTCAGGTGGCTGCTTTCCCATTGGTGCACCCCACTTTCCACCTATGCTGCTTCTCAGTCGTCACCTCATGAGTGGTGTATGCTGTATAGCTAGGAGGGACTGGGTGACAAGCAAATGTATACTGTGTCGGGAGCAAGGGGATGTGACCATTCTGTTAATCAGACTCTATTTGGTATTAAATGTACTTTTCAGTTTCTAAGAACATGCTGCATGTTAACATATTTATTGCTGAAGTTGGATCTTGAATGTTTTCCATGGGTCCATATTGTAAAGGTCTGGTATCTAGTCCAAGGTGTAATGACAGTACTGGGACTTTCAGTAGTTGGGCCTGGTAAAAGGAAGTGAATTGAGGTATTATAAAGAGGATGGTTGGAGCCCCAGCCCCTTTCTCTCTTGTTTCCCAGGTACCATTAGGTCAACAGACATTCTCTATTAACTCTCTCACCAAATGGGCTACATGACCATGGATCCAAAACAGAACACATCTACCATGAACTGAAACCCCTTACACTGTGAGACCAAATAAACTTTTTCCTACATGTTGTTTCAGATGTTTGTCATAGTAATGACAATGTGATGATCAACAGAATCATCACAACATTAGGTACAGAAAGAACTTTTACTCAGTTTTCCAACAAGAAGAGCAAGGCATAGGCAGGGTATATACCATACCCAAGGGTACATAAGGGCAGCCAAGATGGCAGGATTCAGTTCTATAATCTTACCAGAGCCAAGTCTTAATTATTACCTTCTCCTGCTAACTAACTCTCAGGAGAAAAAGTGGGACAACTCATATTCCAAACGTTATCTACTAGCTGCCCCAGAGCAAGTAGGTGTAACGTCTTTGTGAGCTTAAGTACTTATTACAGCAAAGAAACACAATGTAATAAAAGAAGCATGCAAAACATCAGTACTCATAAACAGCACAAAGACAACAGGAACTTATTCCTAAGACTGAAACGACGTTTACCAGGCAAGTAAAAAAGGTGCAGAGAACAAGTTAATAATGGCCCAGACAAAGACACAGTTTCATATCTAACCTACTATTAATTAATTTATGTATTGCCACTAGGGAGGAGGCAGTCAGTATTAAGTTCGATCAAATGTGGAGAAGCATCAGTATTGCTGTGACTGTTAGAACCGTAATTACTGAGTTCCGGTGCCTTCCTTATTCACATTTTCAGAATGCTTTGCTGTTCGCCTGCCACAGCATCTTTTGACAGGCCTGACAAGCTTCTCAGAGACTAGGACACTCCTCAAAGAGAACAAAGGCGATCTGATTTGTAAATCCTGGCAGGCTTCTGATCCAAATCTGGTCTCCAAAGAATATCTGCCTCCTGTCTCCTTCCAAGGGTCCCTATGTTATACCTACACTTTCAAGGAGCACAGAAGAAACTCTGGCCAGCAAGAGTGGGATGCTGGCTGAAGAGCTGCAGGGCCCTAGGCTCAGGATAGCTAGCTTACACTGTGAGCCGTGTGACTTTGTACAGAGGTACCCGCGGTAATAGGAAACAGCACATCAAAGTACATGAACTGGCTGTCTAATTAGGTTAAGATGGAATGGAAGTGAAAGGACGATTACTGCCCTGCTTCCAGCTCTGACTATCTCTCAGGGTTCTGGACCTAATCTTCTTAGGTTGGTACTTGAGACAAGATCCCCACTGTCCACAGTTATGCCTGATGCTACTTAACAGTTTGTCACTGAACATTGATTTCTTTTGCTCTTGCCCAGCTTCTGAGTCTATGTTCACAGCATGGGCAAAATTGTCCAGAAAAAGACCCAGGAAAATCTTGGCAAAGCCTGTACCTCTCTTCCTTAGTACCAAAGAGTCTGGGCTGGTCATGGCAGAGCTCAAGTGTTCCCCACAAGATCTGTATGGTGGATTCCTCCAAATGTATTTTACTTGACTACAGGGTCACTATGGACCAACAGTCAAATATGCCTGGTGTCCTTATGAAAGAGAGATATCTGGACACAGCCATGGCTCCAGGAGAGAACCACGTGAAGACTAAATTGTGCTGCCTAAGACCAAGAGCTTCAACGACTGGGAGAAAACCTGCAACAACATGTCTTCCTGACTCCTTCAGGGCAGCATGGCCTCTCTGCACCTTGATGTTTCTCTTTAGTCTCTAAAACTATCAGAGAACAAATGTCTAACATTTAAGCCAATTCATTTATGGATCTCTTTAATGACAGTTCTGGGGAACTGCACCCTTAGCATCCGTTTCACAGTTGACCTGCACAGGATAATCCCTTCATTTCACTCTGTTTACTATGATCCACTAAGGGTCAAGCCCAGACTGAAGGGTGAAGATGATGACACTGCCCCTAAAGAAGGCCAACGCCCTCGGTGGGGTTGCAGTAAGGTGGTTCTGGTGTAAAGGAGAGGTGGGAAGATTCTTTCTGGAAAGTTTTCAGGAAAGACTGTCTAAGGTGAGTCCTTAGCAGCTCCAGTTTCTATGAAGGCTGAATGATAGCACACTGCTGATGGTCCAGAACACGGAGAGAAAGTAAGGTGCCATAATATAGTAAGAGTCCCTGGGTACAAAGATACTGATCCCAGCATCCTTACTGCCAGCCAGAAGATGTACTCACCAGCCTTTGCCACTTCTCAGTGATTCTGACTGAGAGACCTGGGGTGGGGACAAACATATGTGCCCCTAAATGTCCTAGCAGTGGGGTTAATATTCAGCCCCCACAGATTTTGTTTCAGCTTCATAGTACTTCTCAAGCATGGCACACACAGTAGATGATAGTATGCAACGTAATTAAAGTAGAAGCAACTTGGCAACGTCTATGTGGGAACTGTGGAAAATACCCCTATCTGTTCTTTGTATCACTGCAATGATACAAAGAATACAATGGAAGGCACTGAGCAATTTTGAAATCACTGAAATGATATTTACAAAGGAAGCTATAGGACTGGTGTTCAAATATACTTTGAATTGTTGAAAGTTCTGTGTGGTTGTAAGAAATCTCAACTGTTTAACACAGAATGAACCACTGACCACTATGGATGCCTAATAGCACTTGTGACCCTCACTTGTGACCCTCACTTGTGACACTCACTTGTGACACTCACTTGTGACACTCACTTGTGACCCACAGTTAGGAAGTCCATGCTTATGCTATGCTGTGCTATTCCAACTTTTCATTTGGGGTAGAACAAAAACTCACAGATTTAAAAGGTATAGCCACAAGCTAGATCCCGTTACACTGAAGTCCCAAGCCAAACGTTTAATAGAATGTTGATCCTGACCCGACTCAGACATGTGACTCCTACAAAGTTTAAGTTAACAAACAACACGGACAGGCAGCCAGTACATGGGAAGGCTGATGCCAGAGGAGAAGGTTTACAGAAAGGGTTTCTCAGCGGCTTGACTTTCTAAGCTATAGAAGGGGACTCTTAGAATTTGCCCTGAGCTGTACAGGTGCACAGAGACAGAATGCTGGAAAATTCCTCTATGGTGTTAGTAAGAAGTCAGCAAGAATCAAACAGGCCAGTTTTCCCCAGCAAAAGGAGTGCATTTAGAGCAGTACCCAGCTATTTCCAGACTCAATACAACATTTACGATACCACCTTATCTAGTCTCCAAACCCAAACTGGACGGTTCTCAATGAAGCATGCCTCAAGAACAAAAAGTTTCTGCCATTAACAGAAACCAAGCAACAACAGAGACAGAAAGAAAACAAAACCACCAAACTCAGGTTTTAGTTCTTGCTTTGATTCACACAAAAGCACATTCAGCAGCTGCTATGACTTTACTCTCAGAAACACATGAGCTTCTGAAGTTGGGTATTAATACATGTTATTATTTTAAGCTATGCCTTTCAGATTTTTTAAAAACAACAACTTGTAGTAATACTTTTAACTGGCTGCCGAGTTCCCAGCGCCTGCACAGCAGCTCACAAACATCTGTACCTCCAGTCCTAGGGAATCTGATGCCCCCTGCTGGCCTCTACAGATATCAGCCACAGATGTGGCACCCAGTCATACATGCAGGCAAAATACTAATTGAAATAAACTTTAATTTAAAATTTTAAAAAGAAATAAATATATTTAATTATTTACCCTTTCTGAGTCTCTTTCACACTCACTAAGGATTGAACTCAGGACTTCTTGTATCTTATCACTTCATCAAAAATATTACAAATTAATAATGATCACAACTGATTCATAACCTATTACTGAGCTTATGCAGTTAGGAAAAAACTATATTTAAAAGAATAACAGCTAAATTATAGAATTCCTGCAAAGAGGAATTTTTATTTATTTATTTTTACTACTGTGATGAAATATCTGAGAAATTAGTTTAAAGGGCAGAAAAGTTTATTTGAATCACAGTTTCAGCCCATGAGACTGGGCCCTGGTGCTTTGGGCCTGTGGTGACACAAAATGTCATGGTAGAGCACAGACACAGAGATGCCTGTTCACTTGGGAGCAATAGGAAGCAGAGACAAGAGGAGACTCAGGTACTAACAGTCTCTCTAGCAGGCCTACACCCTGAATGTCCCACCATCTTCTAATAGCACCATAGGCTGGGAAAAAGGCCTTAATATCTCAGGTCTTTAGAGAGGCATACAAAGTCGAAACAATAGCAAGAATGAGGCAGTCCTTGTACTGACACAAAGAGATTCTCAAGAAAGATTCAGCTGGATTGAAGAGATGGCTCAGCGGTCAAAAGTACATACTAACTCTGCAAAGGACCCAAGTTTGGATCCCAGAACTCATGCTGGAAGGCTTACACTGTCTATGATTCTAGCTCCAGGGGATGGCCACTCTCTTCTGGACTTCATGAGCACCTGCACGCTCATGTGCACATAGACACACATAGACACACACACACACACACACACACTTCTAGGCTCTGTAGGTCTGCCTCCCTGCATCCTTTGGAATGTACAGTCTTGTGAGTCAACATGCTTAGAACTGAAGAATTAGTAGTGGAGGACTCAGAGTTTCTGCAGCAGTGAGGATATTTACAAACTGCCTTAGAATCACTAATCAGCTCTCTGAACCATGTCCCCTTGAATGCTGGCAGCACAGTCCTTCAACGAAGATAAGATGCCAACCCAGTGCATCAGCTTCAAGTTCATTGCTTACCCCTTAGCAAGGAACCAAGAAAGCTTTGCACATATTCTCAGCATACTGCTTCCAATGGAAACAAACTGCTTTGTCTACAATGCCAAGTTCTCAGTGTGCTCGGCCCATTATTCAGTTGTCAGTTTCCCTGACCAAGAAGAAGACATTTTCAGAAAACAATGGGGGCTGCAACCTGATTTCAGAGATCCAGACTCTGCTTGCCAATCAATAGTAACACCACTCTGTCGTCAAGAGGCCAGGTCACCTCATGGCCAGGGTCTCTTCAGGCTCTTTATAGAGCAGTTGGGGGAGAAAGAAGAGAGACAAGAAAGACCAACTTAATAAAAATTAAATTGAATAAGCAACAGGCTAGCATAAAAACAAATATACATATAACCACAGTTTAATTACAGTATAATCTTCTATAATAAATATGCCCATTTGTATTATAAATCAGACTAATTCTTTTTAAAAAGAGCACATGGACAGATGAATAAAGATTTCTAATTTTTCTACTTCAGGCTTTTTAAATCAAAATTGAATTTGTTGGGAAATGGCAGATGATTTCCCAGCACTGTTATTTCTATTCCAAGAAGGGAGAAGACGACGTGCATGCTGGGGAGATGCAGGGGCTCATTCCGGTTGGTCTTTTCAAATTTACATTTTACTTCATTTGGGAAATGAGATCACTCCTGTCTTCTGTTTGGAAAATTATTTTCACTTAAATGTAAATACATGTTCAATACAGTTAAGGGGACAGAGGTTGTGGTGTGATTTTGAAGTGCCACTTTCTGACCCCTCCTAAGCTGCTCAGTACTTCCTGCAAGTGGACAGAGGAGGACAAGTGGAACGCCCCAGCCTGAAAGGTCCCCGAGTGCTGCAGCCATGGCGTTAGGTCACACTTCCCACATAGACATGAGAGCACACCTGAGCACATATTAAAAAGGAAGACAAAGAAAACCCAAAACTGCCCCGTCCCCTGCCTTAATCATGAACTGTTCAGGCTTAACCTTTATCTAATGCTCCATGAATCCTTTGCATTTAGCACTGTGTCTTTTTAATAGATATCCAACAGGTAATACGGCAGAAACAGTATGACAGCAAGTATGAAGGAGCAGGAGAACCGGCTGGCAGCTCCCTGAGCATCCTTTTCAATCTAGTTTTAAGAACCTAGCAAATAAGATCAGGTAGAAAACAAACAAAAAAACAGAATCTTTGCATTAACTCTCAAAAGTCTCCCTGTGCCTCTGGTAGCCAAGACCTCTCTACCAGCCTAACACAAGGAGAACTAACCGGCTTCTTTCCACCACTAGCATCTTGCCTTTTCTGGAACTTCCTATCGCTGGCACCACACTGCTGGTAGCCTCCATGTCTGGTTAGTTTTGGTCCATATCACAGGGCTGAGCTTTACGTGTGTAGCAGGGCAGGTGGGGTTTGTTGCTCTTCCCGCTCTGCTGGCTTCTTTCTGCACACAATTACCTAAGCTCCATGCTCATACCTAATACCGTGTCTTGACTTTCCTTGATTCATCCTCTGTAAAAACCTCAATAACAGTTCTGGTAAGATACAAAAACAGCCTCTGCTTGTAGCATCGAGCCTGGCAAGCCAACAATTTAAACAGCATTGGATATGCTTAGATAAAGCAATGAGAAGTGAGCAGTGGAGAAGAGGGTAACTTCCTGAAACACTCAACCATACAAGTTCATAAAGGCCATCCCCCTGCTCGTCAGCACGTCTGTGGTCACAGTATGACTGTGAGGTGGGGGTACACAGACTACCTGTGGCACCCAGAGATTTGGGGATTCCAGGTGTTTTAAATTAATTACTTTTAAAAATAAATCTACCTTACAATGTGCCTGGAGTATTATTAAGTACTATAGGGAGTTAACTGTGTTTTGATCAACACAGTGTACTGACCATAACTGAACCTTACTTGCTGTCTAATCGTCAGAATTCTGACCAATTACTATATCAGATGTCATCATGGGTTATCAGTTTGGCAGCCTGGTGGTGTGCTATTTTAAATAGTCCTAAACTATTGTCATTAGTTTTCTTTTATGCCTACGGGTGTTTTGCCTGCATGTATGACTGCACTGTGTGCATGTCTGATGCCCTCAGAGACCACAAGAGGGTGCTGGACTTTTCATACTGTGGAAATGTCCTTGTCTCTAACCTACAACTGTTCCTCTTTTGGAAATGTTCTAATTATGAAATATTTCCATCATACAGAATAGTCCAAGAAAGAAGAATACAAGTGCCCACCATCCAGTTCCACTTCTCAAGTGTTCACATCGGACACACGTTCTAGGATTATTGATTTCTCTCCTACTGTACACTGCTCTCACATTATGAAAGTGGTTTAGTCCTCTTCAAGGCATTTGTATTATGAAGAAGTCACTCACAAGTCACCACAAGCACTATTTACATTTTGGTGAATTTTGTTTTCCTCTTGCAAGGGGGATTCCTACCATGGTGTGAACATGCATATACTTTGGAAATGCTTTCACAGTAACGGTCTAGCATATGTGTTTCTTTTGGCTGCTACAAAACTATTATCATTAGAGGCTTCAGAGTACAGCGAGTTATCTTTTTCTGACCAAATCTCATTATTTATTTAGGATATTTCTAGTTCTTTGCTATTAAACATATCAACCTCAAAATATCTTTACACATATTGTTTAACCTTCTTATTTTTAATGCACCCAGAACACATACTTGAATTTTATTCAGTTGTGTTTTTTTTTTTTTCCTGAGGAGAGTGGCTTCTTTGCAACACCTGAGTGAGGGCCAGAAAAGGTTTCACTCCACTCAAAACACATTTACTCAATTCCCACTTAAGATTAGAGATTTTATTTTAATGTAAAGCAAGTTAAAAACACTAGGGCCAGGTATTTGTCCTGAGGTTTTCCAGCTAGCCGGAAGGCAGGTCGACTGCTCAAGAAGCGAGTAGACGGCAATGAGGCACAGGAGTGTCTCCACGGTTACAGCTGATCTTCACAGCCCTGACTGCAGCTGCGGTCCCATCCACAGGAGGAATCGTTCTTGGGTTTTTCAATAAGAATGGGCAGGATGACTCTACTGATAGATAGACAAGGTTGGTCTCACAATATCTGCCCACTAAACCACACTGCTTTGACGTGCATGAAGAGATGGCACCCAAAGCTTTTTTATTCTGAATCCAGTGGTATATGGGACAGAAATGGTACCCTCATTCCCAGCATCAAGCATGGCTTCTGTCCTTCTGGGTGAAGGGTCGTGGGTGTCAGGCACCCTTTCCGGAATGCCAGGAAGCTGTCATATGTAAGATGAACTATACAGCTTATCAGTAACTTCTCACATCTGACCAACTGAACAACTATATCCTATTCCTTGCTCTGCTAAAGATTCATTCTTAAGGCCTTGTAGGCTAGAAAACGTGCCAACAAAATACGATGCCAATGTTAATGAATATGCCCACAGAGCAAATGGGCTGGGCTCACGGTTCATCAATAATTATTTTTCTTTTTCTGAAGACGAAAACAGACATATAAGCAAAACAGACAAGCAGAAAGATTTGGATCAAATGCCCAGGTCCTTACCCATTCACTCATGGTATCCTAGACAAGGGCCCTTCTTTTCAGGGACCATGATAAATCCCCCAACACGTCCCTTAGTGTGACAAGCAGGGAGAAGCATATAGTCAGTCAGCCGATGAGAAAGCAGCAGCTGGAGGCTTCAGGTCATGAGAGCCAATAAGGTCACACACAAGCACAAACTCCATCTGAATCATCCATTGGGGTTGGGTCACTTCACATTAAACAAGAGTGCTGGCCAAATGGATGGATCTGCTGAAATGCTGGATGCAGCAGCAAAGCGCTATACAATACAGGACGGCTCACCGGGTATCAACAGGCCACTCCTTCTCTTCTCCTTGTCCATTTTCTTACTCTGTTGTCTTTCCCACATTGATTGTAAACATGTGTCAGTGTTGACTGTTGAGGCGCCCTCTAGAGACGATCTGACCTAAAGCAAACAGCACCATGTGACCTGAAAGCAAAGCCAGCGTGCACTAGATGGCTTTGCCTTTCTGGGTACTGCTGCTGGGAGCACCTAGGTTCCTCGGGAAACCTGCTAAGTTACTTCAGAGAGGCCGAGAGAGAAAGAAGTAAGTTTCGCTCAGAAAGAGAAACAGCCTTGGCTCTAGTGACAGGCAGGTACAGAAAGGTCAAGGAAATGGTGCTCAAGTCCTGCCAGAGCATCGGAGGGAGGGAGGGACAGCAGGACAGAACACAGTGAACAAGCTGTGGACAGGTGGGAACTGCCAGTATTTTGGCATGAATGCCAATCCAAAGGGCCCTCTTAAATTTTTAGATTTTACAAAAGAACAGGACATAGAGGCAGGGTGGGAGGGCACAGAGTGACAAAAGCAACGTTGCAAGGAAGAGTTTGGAAGCAAAACACTTGCTATCACCTTCTTCATAATCACCATCATAAAAGAAACAGTGACTTAATACATACACTCATTTCAGAAAAAGGGATAGGATGACACATACAGCTTTAAAAACTGTCACTCCAATGTGTCTAACCTTTATTCTCATTTCTCTGCAGCCCAGGGAAATGTTGTCACAGTGTTGCTTCAGGCTAGTTCCTCCAGGGCATAGGAGGGTCTTCTCCACCTCTCTTAAGATGCCAAGCAAGTTACCGAATTCCACAATGAGGACAGACAGGAAGTGCTGGGTTCAGTCTACAGAGGTTTGTGTGGTGAATACAGAGCTGACATTCTTTTGATTCCACACATCACCAGGCACCCATGATGCCTTGACACCCAAAGCTCTTATCCAGGTATCCAAAATTCTACCAGTCACATAGGTGTCTTAAGGCTATGTATGAAATACTTGCAAATTATTTCAAAATATCCAAAAGAGTATGTGGACTTGATATAAGGGATCCATGCGATTCCAGGAATGAAGAATTTGTACTAAAAGACAACAGGTTGTGCAAGAGTCATGCACACGCAAAAGATAAGACAGATTTCCCACAACAGCCTTAGGAACACTCTAAAGACAGTCTGAAAGGCAGTGTACTCATACAGCGAGAGGTCTTGGGATTAGGACTGTGCTTTATGTTCTGTGTGTCTTAATTTTCTATAATATATTTTCATATTTTAGTGACTCATCTTCATTTTCTACAATATTTTCAAAACCAGAACATGAAATCTTTTTGATTTTCAAAGTTTGAGAGTCAAAACTAACACTGTTTAAAAACAAATACACAAACACACAAAAAAACCCAAACCTTCATTTTGAAATTGTGACAATTACCAGAGTTCCTCCATCAGACTGGCCTGCAGACATGGAGGCTGATGTAGAAGGAGCAAGCAGTCTGGGCAGGACTCTCCCTGGGCAGGTGAGCAGCCAGGGGGAGGCCAGGGGCTACATCCCTCATAGTCTCTGCCTGTTTCTGTTTGGCTTTCTAACCTGAGTTCCTGCTTTAGCTTCACTGAATGATAGATTGTATAAAAACAAAAACAAACAAACAAAAACCTTTCCTCCCCTTTGGCTTTTGGGCAGTGGTTTTCATTACAGCAACATAGAAGAAGCAAACGAAAATACTTCTTACAGAATCTAGAATAACTCAGGTCCAACACTGAGTCTATGAAGAACCAAAAACCTAGATTTCCTTTTCAAACCACACAAGCATCCCCGCCTTCCACCGCATCTTTCCCCCTGACTGCAGAACGGTTACCATTAGAATCCAGAAGACATTGCCACTGAAGTGGCACTGTGAAAAGCGAAGAACCCTAGAAAATTCGAGTATTCTTGGTTCTCCGTCCTGCTATAAAAGTGTAAAAATTAATACATCAATGAAAGACCCTAATGTAGGTCTCCAAAGATTTTAGGGCTGTCATCCACCCATTAGGAAAATAACTAGCTGTGTAAGGAGTGATCTGTAAGTACAGAGATGCTTTGCTGCAGTCCTACAAATGGGCTCCACTACCAACACACTCTAACAAGAGAATGGGCCAGAATAGACTAAATGGTTTCCTTAGTCAGTGCAACATTCAAACATGGCAGAGAGCCATTGTCAGGGCTAAGCCATTATTTATGATTATCCATTTCAACCTACTACTTATTAAAAATAATTTCTCAGCTTCAATTTTTATATCAATGACTATAGATCTATCCAATTTCTTACTAAAACTTACATAATTAAAAATATGTGATTCCTATGGTTTTCTCTCTCAAACAAGGATATTCAAACCATACTAGGGAGAGCAAGAGAAAAACTATTTGCAAAAAGAAAAGCTTACAAGCAAATATGGACACACACACACACACACACACACACACACACACACACACACAGTGTCTATCTGCCCTTTCCACCACAGCTATAAATAAAATTGGCTGTGGTTTACTAAATTTGGTTGCAAGTGCGTTTTCACCAAGAGCTCTGCAACACCATCCATCACTAATAACATGATGTGGGGGAAGCAAAGGAGACTGGAGGGGAATTACTGCCTGTGTCTGGAATACATGAGAAAAGTGGAGGTTTCATTTCTTGTCCCAAATATTTTAGCACCTTCTCATTTTACTCCATTTAGTTTGGGTGGAATAGAAGGAGAACTCATTTTGAGAGAGGATTAAAACCTGATCTAATAATAAAATGTTCAGTGACTGGACACATCAATCAAACTGAAGGGTTCACTTGGGTGTGCGGCTCATTCTTCAGGCCTCGGGAAGCCCCAAGTCATTCTTCTGAAGGAGGGCCAAGTTCGCTCGTTACTGACTCATGCTGTCATAGGGTCACAAGGTCCTCAGTCTTTCCCTGAAAAGCATATTTTAGTTTTTAAGGCTAGGAGATTCAGAAAGGAAGTGATATGGCCACCCTTATGCTCTAGCCCATGAAATCATGCTTTCTTTTGCTGGCAGAGATCAGAAGTGCTCTGCATAGAGAGGCAGGCCTGGAAGCAGGCACAGTCTCTATCTAGATTCCAAATTACACATTATGAAACATCCATCAGACTTAAGCTATAATAGCCTGGTATGTGTGCGTGCATGTTTATGCTCACAAGCATGTGTACAAATGTAGAAAATACAAAATGACAATCTGGGCTTAAATTTGAACACTGTCTCTTCCTAGGTAGAAAACCTATACAAATCCACCTCGCAAACACCTGACTTCTGAGTTATAAACTGGCATTAAGGTTACCAACCTCACATAGTAGCTGTGAGGTGATGTTGGCAAACACAGGTCATGGCCGGAGTACAGCACACAGCATGTAGATATGCTCTCTATGGATAAAGTATTCATTCCACCTAAACTATGGCTGCCTGGTGTTTACTACCTGCCAAGGGCCATGGAACAAGACACTTGAACACTAACTCATCTAAGGACTTGGCTAAGCCATCAGCACTTAATCAAGCGACTCAGTTGTGAAAGGTTCTCCTGTCTCTACTTGTTTTGGACTGGTAGCATGTGTCTGCCTTCCTCAGGAGTCTAAGTCACTGGGTCAAGGCTGCCGAGATCCCTTTTCACAGAGGAATTAGTGGAGGACTGAGAATGTTCTGTGTGGTGGTGGCGGTTGCCTGGCCAATTTCATGGACAGTCCCTTCATGGCTTTGGCAGATTCTGGCACTGTCTACTAAAATAAGTCTGGAACCAAACTATGGCTTGCCTATTTTGACTTGTGTACATTTTCTGAATACAAGAGACTATTGAGAGGGGCTAGGGTGAGTGGAGCAAATGTTTGTTGATTTCCCTGAAAGCACAAGCTGTTTCTCAGTGATGAGAAAGGCACACTCACTCATCATAAATTAATACTCCGTCTACAGCACTGCTTCCCAAGTGTGCCTCAGAATTGCCATGAGGTGCTGGGCCTCAGTCTGGAAACCTGGGGCAAGAGGACATGGGGCTAAGTACCTGCAACTCAAATCCTGTTCCAGAAGCTGCTGCTGGTGGCCAGGCTGTCTATCTGTGGAAGAACCTTGCTAATATCATATCATAATATCATATCAGAGAATATATATATAATATCATATATATAATATATATAATATCATATATATATATATATATATATATATATATATATATATATCATATCAGAGAAGCCAGCACACCACCAAGAAAGGAAGGGATACCATGTGCATTCAACAGTTGTTAAATGAATAAATTCATGAATAAATAAGCAGATAAATAATATACCTTCATCAGTGCTGCATATTCTGTGTTTTTAATATCATACTTTACAACATATAAAAACCAAGATAGCTTACAATTTCCTTTAATTGGAAACTGATTATATTTTGGATGGATCTTAAAGTGGAAGGAGACTATAATATGAGCATTCACATGTACACTCACACATTCCTACAATGGGCTGCTCTATGAACCTCATTATCACTGCCTTACTTTTATTAATAAAACCTGTAGTTTAGGCTGGACAAGTGGTCGTCCAGCTGAAGACTCCAGCTCTGCATCACCTGCAAGTGTGTGTGCTCACCAGCAAATGCTCCTTCCCATAGGCTGAAGAGAAGATAGGGAGAGGACCACTTTTAATGAAGATCATCCAGGGAGAGAAGATGATCTCCCCACCCCAGCAGAGGTGGGCAATGTAACGGTAAAATGCTACACTGCAAGCATGTTGATGTGGCAGGCTATGCTGCCTTGACTACTTAGTCTCCCACTCCGGTGCAGACGCAAGTACAGACGGTGAGAAAGCAAGCGCGTGACTGTGAGGCACCTGAACCTGACTTATGGACATGAAACAAGAGTTTAACTTTCATAGCTGTAAGACTTTTTCCAACGATTTAAAAATAATACAATAACTATTTTTAGTATGCAGACCATACTAAAACAGAAAGCAAGCCAAATTTAGCCAGGGGGCACCATTTGCCAATCCTTATTCTTGATAGTGATGAAGCAGCAAATAGAAGAACCGGTCTTTAGAGCTGTGGAGTGGAGGTCCCACGCACAGCCACTTGCTTCCACTGGGGGCAGGGAGAAGCTCCTCTCTTTTGTAAGGGATTGTATTGTGGAGTCCATGTCCATGAAGCACAGCATGTAACTGTATCCATGTACCAAACACACAAAGTTATACTTTGATATGGGAAGACCTGACTCTTTACATCTTTTTGCCCTTGCGGTAGAAGCCAGGGACTTAAGAATGTTAACTAGAGATCTGGGGATTGTAAAGCCAAGAGAGAGAACAGCAGACATCTCAGTCTACAGACATATCCTGGCTGCCAAGAAAGATCAGCAGGCTAGATCCAGAGTCTTTACCTGAACCCTGAGTAGCCAGTGCAATTCCATATCCTCACAGGCTCTAAAGTGCATCCTATGTGAGATATGAATCAAGATAACACTCACTTTCCAACAGAGAAAGAGTGTAACTAATATAAGGAACAACACTTCACAGGGTCTCCATGATGGCTTTCTAGATGCTCTGTTAGAGCCAATATTAAGCCCTAGGGTCTCCTTGACCAGCTCTTCCTCTGTAGATACAGTCTTCCTCTGACTGTAGTTAAGTCTAATGCCACATGCATACTGTGCTTGATGACACTGATTTCTAGAATGAGAACGGGAAAAATCTCGTGCTTCCCCGTTTAACCCACAGCTTTCGACATTGTCCCTATGTTGGAGTGCCCCTAAATTTCAGCCACACTCTGCTTCCACCCATTGTCCCAGGTCCAGAGAAACTAATGGCAGTTCACATGGCTGTCAGCCCAAATATTAAGGAACTCATATTATAGGCCCCAGGAGACCTTTGTTTGTGGCTATAATCCCAGTCTTTCCAGGAGGGCCTAGGACTTGGTTGGTGAGACTGGATATGAAAAGAGGCTGCTGGGTTAGATGTTCTCAAAGGTTCCTCCACTGCACCAGCTAGTTAGAAAGCACCATTTGAAAGCCATCCCAGGAGGCCATTAAGTGCATACCAAAAGCGTTTCATCAGGAGGGGTTCCTTGCTTTTAGGCCCTATATTATAGTACTCATATTATAGTCGGAAAACATATGTGAAAGGAGCCAGTACGTGAAAAAAATACAGAACAGAGAAATACTCAGTAGAAGCAAATTTTACCAAGAGACTTAAGCTGGCAATGTACTGCAGGCTGTGTAGGGCAGGTCTCCCGGTTCAGCAGAGGTCATGAGAGAAAGGCTCTGCAGATCAGAGGGTGAGCGATGTGCTGTTCAGAAGGAGACACACAGGAGTTGTCAGGGAACTGGCAGGTGCCTGGGGAAACTCGACTATCTTCAACAGCTTTTCTCCAAATCGAAAACTGCTTTGACAATCAAGAGTTACTTTGAAAAATCCAAACAAGAGAAATCCACACAGAAGGAGCAAGAACAAAGTCATGGACTTGGTTGGCAGTAGAGAGGATGGAGATAAATGGGGCTGCAGCTCGAGGATCAGTGAGGTGAGGTGCTGGGTGCCACCATGGGAGGACAGCATCTGGGTCAGCTCGCTTTGGAGTGGATACAATGCTAAGTAGAGTGCTTGGCGTGACCAACCTTTCCAAAGGCTCCTGCTGCTGCTATGGGGGACAAGGTTGGGCAGTGGAGAAATTGAGAGGCAAGGAGACCAGGTAGCACCAGATGATGGTGGCTTCAGAGTCCCAGTAACCTTACAAATGGCCGTATGAATGAGTAAAGGGATAGGGAGATGACTCAGTGAGACAAACACCTGCTGTGCACTACCTAAGGCCTAAACAACCTTTAAAACCAAAGCCTTGATATTCCTTATAAATAAAATAAAATTGGGAAATAACGTGCACTGAATTTAAAGGCTCTGTTAGGTTAGATTTTGATAACTTAAAACCAGCTACTTTTATAAATTCAAATTTGTTCAAAATAGCAAGAAGCACAAGGAGACATAATAATGGTTGCTGGTGCCTCCCAAGTAGTAAAAACTGGCTTGCAGGGGAGGAGGGTAGCAATGACGACTACCCTGTAGATACACATATTGTACATAACCAGATCTATAGCAGATCCGTGGTATTAAAACTTCTTGGGAGAGATATTAATAGGGAAAACATTTTATTTCTTTAAGTATGTGGGGTACAGCTAACACAATGGTTGACAAGTGATGATGTGCAGTAGTCCTTGTACAACCCAGCACAAAGCCTCAGGTCTCTTCTTATCCAGCACCTTTCCCTTCATAGCACTGCTTACCCTGTTATGTTCCCTGGCTTTCTGCCTCTGCTTTCTTTTGATTTTACTCCTGATAAACACATAGGCCCCAGGAGACCTTTGTTTGTGGCTATAATCCCAGTCTTTCCAGGAGGGCCTAGGACTTGGTTGGTGAGACTGGGTATGAAAAGAGGCTGCTGGGTTAGATGTTCTCAAAGGTTCCTCCACTGCACCAGCTAGTTAGAAAGCACCATTTGAAAGCCATCCCAGGAGGCCATTAAGTGCATACCAAAAGCGTTTCATCAGGAGGGGTTCCTTGCTTTTAGGCCCTATGCTGAGGGTCAGCTGTGTTTTAGAAAGACTTCTTCTATGTGTTTAGCAAAGCTGGTGTGCCTAAGACTCATACTGGCATCAGGTGACAATGACAAGATTGCAGGCTTTCTAAACATCACCAGCTAGACAGAAACCAATCCATATTCTGCTTCCAGCTCTCAAGAAGGAGGCTATGAGTTACTTAGGAGTCATTCATTTAGGTTGGTGAAAACATTAAACATTTCTGTATAGCAACTATAGAGGCACAGACAGGAGCACAACACGTGGATCTACAGGAACATGGTACATGGAGCTGGGAGAAAGTAGAGTCTAGAGCAGGGAACAGCTCTGAATCTCTAAGTTTTGGTTTGAGCTCTGGTTGTCTTCTACTGACTGAAAGGGACAGTGGTTTAAGCACACTACTGTTCCCACTCTTTACATGCAAATGGAGAGCTGCCATGCGCCCCTGGGTGAACTGACTCTGAACACAGAGCGATGCAGGCATTTAGCAAGTGGTCAGAACTATGACAATCAGCCATGTGGCTTTTACATACTGTTTTGTACTTGAAAAATCATCTAATCTAAGAAAAATTGACCCTAAAGCTTCATAAGGAATAAAACTGCTAAAACTCTATAGAGCCTAAAGAACACTTCTGTTTTTATAAAAAGCCAAAATGTAAGTAGCCTTAAGTACAAACTTTATCTCCAAAGAAATGGAGGCTCCAGGATGGAGAGCTCTCAGATAACCTGCTGTCTCTCTCAGGCACTGTTGGCAAACAGCTTCTTTTATCTAGAAATACAAACTATGTCTGTTAATGGACTGCCCTGCAGTCATCAGAATGAGAAGTCACAAGTGACAGTGATATCCAGAAACTATGAGAAAGCATTGCACCTAAATGGATTAGTTCACAGTACAAATCAGGAAGTCCTTGAGTGGCATCCCCTGATAGAGGGTTTCACATCCTTTCTTTGAGTCTTCCCAGAGAACCTGCCTATCTTCCTGACAGCACTTGCTGCTGTTGTCTGGTTCCAAAGCTCACTTGCTCACTCTGTCTGTCTGACTGTCTCTGTCTCTCTCTGTCTCTGTCTCTCTGTCTCTCTGTCTCTCTGTCTCTCTCTCTCTTTTTCTCTTTTTCTCTCTCTCCCCCTCCCCCTCTGTCTGTGTGTGTGTGTGTGTGTATGTGTGTGTGTGTGTGTACATGTATGTGTATGTGTTCTTGTTTTCCATTTATCAGCTGGAGAACATTTAGGAAGAAAAATGAAATCATGGAATTTGCAGGTCAGTGGATGGATCTAGAAGACATTATACTGAGTGAGACAAGCAGAACCAGAAAGACACACAGAGAGTCTTCTTGTTTGTGGATCCTAGCCACAAGTCTTTAGATGTGTGTCACCTGGAGAGTAAATACAGAAACTAGAAAAGAAAAAGGACACAGGATAAGGGGAAGCTGGGGTAGGGTGAGGGACTGGAAAAACAGGGACTTTATCTGGGGAAGGCAGGTGTTGGGGGAGAGAGAGACACTAAGGACAGGGATGGGGGAAGAGAGACAAAGAATACTAAGAATGACTCCAAAAGCCATAAAAATTTTATGTTTATTTAAAATACATATAAAAATACATGTATGCATATACATATACAAATAACTTAAATGAAGTTGTGTCAGTTGAGGTGATAATACTCCCCCAAGAACCACTGAATATCTAATAAAACCCCAATGCTAGTCACGGGAAATCGCCCTTCCAGTTGTTGGCAGAGGAATCCAAGTTTCCCACACAATATGGGCTATTGCCATCACTCTTGGTTGCCTCCCTGAACTTGAAGGTAAGTCCTACTACTGCAGACAATCCACAGTTCAGATGCAGGAATCAGAAGTTATCAAGTTGGAGTCGACCTAAATACCTCCTCCTTGAGGGCTGGCTCTCAAAGTATTGGAAGGTGTTATACAAGGGACCAAAAAGAAGAACAGTTGGTAGTCCTACCCAACTGCTCCTGTGAATCACAACGAAGACTGGGCCAGCAGGATAGCTGCAATGGTGTGATAGTGGTACTTCTAGCTTGGGGTTAACCAACAGCTGACCAACTAGACTTCATGCCCATTCAACAGAAGGGAGTTTAGGCCTGGTGCTGTGAAGCTAGCCAACTGTGACTGGAGAGGTCACAGAATGGAGACAGCCTAAAGCTGCCACTTTCCAAAACCAATGTAATGTCTAAATGCACTCTAAATATTTAGCCTTATATCCATAAGTAAGTATGGATAGAAGCGTAGCCTATATCCATAAGTGTACCTTATGTACATATCTACATAAGCATAGCTCCCACTCCTAATCGAAGAAGTTTCTTTTATCAACAGATGGACACTGGAACAATGATCCATAACTAGTCAAAATACAGAGAATAAGTGACCAAGAGGTAAACAACGCAAACTCATACTTTGCCAATGCTACACCTATACCTAGGCCTCAGGGAAATTGATGGAGGAGAGGGTAGAAAGGTCTTAAACCAGAAGGTCTTCTGTGAAACAATGTCTTCTACATGTGACGGGGAAGCTGCATCCATGAAGTCCCAACAATATGGTTGCCTGAGCAAGATCAGCACAGTGACAATACCAGTTCACATGTCAATGCAGACAGGAAAATTTCCATATAGTTCCACCCTTACAGCTACAAGGGGTTAATGTCTACTGAGAGAGGGAGAAACAGTCTCCTCTGGGGACAAGCTCTCACATACGTTGTCCAATCCCAAGTGGTCAGCCTTGGACACATGTAAATATGAGCAAAGCTAAATGAACTCACTAGGGTGTGTGTGTGTGTGTGTGTGTGTGTGTATACATATGATAAAATAACTGAAGAAAAGATCATGAACTTGGAGACACAGAGACTGAGGGTAAAGGGAGGTTCAGAGTAACAGAGATATAGTCTTCCCATATGTAATCCTCAAAGAAGTTATAAAATACAAATAAGATGCAGTTTATGTCTATTGTTTCCTCCTCCTCATCTGCCCTAAGATAACACAGGGGACACTCTTGAGTTTGGCAGACCGGTTCTTTAGCTTGAGGTAGTCAAGTTCAGTGTCTTGACCTATAAAATGCAGATAGTTACAGGATGTCTCATGAAGACGTTTTTAAGTATCCAGTAAGGTGCTGTGCTGCGCTGTGCTGTGTTGAGCTGTGCACATGTGCAGTTCAATAAAGCATCCCAGCTATTAACTATTACTATACTACTCATGCGTTCCCACACTCCTTTACACTACTAGGCTATCGCTGTTCAAAAAATGTAAAGCTTTCTAAAGTAAACTTGTCTGTTAGTACAAAGAAAGAACTTGTTAGCAGTCTACCAGAATGCCCACCTCCTTTCCCACAAACAATAGAACACAAGGCCCAGAGCCCTTACAGATCATGGAGCCCTGTGATTAAGTCCTCACTAGTGGATTAGTGCAGCCCTGGGCCATACACATCGGAAATGTACTCCTCTCCACTCTTCCTTCACTCCCCAGGTGAGCACCAAGATTCATGTTCAGGAAAAGACCACAGGAGATCTACTCTTTATCTTAGAGGAGAGAAGTCAGTCTCGGGAAGCAGAGAAAGAAGACGGATAGAAGTAAAGGTCTGAATGACCACAAGGAACCCAGCAGCTTTCCCCAGACTCCTATATGAAAGAAACATAAACTTCCTGAACCCTTAATCCATACAAAGTTGGATGTGCTATAGTTAGCAGAAAAGATAAACCTTTTATGCCAAATGGATCACTTTCTGCAAACTATGACTTAACAATATTTACAATGCCTCTAAACATGCTAAATAATAAGTAAGCTCACACTCACAGCCCAAGAAGACAGATTGACAACAGGAGTGCAAAGAAAGCAGAGGGAAATATTCTTTAAGTATTCCTGTCACACTTAAACATCACTTTCCCTACCTCTTTCTTTCCTTCTCTTCTCTCCAACCCTCTATGATCCCTCTTCTTTCTCTTTTCCTTTCTTGACAGGATCATCTCTCAGACTGGTCTTGAACTTGCTATGTACCTACGGCTGGCCTTGAATTCTTGACTCCCTTGCCTGTACCTCCAAAGTGTTAGGATTGTAGGTGTGAGCCATCATGCTCAACTTTTTTTTTGCATGTTTTTCAATGCTTCCAATACAACAGCAAAGTCAGAGATGTATAAAGTGGTCTAATCAGATGGAAAACAAAAAATAACTCAAAGCTTTTGTGTGGCTTCAAAGTGTTTATTTCAAGCAAAATGTGTAAGTGGAAAAAGGGACTGGATCACTGTTTTCAGAAGTCATCACATCTGAGTCTTGGGGCTGGAGCCATCTTGGTAGATAATGTAAAATTTAAGTCAGTACAGTTGATACTTTTGTAAATTCCTATGTTATAAACTTAGTACCACTGCAGAGAGGGGATAGATATGGAATCATGGTCCATGTCCCAGAAGGCTCATCTTCTAATCAGAAGAAACAACGATTACTGTGATAACAAAAATTTAAATGGTTACATGCTGTCGACTGTAACCACTAACAGTGAAGCTTCATCAGATAACTTACTGAATTTAACACAGACACTGGCATGTGACCCTCTAACTGGTAGTTATCATATTCCTCGTTCTGCACATGTGAAAATGATGCACTATCTACCTATCCAAGATCATGTTAACACCCCTAGGCACCTGACTCCAACGGCAGGTCCCTCAGCACACAAAGGCGCAAAGTAAAGAGGAAATGGAGAAAAGAGGCTCCCAATTTGCAGGGCAACCTCATCCCCTGGTACTGGATTACCCTGGGGAAAGCAAAGAAAAGCACATCCAGCCAAGCAGTGTGTAATCTTCACTGAACTCTCAGTGGTGGGTGGGTACTACAGGGAGTATTCACATCTCAGCCCTCCAAGCCACTCAAGAATTAGGAATAAAACACACAGGACAACCCAACTGAAAACCTTTGGATGTTTAAGAGCCTAGGATGGAAAAGGGGCCATCTCTGACTACAGAGGTAGACTCCCTTATTTTTTATGACCAACTGAAAACCATGAAAATGCTTTCTCCTCCATAAGTTTCAACTTCCACGTCTAAAGTGTCTATTCATGTCTCCTGGGGTTTTACAGAGTATATGATTCTGAAGGTCCCTGGGACACTGAAGGGACAGCTACCTTCCACTTTAGGAGAAAACTTGTCTTGGCACTAACATCAACATGTCTTTTGTCCCCTCTATTTCTGATAAAGAATATCAGTAACCAACTCATACTCTTCTTCCTTCATGTAGAAATATACTACTTTGGCCTACCAACTCTGCGACTGGTCATATGACTTGACTTGGCTAACAGAATGTTACAGGCATGACAAGAAGAAAACCTTTAAACATCCATTGTCTGCCTTGGCTCTTGAGTTCTGGCATTTACAACAAGCAAAATCAACTGTCAGTAGCAGCTGCCACTTTCTCCAGGTACCAGAATGCGCACACCTGAGCAGACTTAAGCAGCAAGACTCAACCTGTGGGTCATGACCTCTTTGTCAGCCCTCAATCTCCAAAAAAACCATATATTACAATTTATAACAGTAGCAAAGCCACAGTTATGAGGTAGCAGTGAAACAATTTGACGGGTGGGGGTCACAGCATGCAGAACTGTATTAAGGTTGCAGCATTAGGAAGGCTGAGCAGCACTACTCTAGATGATCAGCCTGAAGCTGAGCATCTCCCTTGGTCAGCCAAGCCTCAGGCCCTGCGGACCTTACACACCTGTGCTGAGGGCTGGATGCTCTGCTACTTCTGGGCATGGCATTCCTCCCAAAGGCCTCATATCAAGGCACTGACCGTTTGCTTACATGCTGTTCGGATGGGTTGAAGCCTTTGAGAGAGGCCTAGGAGAAGTAAGGGGGAGGGGGTAACTGTACCATACCCTTGAAGGAGATATTGGGACACCAGGCTCTCCATCTTTTTGCTTCTGCCTGCCATGAGGTGAAACAGGTCTCTTCTACCCTGTCCTCTCACCATGAACTCCCATGCCACTACAGGCCCAGTGCAATAAGACCAAGCCTCAGAAACTGTAAGTCAAAATACAGACTTTTCCTTTTGTAAGTTGATTTAGTTCACAGATTTGCCACAGGGACAGAAGTAACTATCATGGCCATTGAGCCTTGGAGAATTTGTGATTAGCAAAACTGCAATGTGCCACAGAATATTCCATATTAACTGAAAGACTAGATTGCAGGTAGAGATACATACACCTAATATTATCATTTTAAATTTTTATCTTGAATTTCACTTATGTGTGTGCATCCTATCACCCAAACAACTACTTCTCAGTTATGTGAACAAAGATGCCAACAAGTAAAAACAGAGCAGAATAATACATTCTTGGTGAAGTGATGACCTATCTTGGCAGAAAAATACGTATGCTACATGTCTGAAAATGCAAATCTGGAGAGAGAAAAAGGTAGTCACTTTTTTCGTGACAAAGTTACATTAAATACCCCTTTTCAATTGGGAAAAAGCCAAGCTCTGAGGAAACAGTATCTTCAGGCTCAGGATCTACCACAGCCCTGAGTGATTACACTGGTAATCAACCAGTGTGTAGGTCAAGCCTACTTTATTTTCTGTTTCTCACCCCTCACTTGTAATGAGCCAGTAAAGTCTATTCAAGGTTTCACAAAACCACTGAAGAAAATGTTGAAGAAATCTATAGGTCCTCAGAGTATAGAGGCAAACATATTAAATATGAACATATATAAAATCTTTTTCACACTTGCTTTTAAAATCAAATGCCAAACGAACTTCATCCGTCAAATGAATTAGTCAACATTTTTATTTATAGATTTTTTTTTTAAAAAATGGGATTCTTAAAAAAAAAAAAAGAGTAAGCAAGCTACATTTAAGGAGATTGGAGTGCCAAATGTATTTTCTCAGATCCCTCCATGACTTTCAATTCAGTAATAATCTATGAGATCCCTAGTGTTGTACTGAAGCCCAAAGGCTAAGTGTAATGTGGCCACATCAAGACCCACATCCTCAGTTGGGGGCAGACTTACTTTCAGTCCATTGGTGACATCATGTGACTCACAGGTCCACACGGGCAGGCCCAGACTACCTTCTTTCCTTTATAGACCACCCTACCCTGTCCTGTCTGTCTCCACCTCCATAACAAATGGCTTCTTCACCCCACTACCCTGTAGGTGTTCCAGGTCTACTCACACCAACTATTCCGTGGAGAACCCTCAGGGATGGCTTCCTCCAAACACAGCATCCTAGACCCCTCACTTCAGACAGGCCTCCCAGCCCCTGCCTCCCCACTCCTTTATGTTCCCTGCCTTTTAGCTGTTTAACATTACTTCACTATACTGTTTAGCCACCGTCTCCAGGAGCCCAAGGAGTTTAGTGTGCATTTCACTACTCTCACCTCGGATCCTAGTCAAGGCCTTCACAGTTGGCACTCCGCAAATATTTACTAATAAAGATTTGTGAGTTTAGACATCACAACATAGAAAATGGAAAACAAAATAATTTAATACTTATTAAGTCAACATGGTTTTTGATCTTTCCAAATATAAATACAACAGTGAAGAAATAAGTGGGAAATGTTGGAAAACCTTTCTTACTCAGCTACTGTTAGGTCACACAGCCTGGACTAGCTGCCTGACTGTGAGCCCAGGATACTATAAAATGGAGGAAACTATGGGCGTCTATCTTATAGGACTGAAAATAATTTCAGTAGGAAATGATTGTCAAACGCAGCATTTAAAGCAGTTTCTGCACCACATGTCCACTTTGGTTATTACTGAGTTTCTAATATCTTCTGTCCTGGGGATTTCCTTAGGAGCTTCCAGCATCTGAGAATGTAACATTTGAAAAACTGTAAGTTACTAAAGAGCTGCATAGCACTTAAGGGGAGGGCGTGGCATTTTGTTAACTTAAAAGAGTTCGTTCTCGGAGTCTTTACAAAAGCCCTACAAATCCTTTCACAACAACTAATACACAAAGTGTCTTCTGTTTTTCCAGTGCTTCGTGGCTGAAGGAGAAACTCTGTTCTCTGTTTATATATAGTTTAGTAAAGCTCTCTAGAACCTGGAAACGCATGTCCTTACGGCTAATCACCTGACCTAATATCTCAAAAAATGAAAACTACATAAACAACACCAACTTAAGGCTGACATACTTTAAAACCACTACAATTTGTGTAGGGTAGCTTTAACATCCCACGGACTTCTACGACCACTCAGTATGACTGGTACAAACAGGATCCACAGCCTTCAGGGAGACCAAAGTCTAGAAAACATCTCTAAATAAGAATGATTAACCCGACACATAAGCACATATGATTACTTTGATGACTTTATTTCTTCCACTGTACTGTAGAAACATGGAGATGGAAGAGTTTGAGAAGTTTGTGGAGCTGGGAGGAAGGCTGAAAGTCTGGATAAACATATCTATTAACTTTAATTAATTGTCTGTTCTTAGTTGGCAGGCCCTTCATGTGCATATTTTTATTTAATCTTCATAGTAAGAAGTAAGTCCTATTTCCATCCTTATTAGACAGATGTTGGGATCTCAGAGAATCACACAGCTTTACAAAGGTCACATGCTAGTTTGGAATCTAAGAATAGCATCCATAACCATCCACAGCCCAGTTCCAGCCCAGTTCTCTCAGAGGAAATGACCAACAAAACACTTACCAGCTAACACACCTAATCTGTGTGTGCTGCCATATGATACCCTGAGTTTTCCATGGGTTCTTGACCCTTTTTGGAGAAGTAGAAAGGGGATACTGAGAGCTTCTATTTCTTGGAAAGGAATAAAGAGAAGACTCCCACATGTAGGTTCACAGACCTGTCAAAGAGCTTCTCTCAGAAGACTTGAACACCCTTTTACTAGATAGAGAAGTCAAACTATTTCCCCAGCTTTCTAAAGCATTCCCAGTGGAAACCCAGTCTTTGTAAAATGCATCCTGGTATGAAAGAGCCTTCTATTAAACTGAAAACATCAAGGTGCCAACTTAGTGCAGTACAAGCACTTGGGTCTCATAAAATGCAGAGCCAAGTGCTGTGCTGTATACCTGTGGTCCTGGCTGCTCAGAGCCTGAAGCAGAAAGAACACTTGCATCAGCTTAGATGCCACAGCATGATTCTGTGTGGGAAGAAGAGCAAGCATTTTACAGAATTCCATAATGTAGGCTGTAAAGAATAAGTAGTGGATACACGGTGACACCAGTGCTTGCTTCCCGAACACTCCACTGGTGGGCACCTGGGGCTAGTGACTTGCTCTGTGTCCTGGTTCCCTCTTACATCAAATGGGAATACTGCTGCATAGTATGTACTGGAAACTTCCAGAAGGCAGTTTATAAATAATAGTTGTAAAGGATGTCAGAGATGCTCAAGCCTAAGGGTTTGATCTCAGAGATGGTGGGATCAGGATTCAAAATGCAGATTTCTTCTTCAGCTCAAGTTTCTTTTATCTACTCCCCAGCCTTCTTTATGCCAAATAGCCTAGCAAGAAAATGAGGGAAGAAAGAGATACACTTGGGTTCAGCTTGTGTAGTCCTCAGCATATCCCAGAGTACCAAACATTGTAGGCGAGGCCTGAAATAATTCAAGTCAACTCCACACTATCCCAAACTGGAAAAGGCCCAAATTTTTATTTTAAGATGTAAAAATAAAATGAATTTCCTTTTCACTCCCCTCCCCCACTTTTATAAAGTTATTTTTTCATATTCCCTAAATATAAACTGTCCTGTACCAATTTGGTATCTGTGTATATGCCATGTATATTCAAACCCATATATGCACACATACAAGGCTAGTTTTAATGATGTCGCCCATAGTCCAAAGGCACTTCGTAAATCACTCTTTTCATAGCCAGAGTGCTGCTGGGTTTCTGAAAATACTTCTGGAAAAAGAGAACAGAAAGATGACAAGACCCTATCCTCTAGGTAGGAGCTAAATTTTGGAGGGGAGAAACAGAGCATACAGTAAGGAAGAAACTCACAAGACAGGCAGACACTACAAGATAACACAGATGACTGACTATAAGAGTTATCTTTGTCGGCCAGTGGTGGCGCATGCCTTTAATCCCAGCACTTGGGAGACAGAGGCAGACAGGTTTCTGAGTTCGAGGCCAGCCTGGTCTACAGAGTGAGTTCCAGGACAGCCAGGACTACACAGAGAAACCCTGTCTTGAAAAACAACAACAACAACAAAAAAAAAAAACAAAAAAACAACCAAACAAAAAAGAGTTATCTTTGTAAGATGAAGAGGCTTTCTGTACTGAAGGAAAATATTTTTACTATAACCTTACCAAGCAAAAATGCCTTAGTTCATATCTCACTAGATATGGCATCTAACTGGTATGATAACATATTAAGCTCTGATTTGGAAAACAGTTCTTACATGATGAGCAGAACGTCTGCCTCAGGGAAGGCTGGGAGGGTAATCAGATAGCACAGTTTCCAGGACAAGGCGAGTCCCTAATGGAAAACCTAGGGAATTAACGCAAGTTCTGTGCAGCTACCACTTTACAGCTCCTTTGTGGAAAAATATATAATATTACATATGTAAGACCCTTATGAGTCGGGCGGTGGTGGCGCACGCCTTTAATCCCAACACTTGGGAGGCAGAGGCAGGCGGATTTCTGAGTTCGAGGCCAGCCTGGTTTACAGAGTGAGTTCCAGGACAGCCAGGGCTACACAGAGAAACCCTGTCTCGGAAAAAACAAAAACAAAACAAAAAAAATGAAAAACAAACAAACAAAAGACCCTTATGAAGTTGACTATTCAGATCAAGAAATGAGAAGAAAACACAAAATTTTATAAACTGGTCATACCAAACATTACAAAGTCTAAATCCCCCAAAGAGAACCTGTCTGTACATTAACAGCTGGACATAGGACATACTGCTAATCTCCACTTAGAGCTGGGCATGAGCATGAATTGTCATGATAATAATTTGCATTAAAATGACTTCTGTAGGTGGAAAGATAAACCAGCTTCCCCTCAAGCATAGGTGATCAAATTCAATTTGCAATTATTATTTCAAAATAATTACTTTCAGCCTCATATATCTTTGTTGGAAATGTCATATCAAGTCTTACAATTGTTGTCAAATTTGCAAATGCATCTCATTCACATACAAGCCATAAAATCTGATGACATATCCGGTTTGTATGCATGGACTAACGTCACACATTCTTTTACTAAGTGACACTTTGCTGTCACCATTTTTGGCATGTTATGTATATTCATGACAAATAAACCAAGATACTTACACACGGAGAATCTTTAAGAGTACATGTATAATTGCTTCTCTGCATTACCGTGTATATTCCTAACGAAGAGGAGCGTCTGTCCCGACTGAACTAAGGTAAGAATGGGCCCCCATTTACAATTTCACACATCTACTGACCGACTGTTGGCGCCATACTTCAAACCATTCTCCATGACAGTTATTACAGTTCACATTGATGCTTCAATGCTACCTCTGACTCAAGCCTTTGTGAAAGGACCCTAGGTGACCTGGGCAATGAGTAGAGTCCCTAGAAAGCAATTCTCACTAGAGGATGGCCAGGGAAACAACTGGATGAGATTACACCATGAACTGTATCAACACCTCTCACTAAAACCAAACTAAAGGTGTCCTTAGTTCACCATCTTAGTTATGTCTCAAATCCACTCTCAACTCCAATACCACTGAACCTACGGAGAAATGTCCCAAGTTGTATGTAGAAAAATACTGTGACTTTTGTCAAAATCTTTTTCAAACTGTACAAATTCTAATCTTGCAAGTACCTGGCTACACACACTGTTAGGCTTCTCAGAGCTTCAAGAGGTATTAGATGGCCTTGAAAACATATTAAAAATTAGTGTGTGCATGTGTGCGCATACACACACACACACACACACACACACACACACACACACAGCGAATTCAGCATTCAAAGGAGAGGCCTTTCTTTGAATCAGCATAGCAATAATTATGTCCCTGTAAGTAACCCCTATAAAATATATCTTATCTGTATATATCTGGTCTCTTCAAATACATTTTACCTCATAGAGGTAAGAAACGGTAAAAAAAACAAACAAACAAAAAAAAACGTGGGGTAATTATTGTAATCATGAGCATCAGCCATTGATATTAGAGAGAGAGAAGGAAGGAGAAAGTTAGAGAATGAGAACACATGTATTTCACACACACATACAAACATGTACATATAAATATATGGATTCATAGACACACATACATATAGATGGCATAATACGTATATACATACTATGTACATGTATTATAGACCAGATATAATAATCAGTCTTTCCTTATCTGGAGTTTTGCTTTCCATGTAACCTTCATTCAACAGCAGTTTTAAGGTATCAAAAGAAACTTATAAACAGAAAATGTTCACACTTTCTGGTTAGAATGATATTCTAAATAGTGTGGTTAACTCTTTTTTTGTCCTGATGTCTCCCTGGGCCTGACCCAGCCCTTTGTCTAGTACCCACACTCACTATGTATGACCACGCATCAGGCTCAGCGATCAGCTAAACTGTCAAGTAGCAGTTAAATAAACCAGTTTATTTACTAGTAGCCCCAAAGTCAAAAAGTAGAGACGTTAGCAATTCAGATATGCCGAGAAAAGGCCATACGGCGAGACCTTTAAGTGGAAGTTCAGTGTTTTTGCTAAGAAACTATGAAAGGACAAAGAAATGTATACTCGTTTTGCTCTGAACTTTAACTGTAAAAGGCAACAATCACGATGTGTATAATCCTAAGTACCTAGTTAAAATGAAAAAAGTTGTAGGTAAAAAACATGAACAAAAAGTATGTTCTAACCAATAGTAATACATAGAAAATAGTATACATATATACATACAAATATATGTGGTTATGTATTACCCACATATATCCCAATGTGTAGATAACAGTATGTATCTAGGTACTACTTTCCTGAATATGTGAATATATAATCTCTCTACTACATCTTCAAATATACCTCTCACAGATAAACTGCAATATATATGCCATTTATACATATTGAACGTATACTACTGGTATATACCGCACATATAGTATTCCCCACTGATCCCCACATATATGGTCAAGTCACTGTTGCAGACTGGCAAACAATACACAGTTCTTTCCTTAGGGTAGTGATTCTCAACCTCCTAATGCTGTGACCCTTTAATACAGGTCTTCTTGCTGTGGTGAACCTACCCATAAAATTATTTTCCTTGTACTTCATAATTGCAATTTTGCTACTGTTATGAATTGTAATATAAATATCTGTGTTTTCCAATGGTCTTAGGAAACCCCTGTGAAAAGGTCATTAGACCTCCAACTGGGTCACAACCCACAGGTTGAGAACTGCTGCCTTCAGGAATCAGTGTGTGAACCAGACAAGGAAAAGTACCCCATCAGAAGCCTGTCAATTTTTTATTTTTGGATGCTAGGCAGAAGATGTATATTTAGTGACCCAAGACAGCACACTTGTCTCCTGCCAAAAGATTTTATTCTTAATGTAATCATCCATTATCTGGTCCCTGCTTACAGCTGGTCTTTTTAAAAATAGCAACAATGACTACAGTATCTAAATATTCTAGCACTTTCTTTAAGGAGAAAAATTTTTATTTTGTATGTGCATGTGTCTGCAGGGTGTGTGTGTATGTATGTCTATGTGTCTCTCTGAATGTCTGTCTGTGGTGTGTATGTGTCTGTCTACTGTGTGCATATGTGTGTATGCGTGTGTGTCTGTGGTGTATATGTGCATGTGTGTGATGTATGTTTGTTTGTCTGTAATATATATGTGTATGGTGCATGCATGTGTGTATATATATGTGCCTGTGAAGTGTGTGAGTGTGTGTGTATGTGTGCGTGGTGTTTGAATGCAGGCATATCCACACCACAATGTACATGTGGCACTCAGAGGACAACTTTCAGTTCTCTCCTTCTATCATGTGGGTTCTGGGATCTGAACTCAGATCCTCACGTTTGTGTAGCAATGATTTTAACTCACCAAATCATCTCATTGGCCCCAAGAAAACGTAATTTTCTTCTAACTCTGATTTAGAGTGTAAAATGAAAGGCATTTTGAAAACCACAGATAAATTTCTGACATTTGTAGTTCTGATTTCCAGATTCCAAAATGTATATTTGAGGGTCAGCACTTTACCCAAGTCAGTGTGAACAAACCTACTGTCTATTAGATGATCGTGAAGTAAAGTGAAGCACTTCTTCAGTTGCTGGCATAGTCATAGTCTAGTCGTACCATCAGACTCTGAAGGCAGAGAGGCAAGGACCAATGGGAGACAGAGAAGGTAGAGAACCAAGACTAGGAAAAAAGATCTTTTTCAAGGGTTTAGGAGAAGTGCCTTCTGCCTCTGACAGAGGTCTAAACAGAAAGCCTCTGGTCTCCAGACAATCCCTGGAAAGCCTCTCTGAGTGTCACCAACCTGCTTCAGCCTTGAGGCGTCCTCCCTGTCATCAATGGTAAGAACTGAATTCTCTGGAAACAGCTGTCAGCTTGTATTTCTTGAACTGTCTACATGGGTGACATCTATAGAATACAGGAACTCTAAAGAAAACCATCTTCTACAAACTATGGAGACTTGTGTCCACTAATCAGTTGTAAGCATATACTTCAGTTCCCTGTCAGAACAGTGTACACTAAAGGGAAGCGAGCAGACAATGGTGAAATTTACTATATACCATGTTCAGTAGGGATGCTTCATACAGGCTAACTTGACTCTACATGAGAAGTGAACAGGTATAGAAATTACTGAAGACTGTTTTGGGATGTAGTTAGGCTTTGGGGCTCTGATAGCAGCTATGTTTGCATGCCTACGTGAAGGTGCACATTTCAAACCTCTCAGCTCTGTGCCCAAAGCCTTCTTGGGAAAGCATGGAGTAACACGGATCTTGCTGCCAAGCCACAGGGTGCAGAGAAAGTAGGAAGGCAGCAACAAGCCTTTCATTTATTAATATCCTCATCCAGCCACCCCTTCTCCCTACAGGAAAGCTCTGTAGGGGAGGTGCCCACAGTTCCCAGGCACAGTGCCTCTTTCTAGTGCTGGTCTTTTCAGACATGGTCAGGCCAAGGGAAAAGCCATGTTCTTAGCCACTGGCCATGACACCACTTTCCTGGTCCATAGTGGCTAAGGCCGTTGCCAGGATCTGAAGTACTTCTGTCCACACAGAAGTAACTGTGGCCAAAGGCTACAACACTGAGCAGAGGACACAGGCTACTTCCTAGCCTCAATCTCTTCAAGATGTCCTGAAGACTGGCATCATCACTGAAGTAATTAAATAGCACTGTGGGTAGGTGGACACGACTCTATTGTTAACCTCTATGCAGGCCTCCCTGTGAGGGTTACAAATACACAAATGGAATAGATTTAATGATGGAGATAATTTAATACTGTAGATGAGTCTTTTACCTATATAATCTCATTTAGTCCTCATTAACGTTTCACAAAAAGATGCTGTTGTTGTCTTTATAGAAAAGACACAGTATACATAAGCAGCCTGTCCCGTCAGAAGGTGACAAGCTGCAGAGGTATACGATCAATCTTAAGCATGCCAGACTCACCATGCTGTTTCCAGCTCAGTTACATTCTAGGGAAACCGAACAGTTGTGCGTGGAAGGGACACAGGAAGAGTACAACCAAATTTTGCAGACCCAGATTTGCATATCTATGCAGAATTAAAATCATAACTCATACTTATCAGCCATGAAACCACAGTGAAGTCATACCTTTGTGCTTCACTTCACTGAACTGTGAAGTAGGGCTGGCTATAGGCCTACACACACTGTGCAACCTTCTACTCCACTATAATGCCTCTTTGATACTGCAAGTACTTACTGCATTAATTAAATTTTGGTGCCATGCCCAAATACTTGACAAGAAGCAACTTCTGGGGGAAAGGATCTAAGGGCTGACAGTCTGAGGAGCCCTTATTTACCATGGTGAGGAGCATGATGGCAGGAGCATAAGGTGGCCGTTCACATCAGCAAACAAGAAGCAGACTGGAAAGGGCACTAGACTGTAAGACCTCAAGGCCACTCCTGGTGACCCACCTTCTTCAGCAGGGCTCCACCTCCTGAAGGTTCTACGGCCCTGTGAGGACTAGCAGGAGCTATAGGAAAGATTCCACATTCAAACCATAGCATTTCAGTCTTTCCCATTCCCCACAGTCACGGTCATCTCAAGTGAAAACTGCACATATTCCAACAGTGAGTTGGCAAGTACACAAGTGACAATGCTGTAAATGATGAACAAGCAGTGGAGAGGGGCTGGAGAGCCAGCTCAGCAGTTATGAACATGTGCTGCCTTTCCAGAAGACCCAGAACTCACATCAGATGTCACTATCACTAGTGACACTCTCTTCTCTTGTGACCTGGAAACCTGCAAACACATGGCTTACACACACACACACACACACACACACACACACACACACACACACAAAATAAACCTTAAAAAAATCCCAACACTGTTTCAAATCCCAAAGTTTCTTCTGAGACTAGAGGCAACTATCTTAACTCTAAGCTCATGATATAAAAAAAAAAAAAAAAAAAAAAAAAACAAGTTACATACTTCCAACACACAATGGCATAAGTACTTCCAAAAGGGAGAAAGTAGGGCACAGTAAGGAAAGATTCGACTACAGCAAGACCAAAAGCTAACAGAAAAAACACCAAGTCCTGCAGCTCCATATCTGGCATTTGACACTCATGTTAGAATCATCTGGACTCCAAGAGCCTTAGTAGCCCTGGCTGGCTTTGCACCTGAATCTTTCCTCAGTGATATACCATGGTCCTGAAATTTTTAGCATTCTGGAACTTTCATTGCAACTTCGACTTCATTTTCCCAGCTTCATGCAATGGCCTCTCAGGCCTCATTCCAGGGAAGCCAATTCTTCCACACACTGCCTGGCATTAGCAGCCTTCTAGAAACCTTGGCAAAAGCCTGTATGACATTCCTCCTCCTCAAACCCCTTACTTTTACATCTTTCAAGCCTTTAAAATCAGCAATTTGGAGGACACTGCTGAGTTCTGCTATCATCTTGAGGTGTAGCCTGGCCCCTCTGGGCCAAAGCTAGAATGGCTGTGTCTGCTGGTTGCTGAATCTGCAAAACCATTTTCCTAGACAGTTGTTCTGAGGCAGGGATGCCCTTCGGTAGCACTCTCAGCTCAGGCTCTCTCCCTTCCAATAAACCTGGTTTTCCTTACATGGAGCCTTTACTAGGGGGGAGGCTTGTCCTCAGTACCATTCCGGTTGTGCCAGTGCAGAAGGAGAAGTCTCTCTTTAACTGTGTTCATCTCCTTAACAACTACAAGAGTTTTTTCAGTACCTGCCTTGTCTGTGACCTTAAACCTGCTCTTGGGCTCAGGAAACTAGAATTTTCTTTAGATCCTCCTGCCCCATTTTGTTGCTCTTTTTAATTGTAGCCCTGGACGAAGGGCAGTGAGCAGTAACCATACCACAGCCTAAATGCTGCCCTGCCTGGAAACTTCCTCTACCAAACAAATTAGTCCATTACTTTTGACTTCAGCCTCAGTTCTCAGGATACAAACAGAATAAAGATAGATTCTTTACCAGAATATAACGCCAGTGTCCTCCAGCCCCATTCCTGAGTTAGCCCACTATTCTCCACATTTCTCTCAGCATTTTCATCTTCCAAACAAATGCCCCCACTAAGTTCTGCTTATGGTATAGTGGGGTTTCCAAGCCCAAAGTTCTATAATCTAACTTATTACAGAAACCGCCTCACTTCACAGTATTTTTTTTTTTTTATCAAAGTTACTTCTCTTATTGTTGTCATAAAATACCTGACAAAAAGAATTTACAAGAACATTTATTTTGGCTCAAGGAGTGAGGTACAGTCTGACATGGCGGCAAGAAGTGTGAGGTAGTCAGTCACACTGCATCACCAATCAAGAAGCAGACCACAGGAAGTGGGCAGGGCTCGAGGACCTTCTTTTCCCCAAAGGCCTACTTCCTCCAGCCAGCTACTTCTTAAAAGTTACAACATAGCCTTCTATAACTAACTGTACTACCATTTGGGAGCCAAATATTCAAGCCCATGAACCTGTGGAAGATGTTCCCATTCAAACCATAACATTTATTAAGTCATCTCTGGAAGTGAATCTACATTATTGATAGGAATTATCCTCATGTTTCTTTTCAGAGGCTCTGGCTTTATTCATTAGATAGCTAATATACCCACTCTATGAAATGAAGCACCTGTGGATTAGAGGGAAACAGGTAAAAATGTCAAGTCTGGTGATGCTCTAGGTCTAGAGATGCAACTAAGACTCCAGCCCCATAAGTGACAGCTAAGGTGAGCCTCTTGCCATCCAGAGGAAGTTAGTTCTTAGTTCATCAAGTATGTTAGCTCATCATCACTTTGGAAGAGTCTCTCTTCCAAAGGCATGGTCCCATCTTGGGCCAATTCTGCTCTCCCTGCCTGGCCCTCCCTGTTCCCACTGATGTCACCTTTCTTAAGACTGTGACCCTGTGTTAGCTTCTAGGGCCTATCCTGACCAATTTATTTAAAATTCTAACATTCATTACTCCAAACCACTGTACCTTATTCTAACTTTTCTTCTGTATCATTAACTACCTTTCAATACACTCTATCATTTACTTAAATTGTTATTCATTTTCCTTCACTAGCGTTTAAGATACCTCATACTCTGGTGTTTTAGTTTTCCTTTACCAAAACCCAACAAATATTTAGAATTGTCCCTGGCAAAAGGCACGTGCTAGGCTATCACACAAATTCAAAATGGAGGTGTAATTTCACATATGTACCCAAAGATAAAACCAGATAATGGTTCCACAGTTACTCTCTGAGCCCAAAAGCCAAAAGATTTCACAGCAGTGACAGGAGTGTTCATTCATGAGTCTGGGGCATGACCTTCTTACTAAATGTAGTGTTCTCTGTGTTTCCAAGCTTCCTTGTCACCAGTCTAACCTCACCTATTTATGATCGTCACGCCAAGAGTGTTTCTACAAACTCCAGTATCCATCACCGTGAGAAGCTTCTCTGGTCTCCAGGAAACAGCACCGGGCCTCTGTGTGGATAGCAGGGAGTGGAGAGTGTAGGACTTCACAGTTACCCAGCTGTGGGTGTGTTAAGGCCAGGTAAGTGAGTGAGTAGGGGAGGGCTTTGGGCTTAGAATACTTGGGTTGTTCACTGAGATGGGACCTAGGTCCAGTACCAAACAAACAGAGATGAAAGGAAAAAAAGCAAAGAGCAAATCAGAAGATCATGTGTCTTTAAGGAGTATCTTTAAGGAGGAGAAACACTGCTTAAGACAAAGACTAGGGAAGCAGATTTATTTTGTCTTTGAAGCCACAGTTCCTTGTTCCTTGCTAGAAATGGAGAGAGGTAAAAACAAGAGCTGTGGCTGGAACTGCATGGCAAAACTGGTTGTTTGGAGGTGAAGCTATCAGCTCAATAACCAGAATCACCAGAATGAAGACGCAGCTATGTATACATTTATACAAGAAAGACTGCCACTCACAACTTAACGTAGGTAATCAGAATGATAACCAATAGTAATAATGAAAACTACGGGCTTTGTAAAGTCAGTGCTTTTGGCTAGTGATTAAATGGTAACAATTCAAAAAGAGTCCTATCTCCTAACCCTCTTAAGGTTATATATGACACTAAATAAGACCCTTGAATAAAAGTAAAATAACATACACACCTTGGGTCTCTTCATGAATCTTTAATGGGGCCACTAGCTGATTAAGACATTAAATCATTCACTAAAACAAAAACAACTTCATCTTATATCTAGAGCTTATCATATATCATGTGTAGAGCAAATCACAATAAATAATAAAGGGTAGAGCTTTCGTTGAGTACTTTTGTGTTTTCACTCTTGCCTCTTCATCCAAAGTATATTTATACAGTACCTGACTCAGATGTTACTCTTTATGAGCTCAAATCCCATCTCTTTCTGCATGGCTGGTTGCCCTTTGAAGCCCTCTTCTCATCTGAGGTACGCTGCAGTTCCGGTGAGCCTCTTCAACTTTGGATTCAAGTGTTTCTTCATTTTAACATCTATTTTTCAAAATCTTTGCTGGAACAACTATTTCCTCAGTATAATAATTGTTAGCCTCGCCAAAACAATTTAAACTTATTTTTTCAATACTCTCACCATTAAAGAAAATCATTAGACCTCTGGGAGTGAGATATCATCACTTAAAAGTTTAGTTTTAGAAAATTCATAAACCCTCGACCCTCTTAAAAGACGGCTGCACAATACTGGGGCAACTTTTGCCAACTCAAAAAAGAAGCTTCTGATTTACCAATGCTAGTCTAAATCATCTGATTCCAAGTTAATTCAAAAGAAATAGTTGTGTTTAATTCATGTTAAAACTTATGTTTTAATCAGCCAGTATTCCAAATAGGAAAGAAACCAGATAAAACTATTATTACTCACTCAACTAACATAAATTATTGTTTATCCCGATATAACTGACAAAATGGATGGAACTTGTGATATCAATTTTCTGTTATCATCTCTGTTTAGTTTAAGGAGTAAAGGGAGTCCAGTGATGAACTAGGATAACTCGTCTTGAAACTGCATGTTTAAGCCCTGGTGAGAAACTTACTTTATACCTGGAGCACTTTTAGCTGTGACTACTTAGTCATGATATGAATCGGCAGCTTTGCTACTCTATTAAACCGCTTTAAGACACCCAAACTGAGAGCGTAGGTCCTTTACCTCACTTTTATCAGAGGAAATAGGGAAAACTATTAAGGAGATACTTGGAAACTTTGAAATTTTTCAAAGGCTGACAATTACTCATCAGATTTCTCTTTTCAAAGGCATTTTGCAGACAACTTTCATGATTAGCTCCCACTCTGGACGGCCCATCAAATCCCGCTCTAAACCGGCACTTAATGCTTATTAAGCGCCCACTGTGTGCAAGGAGAACGCATTCTACAAAGCTAAGGGGCATAAGGCTCTGCCTCATTTTATTCGAGCATAAATGCACAGCAGTCGTGATTTACTCTCTCAACTTTGCAGAAACGTGAGCTGCATCCACATGGCCGAATCCATGGCATTCATTTGATCTCCTCGAAGCAACGCACAGGTAGCCTCACCCAGGCAACCAGCTGCCCTCTTCACCCACCAGGCCACTCTGGGGAGCGGCCACACCTTCTGCAGGTGGCTGGGTCCCGGGAGCCAGAAGCACCAGACCCATCTCTCTCCGCAGGGCTAGTAGGGATGAGAGTGCAAACGTGGTGCAAGGACTTCCGTGAGGCGCAGGACTTACAAGGACCCTGGGTCCCCGGAGACACAACTGGCCCCGCAGGGCGCCCCTCCCCCGCGTCCCCGCGCCCGCACCGCGCAGGCCCCGCGGGGACGGGCGCACCTCCGGCCTAGCCGCAAAGCCAGCGCCGCGACACGCCCGCCCGCCGCCCGCGGGCTCCCCTCCGTTGCCGGGGCCTCGGGGCGCTCCGGCCAGGGATGGGTGCGGCCCGCAGCCGCCCGAACCGCAGCCGCCGCGCCAGGCCGGGCCCCGAGCCCGCGCCGCTCACAGCACGCAGCGCCCCGCGCCCGGCCGCCGCGGCCCCCTCCCGCCGCGCCACACCTAGCAACCGGCGCTGACAGGACGCAGGCGGGGGAGGAAGCGGAATGGCTGCCGCGGCGGCGCCTCCCCGGCTCCCGCCAGCCTGACAGCTCGGGCCGGGCGGAAGCGGCGTGCGGCACCCGCCCCCCGCGGCCCGCGCCCGCCCTCACCCGGCGGCCGGCCATCCCCGCGCCCCGCGGCCCTCCACGCCCGCACCTTATCGGGCGCCCGGCCCGCGCCACCCCGGGGCTCGCCCGCCGCCCGACCCCCGCCCACCCGGGCCTCACCGATGTGGTTGTCCTCGATGTGCTCGATGAGGTCGGCCAGCGTGGGGAAGTGGAGTCCGCAGCCCCCGAAGCGGCAGGTGTTGGAGAAGAAGGAGGCGGCGGCGATGCCTGTCATGGTGCTACATCGAGAGCCCCCCGGAGTCGGCTCTGCGAGCGCCGCGCGCGCGGAGGCGGAGGGAGGGGCCGGGGAGGGGGCAGGCGCGGGGAGGGCAGCGCGAGCCCGGGACGGAGGAGAGGGGGCGCGAGGTGGAGCGCAGCGCCGAGCCTCCGGGAGGCAGCGGGAGGCGGCGGGAGCTCGGGGAGGGGGCGGGGAGGACTCGGCGGCTGGGAGGAGGGAGCAAGCGCTCGCCTGCAGCTGTGCGGGCCCCAACCTCCGCGACCCGGGCCTCACCTGGCAGCTCCCGCCTCCAACTTTACGTCCCTGGGCCTGCCCTTCGCGGCGTGAGGTGCCTGCAGTCCGCTGGGAGCCTCCCTCGGTTGTGTGCACTACATTCTTAATAGATCCACATCTATTAATTACACATGGTTTCCCCCAGATGAGCACTCGGGGAGTTACCCGGCCCTCTCGGGGACATTTGTTTGCACTTGGCCACCTGTCTAGGTGTGACAATGGCATTCACTAGGGACCCAGGAAAGGTAATTGTGTGCACCTTGTTCTTTAAACTTTCTCATTTAAAAAAAAAATTTAAAAAGTCCGTATTCTCTGGAGGTTAGTAGTAACTAATTGATTTTAATGAAGCTTTCCCCCAAGGCCAGAAGAAAAATCTTAGCTTTATTTAAATTTCAAAATAGAGTGCTTGGTTGTCAAGCGCATTTGACTGTGTTTTACATATGTATCACGTTTGTTCTCCCTGATTCTTCTGAGAAAACAAAAATCTCAATTTCTTTACCCTGAATTACTGCACCTCCTGCACCCCTTGCTGTGGCTCGGGTCTGGCAGTGCTGATCCACAGAAGGACAAGTGTAATGGTTTGGAAACGAAGTCAAAGCATACTCGATTTTCACTTGAAAAAGATTTCACCAATCAATTAGGATTATACCATCCTGTGAGCGTTTAAGCCATAATGTTGACCAGTTAGCTTCCTAAGAATCAATTATCTTCTGGTCCAACCCCAGCTACAGTTATATTTTACCTACAAGGTGTATATTTTCTTCCAGGTGTTCAAGGAGCACCAGGAAGATGTGCATTGATTCGAGGCTGCAATTTAAAAAAAAAATTATTCATGCATTCTGAATTTAGCATTTTTCTTTAGGACAATTCTATTTACTTTCTGGTGCATATACCTAGAAAAATAGCAATCCTGTCTTTTAAAACTATATATATATCACTTGTGTTATTTCTAATAATAGGATTGTTAGGGCACTTCGTGTAAATTTAAATATAGACATATGCAGTATTTCTGTCACCAGAGAAAAATCTCACAATCTCCTAGTCATAAAGACTGAGGCTGAGTTCTCTCAACCATTGACATTTTTGTCTGGTCTGTCGCTTCTTCGAGCCTCCAAGGTGACAAATTTGCCAAGGGGAGAGCTGAGTTGAGCGGGGGCTGGGGCAGCAGGTCATTAAAGTTCAGTTTGGTGCCAGGAATAATTTCCTGGGATCAAGTGAGGATGGGGGAAGGGCACCCAAGGGCTTGATAATGAGCCAGGGACCCGCTTGGCTGGAAACTGGGGCCAGACAAGGGTCTAAAGAGCAGGAGTTAGAATTCTACATCTTGAATTAGAATTTTGGCAACTGTGCAGTGAGCTCAGCTGCCCAGCCAGGGAGGAAGGCCTTTAGCTGAGAGCAGGCAGAATATCTGGCAGATAGACATTGCACCCAGTGACATGGAAATGCAATGGGAAAACTCCAGCCAAGAATGATGCCAGAACAGCCTCCTTAGAGATGTTAGGCACCCCAACTCTGCAGCAGCTGAGGGAGTGCCCTGAGCCGTGAAGTGACAACTCTGTCCACAGGAGGAATGAGTCTCTATGTGGAATTATCAACTACAGAAAGAGTATAGGAGGCCCAGAGGTGGTTCAAGCAAGAGGACCCCTCCATGGAAAGGCCAGAAGGGTGTGAGCGAAAGAAGGAAGGAAGGAAGGGGGCTGGGTGTTATTAGTACCTACCTCTTGGCTACCTTCAGTCCCCAGCCCCTATTATTACAAAGTGTGTCTGCCAAATTTAAAATATTGATTATTTTTAATATGAAGAACCATAGTAATTATAAAATGAATTATAAATTTCAAAGAGTTCAAATTATTTTGTGTGTTGAACCATTACATTTCCTAAAAAAGATCGGTAGACTGCTACAACTTAGCATCGAATTGAAACTTGCTTAGGTGACACCCTGCTCTTTTAATTGGCACACTTCTTTCTCTTTTTGGTGTTTTAAAATCATCATCTTTGCCGGGCGGTGGTGGCGCACGCCTTTAATCCCAGCACTTGAGAGGCAGAGGCAGGCGGATTTCTGAGTTCAAGGCCAGCCTGGTGTACAGAGTGAGTTCCAGGATAGCCAGGGCTACGCAGAGAAACCCTGTCTCGAAAAAAACAAAAAAAAAAAAAAAAAAAAAACAAAAAAAAAAATCATCATCTTTTACATCTTCAAGTCTACTGGTTTTGTATACACACCAAAGCAGTAATAGACAGGACAAAGACCAAGCAACCACAGGCAAACAAATGAAAACTAAATGCTTTGCAATGAGATGTTTACTTGTGCTATATATTACATTTTAAAATGTTTGTTGCAAGTTTGTTCTTTTAGATAAAGTCTATATCTAGGCTATAAAAACGGTGTAAACCAAACACTTCGTCCTGTTGCTTTCAAGAGACTGGTGCACTTCTTTTTTGAGAAAACATTTATCTGTCTCTCTTGGGGGAGTAAAACTATCTCAAAGGGCAGGGTGGCAAGGGAACCAAAGAGTCAGATAAGAGAGTGGCCATGAACTACACACATTCCCTGCCTCCAAGATCCTTTTCTTGGAAACTGCTGGCCTCTCCCTGAAGCACTGTGCCTCTCTGGGTCAGTTGGCTACATAGGGACATAGGGTAATGCCATAGGATAAGAGGTGGCATTACAGATAAGCGTCTCCTAAAGCTTGGTATGCCAGAATCCTTAGGATGAGCAGCTGCCAGGGAGGTGGGAACACAGTGGTTTCCTGGAGCCACCTGAAGGCCAGCAGGAGATCTGTTATGTAGTCGTCTGATTACCACACAAGGATTTCGAGATACCCAGACAATCAAGTGTGTATTTCCTGTGTCTGATGTGGACTTCTATCAGTGCTGTAAAGGGAACAGCTACATAAATGGTGGGCTTCTAATTTTAAACCTAATGTGAGTCCTTTCTCAGGCCTTCATGAAGTGCTTTTCAGGTTTACTGGCTACTGCCTTCTGAGTGGCTCGGGGCATTCCTTTTACCCCCAACTACTTTGAAGGATGAATGAGTTGTGAGATCTACTGCAGCTGGGGTAAGTCTGCGGCTGCCTATACTAAGGTCTGGTGCTTCCCTCTTTCCAGCTCTTAAGAACTAAGGCTGCACTTCCACCAATAGCAGCCCTTCTATTTTGTATGGCATGTTTTCCTTAGGCCCTGCCTTCTTCCAAAGGGGACCGTTACTGTTCTACACTCTGTCTGCCCACTTATGCAACAGAGTTTGTCAAATTGATCTTTTTCCAGCTCAGAAACTAATCTGACCTTGCCTAACATAGCAAGGCTATGAATTTGATCCCTACAACTGCAAACAGTAAAAACCAGGTGAATTATTCTCCGTCAATTCCCCGGGCCTATTTACATAGGGCTGAGGGTTGCTTAGCTTTACCCTAAGAAAGATTCTCTCCTGGGCCCCACAAGTGAGCATTCTTCATGAGCTTCACCTGGCTGCTTCTGCTCTACTTACTATATATACACATGGTAATGACATTCATTGCCAGCTTCTCCCCATACTTCTCCAGAATGGAATTAATAAATCCCCAGCCAGTTACTGCAGTTCTGATTTAACAGTCTGGGTGCACTCCACCACCAGTTTGAAGGGAGCAATCACTGCTTCTCAGGCCCATGCAGCCAGATTTTAAAAATCAGGCTCACAAGAGCTGTCAAGCAATCTGAATCTAATGACACGTCTTGGTCCAGCACATCACTGGGGAACTACATGAAGGGCAGGCCCAGGATTTGTGTATGCTAGAAGTCTTTGTGGTAAGATTCGTGGGCTGCAATTTGAGAAGGACATATATAGTGCCAGGGGCTTTACAAAAGATCCTCTTACATCAGTCCTATGAGTCCTCCGTGGGTGATGTGAGCGAATCCATGCACTGTCCTCCTGGCGGCTGCTGTGCCATCTGCTTATCCCCCCTTTCCAGCTTTGCCTCCTTCCAGTGATGAGTTCTGTTGCTTTTGATGCCTATGGAATATACACCTAAGGCGTGGATGCTTTTCTGAGACTGCAGAGCCTTTTTGCACAAACCCATGTCCATGTTATTGATGATTGCCCAGCAATGCATGGTTAGTATCCCTTCAGTGGCTTGCAGAACTGTTTTTGTCCTGAGTTTTTTGAGGTCCCACCAGTCTGCTCTTGCCATCCATTCCTTCCAGGCCTTGGACAGGTGTTAGGAGGAGACTGAGCTAGAGGCACACAGCTCCATGATTCCATCTCCCAGGCTTGAATCTCTTAGCCATACCTTCATTCTCTTAATTGACGTCCTCTTCAGTGACTGTGATAACCCACCTCTGCAGGAGCCTGCCAGCCTTACTGCCTGAGGTTTCCCAAGGGTTGCTGACAGCTTAAGATGAACCAAATTATCACAGTTTTTAACTTCACTCACTTGTTCAGACAGGCCAGCTTGCCTTTGTTGTACAAGCTAGCTAGAATGTTTTTCCCCTCTTTCATGTCTGACAAACTAAGCTAGCCTGTCACCCCCTCCAAGAAGCCCCTGTCACCCCCTCCAAGAAGCCCCTGTCACCCCCTCCAAGAAGCCTCCAGGAGGTTCCTTCATCCCTTGCTGAGGCAGGTGCTAATCATCTGTGTCCCTGCCGAGCCCCCTTGCATCCTCACTGCTGGTTTGATGATCTTACTTTTCTAGACCAAATGATATATATGTATATGTATATATGTATATGTATATACTTATATATATGCGTATATATGTATATATACGTATATATATGTATATATATATGTAGTACTTTCAGTACTTTCTGTTTAAAAAAGGTTATTTTTAAGTTAGTGTATCACAGAGACATTTCATAGTTATTCACATAGAAGAAAAGACATGGGATGTATGTCTTTCTTCCTACCTTGCACCCTCACTACCCCTTTTCCCTTTGGAGCCATTCTTTCCCAGTCTTTTTTTTTCTCCTCCTTCTCCTCCTCCTCCTTTTCTTCTTCCTCCTCTTCTTCATTCTCTTCCTCATGCTTCTTCTCTCTTTCTCTGTGTATATGCATGAATATATATGCTTTATAATTTGCATGTATGTATTTAGATTCTGCATTATCTGCATTTGAGAGGAAACATACATTATTTGTCTTTCTGGGTCTCATTTTTTTTCACTTAGCATGATTCTCTCTAGTTCCCACCGTCTCCCTCCCAATGTCATGTTTTTATTTTTCTTTATGGCTGAATAAAACTCCTGTGTATATATGTATCACATATTCATTATTTATTCATCTGTAGATGGACATCTTGGCTGGTTCTATATTTTGGTTATTGTGAATGGTGCTACAATGAACTTGAAGTGTTAGTGTGTCTATGATTTTAAAATTTACAAAAATGTATGACTTTATCTGTTTTGTTTGTGTGTAATATGTATGTGGATAGGCACGAGCCAGAGTGCACACATGGAAACCAGAGGACAGTTTTCAGGTTGGTTCTCGCCTTCTACTTTGTAAGTCCTGAAAGTTGAACTCAGGTTGTCAGGCAGTAGGCACCTTTACCCAGTGTTGAGCCAACTTGCCAGACTCCTCCCCTGAACTGTGAAAATTTGAACCAGCCTCTTATAAATATTTACATTTTATTTATAAATGACATGCAGATGTGGTTTTCAAATATAATACATATGCTAAAAATAAACCAGACACTTTAAAAAAGTTGACTTTTGTTTAACCCAGAACTTAGAGGCCTTTTAACTTCATCCATTTGCCTGCTAACCTCTAGAGGAAAGCCTTGAACCTTGGAGGCCACTCTTTGTGACCATGTGTCAAAGTTAGCTTCAGCTGTCAACTTGATACAAACCTGGAGGTACCTGAGAAGAGGGACCCTCAGCTGGCTTGTAGCCGTGTCAGTGAGACAGTTTTAATTGTTAACTAATGCAGGAGGGTGCAGTCCACTGTGGGTGGTGCCATCCCTTGGCAGGTGAGTCTGAACTATATAGCAGGTAACTGAGCTAGCTACTAAGCACTATTCCTCCATGGTTCCTGTCCCCTGTTCCTGCTGATGGCCTGTAAAACCTAAGATGAAATGAACACTTTCCTCCCCAAGTTTTGGTCATGGTGTTTATCAAAACAACAGAAAGCAAAGCAGAATACCATGCCTCCTTGAGAAAGGAGAGATCTGTCATTGTGCCTACACATGGTGTAGGTACAGCTTGGGACTGTGATAAGGCAGTGTGCAGAGATTTTAGTTTTCAGTGCTCAAGCCTTCCAACAATTTGTTAATGTTCTTCTCTTAGACACCATCAGTGAAAGATGGCCCTTAGTCATCTCTAACATTGGATAGATTTCAATAGAAATTCCTTACCATGATCACAAACCTTTGGCAAGACCTTTGTAAGATGGAGTACCAGTCACAGTGCAGCGCTCATAACGGTCGTAGGAAATAATTCCTCTCCTTTGTTTTGATGCCACTTGTTTCCCAGTCTCTGCTGATCCAGACAGAGCTATTCAGCTGAACAATGATAAGCAGGGAGGCGTTCAGCCATGACATGAGCTCTGACACTAGCTGCCCTGTTATACACTGACCAGGATACCGTTCTCTTTCACAAATAGCCAAGCTCATTGTGGTGGTATTTTAAATAACTGTCACCACCATTCACCGAGTGTCTGCTATTGTGCTAGGCACTGGTTCCCAGCCCGTGGTATTAAGAGTCTTAACATACGGCAGCTTTTGAATTCTGGAAGGTCGACAAATGAAATATGCCTAAACTAAAGATGAGAGGAAGAACAAGATGGTGACTTGCTGAAGCCCTAAACTATTAAGTTCTGGAGCTAGGATTTCGACTCAGGTTGTTCTGAGTCCAAACTTTACTTATTGTCCTATTACATACTTGAATGTGTTGTAAAGGATATTTCTTCTCTTTCCTCAAATCTGGAGAGAAGTTGGGCTCTTTGTGTAGAAAGGACCATGCTCACGTGTTTTACAGACATTTATTTATTTCTCCCCGTAGCAGAGTGCCAAATACATACTACTGTTGCCAAGCTAGTTTCCTAGTCTTGCTACTGTAGTTTGAATTTCAGATGTTTCCCCAAAGCCCACATGTTAAGTCCCCAGCCAATAGTATCACGAGGTGATGCTAGAATCTTTAGGTGTGGAAACTAATGGAATTAAGATAATAGGAGTTGTGCAGATATTGGGACCCTGGCTATATTTCTTCTCTTCTCTTTGCTTCCTGGCTTCCATGAGCTGGACAGAGTCCTCTACTGTGTGCTCACACTACGATGTGTGGCTTCACCACAGGCCCAGAAGCACCAGAAAAGCCTAATACTGCTGGCAACTCTAAATCTATGAGTTAAAAATAAACATTATTTTCTTTCTAAGTTGACTATCTCAGGCATTTTGCTACAGTAACAGAAAGCGGATACAAACACCTTATTTAAAACTAAGCTTTATAAAGAAACAAGACTTTGAGAGGATTCCTTTCTTTTGCTCTTCTAGAGCTTGATCCAACCTTTGCTCTGTGCCTTCCTATTATAGTTTGGAGTGTGGTGGTAAACAGATTCTGCGTATTGCTGAGAAAGGGGACCCCCTTATTTTGTCTTGATCTCCTATCATACAATTGTAATAATTTGTTTTTTAGCCAATTGTTTGGCATATTCATATATTCTGCCTCAGTTTTAGTTCCCAGAGTCACAGAACAAACAACCCTATTGAAGCCCATCTTGAAAGTACCTGCAACTTGGTCCCTTATTTCCATGGCCAACTTATGTGGGAAACTACTTTTATGTTCCAGAAAACAAATAAGAGTCCAGTAATTTCTCCAGGAAGAACTCTCCACCACTTAATTTTACAATTAAATTTATTTTCTATAATTTTATCCCAATAAGACTTTGCCAAGGTAAACGAGTCTCTTCCCCCCCCCCCCCCCCATTGCCTTTGCTTAGTTTAGAGATCTCAAACTCAGGAGTTTGAGGTAAGTGACAAGGAGCAGACAGGAGACATGATGAGACAAGAGGTAAGTGGATACACACGTATGTGGTATGAGTGATGAGGATTGCAGAGGGGGCTCCTTAACATGCGGTATATTGGTTACTTTCCTTGTTTCTATAACAGAAATTACTTGACACAAAAACTTAAGGAAATACTTATTTTGGCCCATGGTTTCAGGAGGTTTGGTTCAAGATGGCAGGGAAGTCATGGCAGAGCAGCTCTGATCATGATGAGAGCATGTGGTAGAGTCTGCTACGTGATGGAGAGGACCAGGAAGCAGAGTGAGACATGGAATGGGCAAGGATAATGCAACCAATGACCAACCCAACTCCCAGGACCGACTTCCCCAAGCTAAGCTCCACCTTCCCAAGTTTCCAGAACCCTCCAAAAAATAGTGCCATTAGCTTAGGACCAAGCATTCAGAGCATGAACATTGTGGGGCCATTTGAAATTCAAACTAATAACACACTAACACACTAGAAGGCAAAGCAAGTCTAACCTTCAGGCTGTGTTTGGCTCATTAACCTCCCAGATTGCAACGTTTCTCAGTCCTTCCGTGACTCAGACCACTCTTATCAACTCAACAGCCCATGAGGATCCAGAGTCATTATTTCTCAACTTTTCATCATGAAGAGATTAGATGCAATCTAATTCCTTGTGCAAGTAAGTTAAAAGGACCCTTTGCTCTAACCAGATTGCCAAGGTGATACCGGGGCTGCTTCAGGGACAGCCATATCCAAAGGAATAGCTAAGAACAGCGATCCCCATGGGTTTCAGTGGCTAGCTGTACTTCTTGTTGCAGATCAGAACCATGGGAAAGATTTCATTAAGCAGAGTCTATGAGCAGACTCATTTTATCTAAAATAGAGGTTCTCAACCTTTGGGTCTTGACCCCTTGTGGGGGGGGAGGTCAAATGACCTTTTCTCAGGGGTCAGCTAAGACCATCAGAAAACACGGATATTTACATTACAATTCACAACAGTAGCAAAATTACAGCTATGGTGCTGCAAGGACAATAATTTTATAGTTGGAGGAACCACAACATGTATTAAAGAGTCTCAGCATTAGGACAGGTGAGAACCACTGATCTACACTTTAAAAGAAGGGAGAAACCTTTCACTTACTGGGTTTGTGCTTTGTAGCCTTTGATATCCCTATTCATTGGTCTGTAGTTTGTCACGCAACGCTGAAAGTTTGTACCTTCTCTTTAAAACTACATAGTAATCTGACATTTTAAGTTACAGTGAGTCTCTGGTGTCAGAGCCAATCCACATGTAGATTCTTTCCCCCCTTTCCCAGCATGCTCCTTTTCTCGCCCTTCTCCTATGCAGTAGCCTCCCCTCTCTCTTATCCCTAATCGCTCCTTCCATCTGATTTCTTCTTGAGTGGGGCCAAGGTATGGGAGGTGCTTGGTATTGGGTTTGAGAAAGTTATACCAAATAAAAATACCAGGGAAAAGGTAACAGAAAAATTGATCAGAAGAGGAGTCTGGGAGGACCTTCTCTCTTTTCTCCATCCTGCAGGATTTGGTAATCCAGCAACAGAAGAATTTCTTCACACACCACTGGGTTTCTCATCCCTTTGAACCACAATCAAGTTTGCAGCTTTGCTTTCTTATTCTACACATGGGTCCAAAAAGGCCAGAGCAGAGCTTCCCCCATGAAAGGTCAGCATTAAAAAAGATCTGGGTCCTAACACAAGTTCCATTGCTTACAAGCCATTAACCTTGGGCAAGTCACTCAGTGTCTCCGAGACTTCTTTATCTGCAAACTGGATAGTACAACTCCTACCCAGTTCCCAGGCATGGGATGATATGCTCCTCTGAGAATGCTGGAAAGAGACTGCAGGCCAAAGATAAGCCTGTCTTGGGATCTAATGCCTCAGGTGTTGCACCATGCTCATCTCTTCTAATAACACTGTTCTGGTTTTCTTGGGAGAAGGGGGGTGGGCTTGTCCCCGATGGTGATAGCAGGGAGGCAGAACTGTATGGTTTAGGAGAGAAGTTTGCATTTAAACTAGCCTCTGTGGCTGTGTATGAGACACCATGAGGTCATGAGGTTGCTTGGGCACATCCTTTCTGGGCTAAGCAGTTTGGATCCCTGTGAAGGGTAGAGCAGCAGCCAGTCCTCTCCGTTCTGTGGGAAGCATGAAGAAGTCCTATTTGTTTGTTTGTTTTTGCCTTGTTTGACTAGTGCTTAGGGCTTCAGCACCACAGCCAGATGGAGTCTTGCTGCCAAAATGATTGTTTCAGGGGTGGCACACAGCCAGAGGTTGGGTTCAGCAGAGAGCTTTTGTTTAGGAGTTATCAAGACAGAGGCTTCTTTTCTGGCTTGCACAAGGAAGCACACAGTCCAGTAAATACTGTCAGATACTTGAAGAACCAGAGGGCTTCTGCCTGGGGTCAAAGCTGGCTTGACCTAATGCAGAGTTGAGAAAGCTCTGAGATACCTGACTTGGAACTCTGATTACTACCTAGAGTCCACCAACAACCTTGGCAGTTGGTGTCAGTGCCTTTTTGTGTGAGAAAAGCCAGTGGTATGAGGGTCTGACAAAAGTCATCCATAACGGTCCAGAGCATACAGGCTTGTAGAATGTGTGTGGGATGGCATGGGATCAGTGCTCAGGGGTCTCTGGCAGGAACTTGTTTGTGTCTTCTCTTTCTACTGAGCTCCTAGCCTGTTGGAGGAGGTGTGTACCAGTTAAGCATCTTCATCAGGGGAAGGCTGAACAGGGCTGTGTCATGAGGAAAGCGGCGAGTGGATGGATATCAGTGTAGAATGTGGCTGTATCTGTGTTGAGCTCTTCCCCAAGATGGAATGACTCAATTAGGTTCCCATTATCAAGCTCTTACTTTTCCCACAGCCTCATAAACGAGGGGCTCTGGTCTTAACCAGAGCAGAGCGGCTTACAAACAATAAGTGAAAAGATTGTTGCTAGGAAAGACACCAAATAAAGGAAACATGCCCAGCACCACCACACGCCATGCACAGACGCATGCACAAAAGTATAAGAAAATGTCATGGCAATTTAAGGTGATGATTTAGAAAAAAAAAAACATTTAAATTATCTTAAGTTCTTTTAAAAATGTGAGTAAATCTAAGACCCTGAGTACCTGCTATCCCTAACCTGGCCTTCATGACATAGGTATGCCTCTAGATCTCCTGTGTAATGGCAAGGGGATTTGAATCTAAAATCTCTCCCACAGACTTCTGTTTGGAGGACTTACTTGGTCCTCAGGGTTTTGAAAATTGTGAGACCTGCATGGTGAAAGGAGGCCTGCCTGGTGGAAGCGGGTCATGAGGCATCAATGTGTATATCCTGCTTCTGGTTCAAGTCTGAGCTTTCTGCTTCCTGATTAGCCAAGATGTGGGAAGCTTCAACCTCACACTCCTGCCATCATGGACTGTTTCCTGTCACCGTGCCTTACCACGATAGACTGAAATCCCTCTGAAACATTGGGTCAAAGTAAATCTTTCCCCTATTAAGTTTCTTTTGTCAGGTAATCTGTCACAGCAAGGGGAAAAGTACCTAATACTGTAAGAAATGGGAAAGAACAGGAAAGTGTGTGTGTGTGTGTGTGTGTGTGTGTGTCTGTCTGTCTGTGTGTATGTATCTGTGTGTGTCTGTGTGTGTCTGTGTGTATCTGTGTGTGTCTGTGTGACAAGGAAATATGGGAGATGGTAGGAACAATTTTCAACACAAGACATATGTTAAGTTTTTTTCAATATAGGGATGAAACCAGCAGTAAGATTTAGTATAATTTCTTTTATTACATGAGGGCGATCCTGCAGGTGATCACAGTGGGCAGGGAAGCAAACTATGCAGAAGTAAGAATGAAAATTCAGTTCAGATTGACATTGCCAACCTAATCAAGACTTCAGGGAGTCTGACACCAGGTGGTTTATTATCAACAAATTTAAACACATTATAGTTGTGAAAAAGGTTTCCTGGTGAAATACAATCCCCAGTGCACAGGGAAGCAAGGTTACATTGAAACTCGACTCAAAGTACCTGTCATTTCTCCCAAGAAGATAGTTTCTAGAGATAGGCTTTCTGTCCTAGCTTAAGGGCCTAAGGAAGGATTTAGCCTGTTCCTAGTCATTCAATCAGTATAGAGGTTATTTGGATTATTAGCCACCCCTGTCCCTGGTTGTAGGAGCTTGGGGGAGCCACTGGCCTTATAGATAATGTAAGGGTCATTTAGACTATTAGGTATCTCTGGCCCTGGTTGTGGGAGCTTGGGGAATCCCTAGTTGTAAGGGTCGTTTAGATTACCAGTCACTTCAGTTCTGGTTGTAGGAGCTTAATATGGCCCAGACCAACAGCTAACAGAGATCACTGGGCTGTTAGTCACTTCCAAATTCCAGCTTTCTGGGTGGAAAACAGGTTTTACATCCACTCCTTTGAGAAGCTACTTCTGTGTGCTTAATATTTCTGATTTTTCTGAACATCTTTGGGAACAGAGACCTTCATGGTATGCTTCCAACAACTACAAGCTAATTTTTGTTGTTGTAGTTCATTGTGTCTTAAAACTGCGTTTGAGTCATTAACAATCCCTTAAACCCAGGGCTTAGTTAACAAGCAGTTTGTTAGGTACGAAAGGTTTACTTGAAGATGTCAGAGATGGTGGATATGCATTTAATTGACACAATGGTCTCATTTAAATAAATACCCATTTCCTAAAACCAAACAATTCTGCCTGAAAAACAGATCCATGCACACTCAACACGCACCTCCCCAGTTCCCACGTCATCTGTCATGAGCTCCATCCTTAGAGTAAGGGCCAGCAGCTTTCAGACTTGGTTTCCATGTCCCCATTGTCAGTGCCATTCATTCACTATTGGACAAGTGAATCACACATGCTAGAATCACAGTGTTATCAGCATTGTCGTCTGTCAGCTCCCAGGGCCTGATAGCCAGGCTCCCAGGCATCTTCTGTGACTTCTATAGTATTGTCCCTGACATGTCACCTTCAACATTTCTGTCTACTCACAGATGTATGGCAGCTGCCTAACTAAGATCTATTCTAGATCTAGTGCTTTAGAAGCAGATTTTGCCAGGGAAATAATGAGTCTAAATTAAACCTAAGTTTTCCCAGCCTTCCCTGTAGAAATGGTCACAATGTGTTTCAGTTCTGATCACTGACTCACAAGAAAAAAATGTTGAGTGTAGCTTTCTGGAAAGCATCTTTAAGAACATTCACTCAACTGCTGAGCACCATTCCCTCTTGGTACATCTTTCTTTATGTTTCTAAGAGCACTGCGTGATAGTTGGGACATAGAAACATTGGGGCAAAGGCCACAGTCTATACTAATGCTTAGAGCTGCCATATCAGCCTCAGTCAGCTTTTATCTTAGAATGAATGCTCATTCTAAGAGAGAGAAAAAAGAGCTTCTGTTTATTTAAATCATGGCCCCTTTGGTGTCAAGTTCTCATAGTTGAATGCAATGGTTCGTTCAGTGTAATACTCCACTGGATTTGGCCAACATTTTGTAACTATCATTGAACGGAAGGCTATGCAAAGAGTTGTAGATAGCTTATTCAAGTTACTGGGCTTTAAAGGTTAGGCCAAGCCACATTAGCTATTATGAAATCCAGGCTTGGGTGGCAGGGTGACCCCTTTTACCCTAATATTAGGAAGTCCAATGGGTGAGACTTGGGAAAGGTCACCATATCTAAGCTCTTAGTCCTATTATCACAGCAGGAAGGAGAGAACCTTGGCAATGTGTTGGAACAAGTAAGAGAATTCCTCCTGCCTTTTACTCTAGAGTCACGCAGGCCTACCTGTTAAATTAATAAAACCCCAGCATTTCAATCTCAGTTTTCAGCAGGTGTAAAACAACCTGTCATCAGCTCACGGACACTTCCTTACTGTCCTTGCTTGTCACCATGGTGAAAATGCCACTGCTCCTGAGAAAGAGCAAGAAAAATGCTCCCTGTGGTGGCCACATCTCCATCCGGTCACCATCCCCCACTCCCTTTCCACCACGACAAATCTGATGAATGAAAATTAAGTGTTTGCCAATAGAATGTGGTTTTGGAAAGCAAAACAACAACAAAATGGTTCAGGCAACCATTTTGTTACCTGATCTGGATGCAGGTAACTGCATCCAGAATCGTTCAGGTAAAGTCCAGCTTCCCAAGAGCATACAACTAAAGCAAACTCAGGATGAAGGCAGTAGGAAAAGAGACAAGGAGTGTGCTGAGCAGTGCACACGTAAAGGACAGATCTAGCCGCACACTAGATAAGGGAGGCCTTTTCAGCAGAATGCTTTCTGTGCTGCACTAATAACTAACTATTTACTCATTGCCCCTAGTGTCGTCATTATAGTAGTGACAGAGCTTAGAAATGTTTTGTTCTGTGTCTTTATATTTTGTTTTAGTGGTGTGTATTGTGTGTGTGTGTGTGGGGGGGTTGTCCACCTGTATGTGGGTACCCATGAAGGCCAGGAGAGAGAGAGGGTTCCTCTGGAGCTAGAATTACAGGGAGTTATGAGCTCTCTCATCCCCAACTGAACTAGTCTTCTGCAAGGGCAGTATATACTCAGCCTCCTCTAACCGCTCATGGTTTCTTAAGTCAACCTAGAACAAGCTATTCACATGACATTGATTTCTGTGAGTTGTTTCAGCGGATCAAAGGCTTCTGTGAGCATCAAGGCAGATTGACATTGAAGAATTCTGTCATGGCTCCTCCGACTTATCCCAGTAAGATGGTCCTCTAACAACACTTCTAGCTCTGCCTCTGTCAACGTGAGCCGTGACAACGCACTCTCCCTGCACCTGAATAATCTGGTCATTCTTGACAGTGTTTCTATATTTTCTCATATGAAAGAAAGGTAGGCGTGGAAGGGCTTTGTTGATGGCCATTAAGGAAAAGCTATTCTCTCCCACGAAAGTATAGCTATTTTATAGGTATTTTAAAAATGTTTTCTTTACTTCATTTTAATCTACTCTGTTGTTGTGGTTTTTTTTTTTTTTTATTGTTAAAAGAATAGAATTTGAGTTATACTTCTGGCCCTGGGAGGAGATGGCCTAGCAGAGGCTTTCTTGTAGAGAGTAGAAGCTTATCATTTGAGCTCATACAAATGGGTCTGTCAATCACCTGGCAGGAAAAAGTCTCTCAGGAAAGCTGTCTGCCCTAGAGACTTTGGAAATTGGCATGGATATAGCAAAGAGCCTACCTAAGCACACAGGTGGGCACGATGGGCTCTGGCTGTCGTCTACTCTCCATGGGGTTACGATTAGGGGTTAGAGTTAGAGGTTAGGGTTAGGGTTGGGGTTAGGGGTTAGACGTAGGGTTGGGGTTAGGGGTCGGTGTTAGGGTTGGGGTTAGGGGTTAGAAGTAGGGTTGGGGTTAGGGGTTAGATGTAGGGTTGGGGTTAGGGGTAGGTGTTAGGGTTGGGGTTACAGTTATGGTTTAGGGTTGGGGTTGGGGTTAGGGTTAGGGGTTAGGATTTGGGTTAGCGTTAGGGTTAGGATTAGTGGTTTGGGTCAGGGGTTAGGATAGGGTTAGAGTTAGTGTTATGCAGTGCCACTTTTTCCCCTGACCACCCTCATCTCTTAGTACTCTGGGTATTTTGCCTGAGCTCGTCCAACAGAGAACACAGGACTGAAGCATGGAGGGGAGGCCAGAGCAAAATCCTGGTAACACTAAAGCTCCAAATAAACTTCTTCATTCAAGCCATTTTTTTGGGGGGGGGTACTCTGTCACAGCAGACCTACGCATCACCCATACCTCCCAAACCCAGATCGGCTTCGTAAACTGTCTCTCCACCCTTTAGCATGAACAGCACTAAACATCCCCAACTATGAGGCTCCCGCACTCTTGTGAGGCCACAGCTGCCAAATTCTCTCTAGGTACCCCGTTCTTTAGGCAGAGAATAGAAGCAGTACCTGCTGAGAGCAGAACCTCCAGGCCAGGAGGGGAGATGGTTACCTGAGTGATTGTGGCTCCAGTTTCTGGAAAGGCTGCCAGAAGCTTCCCTTCTTCCCCAGTGCATGCCTAAAAGCCAGCTGGTGTTGACAGCATTTCCTGGGGTTCTTGGTCTGTATTTCTAGCTTGCACAATCCCAGTCCTCTCTGGCTGTCCTCTCTGCATGCCCATCCTCTGACCACACTATTAAAGATGGAGCTGTATTATCAAGTCTTGACAATGACCTTGACACATGGTCTCACAGCTTCCGTTTGACCTTCCAGTCTGGCTTTTTTCGTGTGTGTGTGTGTGGGGGTGTTGGAGGGGACACATTATCAGCTCCCACACCTCACAGCTAATTGCTTACATTAGGCATCTGATTGATCTACCCTCTGGGATGTTCAGAGTGTACCTGCAAGCACAGTGCCATCTGAGTGTGTGTTTTCTTTGTCTTGTCTCCCAAAATTTTGGAATTCAGTTATGGAAAATGACTTTCTACCCAGTGAAAATTCTAGAAATTTAATATGGTGTAAAGAAGTATGCTGGGAAAATACTCTCTTGTAACACTGACCACCCTGTTAACAGGATACCTCTTCCCAATGATCATCACAAGCAGGGTGAGGAGCCCTCATCCGAAAAGGATTCACTGTTTGATATATTGGGTGTGGGGCCCAAGTTGAGATACAACATCTGTTTATTTTTATGAATACCATATATACATAGCCCCAAAATAACTTTAGTATTACTGCACCTGTATTCTAGCATTCAACAGTCTCAGGAGATCAGGTGTAGAGTTTTCTACTTGTGGTTCCATATCAACTATAAAAGAGTTTTGAATTTTGAATTTTATGATTAGGGATGTTCTGCATTGTCTTACTTTATATTCATTGTCTAATTCATGAGCTGTGTGTATATCACATATAACAGAGTACTGTGATATTCACATTGTCCGGACATTGACTTTTTTTCTCAAATAATATATCTCAGAGACCTTTACATTCAACAACATAGACATGGTCTTTATTACTTTAAATGCTTGCATAGTATTCATATATATATGTATATATATACATGTATACATATACACATATACACATACACACATACATACATATACATATATACATACACATATGTGTGTGTGTGTGTGTGTGTGAAATAACCATATTGCTTTCCTATTGTGTCTGTTACAAATTTAACACAAACTTTTCTGCTTAAAACAATATGTTTATTGTCTTATAGTTCTACAGGACAGAAGTCTAAAATTGGTTTCACTGGCTTTTTGCTTTAATGAACATTTATTAAATGCTTACCTAGTCCACTGCAGCATTAGAAACTGTAGGTGATAAAAACCTTTTATTTTAAAATTTTCTCTTCTCAGGGAGTTCAAATCAATGGGATGAAACAGAAGTTGTGATGGTTGAACTTCATAGTCGTCTTGATGAGACTTGGAGACTCCTAAGAGATACTTCTGGGGATGTCTGTGTTTCTAGAGTTTTTTTTTTCTGAGAAAGGAAGACCTATCCTGGGAGGCATGAAGGCAAGGGGAGAGAGAGAGAGAGAGAGAGAGAGAGAGAGAGAGAGAGAGAGACAGAGACAGAGACAGAGAGAGACAGAGAGAGAAGCAGCCTGTGTCTCTCTCTGCTTCTTAACTGTGGTCACAGTGTGACCAGCCACCCAGCTCTCCTGCCACCATGCTTTCCCTACCATGTTGAATTGTATCCCCTCTAACTGTAAGCCACAATAAACCCAGCCTCCCTTAAGTTGCCCTTGACAGGTATTTGTCATAGTAATCGACATAACTAATCCAGAATGCTCACATGACTTGACTCAGGAATATCAGTGAACTGCAAGCAAGAAAATGACAAGGACAAGAGGTTCCAGAGCAGGAAAGGTGTTCACAGGGCAGCTGGCCAGCTCTGGTGACAAAAAATATAGAAGTTATTTTTCCATCGTTAAAAGGAGTTTTCTTATTGTCCATTTTTCTAACAGGACTGAATCACCAAAATGTTCAGTGACATTTTTTAGTGTAAACAGCACAAGAAGAAAGCATCTTCAATGTTCTTGAGACACTAGAAGCAAAAGATGACAGTTCAGATCTGGAGCCACACTGCAGAAGGTTCAATTCTGCGTTTTTCCAATTGTGTGACCTTGGGCGTGCTCCTTACCTCCTCTGGGCCTTGGTTGTTTTCTGTCAATCAGGTATCTCACAGGATGTGAGAATTAAACATACTCACGTGTGTAAGTGTTAGGACTGGACGAGACATGCAGTGTTGTTCACTTTATTTCCTAAACAGGAATGACTTCACTCATTCACACAGAACCTAATCTAATGCTCCAACTGGTTCTGAATTGGCCATGGAGGATTTCAGTGGTTTTCAGGGGTCTGCTTGCCAACTAGCAAGGCAGGTTTGATGTAGGACTGGCTGGCCTGCCTGGACTGCCTGGAAACAGTAGCACTAAGGAATTTGCAAGCAGGGGGCCTGCATTTCCTAGGGTACTGACTCTGCAAATTCCACACTTGCCCTGTATGGTGTGGTTACTGGTGAACTTGCTTAGATTCCATATGCTCATTCCTAAGCAAGACAAGTTACATCCAGGGAACTGAGCCTGGCCTTCTCTTCTCAGCATCTTACAGAACCTCTCCTGCACACACAGCCTGGAAATACCAGTTTTAGCAGGGATACTCTTCCAGTCAGTCCAGTCCCATCTGCCTTTGAAATCTCCAATATCCCTGTTTCTTTGAGACTCTGACTCTTCACCCTCTTTGAAATGGTGTAGGACCAAGCAGGCTGGCCTCACCTGGTCATTAACAGAAGGCTGGAAACACACAACCGACTACTGGTAAATCCGACCTTGACAGCATCCTCATCTCTGCTTCCATGTGCAGTTTGGGTCGTCCGACTCACTTGTATTTGCAAAACTTGTGTCTTAAATGCTAAGGGCAGCTGGCTACATCGGCAAACACATGTTCTAAAAACCATTTGAGCTGAATAAACACTTAGCGTCTGCTTCCAAACTACCAGGGCTGTTGTTCATTGTTTTGCAACTGTCAGCTTCCATCTTAAAGCAAAATCCACAGATCTTTTAAGTGTATTTAACAAAGGGGAAAAATTAAGGAGAAAAAAAGAAAAGAAAAGAAAAGAAAAGTGACCCTCTGCTGCTTGTATTTTCTTTATTGCAAATTAGCTACATGTTCAGAAAGCAGGTGTCTCAGTGCACTCTGGACCAGGGCTTCTTTGAGGCAGATGTACCCCGCCGCTAATGACATTTCTATTTCAAGTCAAGCCCCTTACCTGCATGAGCCCCTACTTAGATGTCTTGTGATATAGTTTGTCTTAATGCTCATACCAGTAGGTCAAGCCTTATCTCTGCAAACCTAAGAGTATTCATCATCCATACTCCTTCTGTAAAAGGATGTGTTTGCAGATGTAGCTGTGGGGGGGGGGGGGTCCCTGCATGTGTCAGACAGGGCAGCGAATTGTCAGCATATTTAAAGCACAGTACAATTTGGGGAAAGGTTTCCAGGCAACAATCAGTCCAATCAGTCCAATTTCAGGTACACAATAAAGCTCAAGGTATAACTACATAGGAACTCCTTTACAAAGTACAAGTGACCGTGAGTGTGGGTTCTACAACTGAAAAGCCTAGACTCTAATGTGGTCCTTGACCTATAGCACCAAGGTCAGCAGGCCATAAAATGCATATGACATGTCCCCTAAGGATGGGCAATGGTCTAGGGTGGGAAGAGTCTACGATAATCATTCTGGGAAATTTGGGCTAGACCTGCCTCAAAGGTGGGTGAGTTCTCCCTCCATAGATGACAAAAACATCACAAGGTTGTTACCAAAATCCACTCTCTGCTTTCTGGATAGAATGCAGGTATTTGATTTTATCTCCTCCATTGAAGAGACACTCCTTTGTGATAAACATTCTTGGTTCTCTTAATGCTTCTCTGTGAGTACAAGGACCTCTGTGGCCCCAACATTAGCCAGCTGCCCTTAGCATCTAAGAAACATTCAGGTGGCCAAACTGCAAATAAAAGCAGGGGTGGGTGTGCCCAGGGTCAGAGGAATTACTGCATCTTTACTACTAGTCTGTTCCTGGTGTGTTTTCCAGCCTTCTGTTAATAATCAGGACAGCTTCATGAAGGTCACACGTCCTGTGTCATGCTGATGGCCTCTGTGAGGTTCAGGGTAAGACATTCTTGATCAGGGTGTTCTCAAAGTTTCTGACTCTGCTCTGAGGATGCTTCACCTATCAGATAACTCCAAGGGCTGAAAAGTTATTCTTCAAAGTTTACCACTCACTTCATAATCTTACAGAAAAGGGTCAGGGACCAGGGAGAGAACAGGGTGTTTATTTGTAGGGTTCTTAAGCACAGTGTTGTTAATCTTTTGGGTAAGATAGCTATTTGAAGGGTGAATCTTATGCATTGTAGAATATTTTACAGCATCCCTGGTTTCTGGGAACAGCATTGCTCTGCCCTTGCCCTTCAGATTGGGATAGCTTAAAAAAAAAAAAAAAAAACTTTCAAAAACTGTTAAATGCCTCAGGGCACAATCTATGCATGAGCCAAGGTTTAATCATCCAGTCCTGCAAATTCTCTACTCAAAAATATTTCTCCCTGCTGCTGATAGGCAAGACTTCTTCTTCTTTGACTGTTGTCTTAGGGCTTCAATTGCTGTGAAGAGACTCCATGATCAGGGGAACTCTTATAAAGAACAATATTTAATTGAGGCTGGCTTACAGTTTCAGAGGTTCAGTCCAGTATCATCATGGCAGGAAGCATGGTGCTGGAGAAGAAACCAAGAGTTCTACACTTGATCAGAAATCAGTCAGGAGGAGACTGGCTTCCAGGAAGCCAGGAGAAAGGTCTCAAAGCTCACCCCCACAGTGACACACTTCCTTCAACAAGGCCACACCTACTCCAACAAGGCCACACCTCCTAATACTGCCACTCCCTAGGCAAAGCATATTCAAACCACCACAAATGTCAAATTCAATATTCAAAAGCCAGTAGTCATTTATAGATGAATGGTCTTAAATATAGAAAAATTTTAAGGAATATGCATGTAATCTTAGCTATTAGAATTAATACCAACCTGGTCTACCAAGTGAGTTCCAGGACAGCCAAGGCTAAACAGAGAAACCCTGTCTCGAAAAACAAAACAAAAAAAAAAGAATTAATAAATGACTCAGCTCTATATATACTAATAATGAATAATGGAACCCCCATTTTTTAGGGCACTAAGCATCAAGCTCAGGTGCTTGCCCATTCCAGGCCAGTGTTCTAACATTCACTTGGCTCTCCAGTCCTTGAATATTTGAATATAAATTAAAGAAAGCAATTCTATTCACAATAGAACCAAAAAGAACAACATGCTTAAGAATAAATTTAACAAGAGAAGTAGGAGCTTGAACATGGGAAACACCCTTGGAAGAACTATGGACAAACTAAGGAAAAGACACTCACTGAAAGTCTTAAGACTATGGTTATTCTGACTTATTTAATGAAGACTGTTTCCCAACAAGAGACAAAAGGGTCTGGATTAGATGGGAAGGGCTAAAGGTTGGACCCAAGCAACTGAATCTAGCAGCAAAGCACCTGACCTCCAGAACTCAAGTGTTCAAGGGCCCCAGGGGGTTAATACCAGCCCGGGATCCTTTCTTTTCTTTCTTTCTTTTAATTTAAAAACTGAGTACAATGTACATATATTTAATTGCCCAAGCATTACTTATACATATTTACATACATTAATTCTAAATTCTGTTTATTTTTGAGATTATACTTTAATCACCATATTCTCCCTTCCCTTTCCTCTCTCCAAAGCTTCTCAGATACCTCTCCCCGATGTCCTTCTAATTCATGGCTCTTTTTTCAATAGTTTATACAATATATTTTGATCATGTTTTACTCCTCCCTCAACTCCTACCAGATCCTTCCACTTCCCTTCCCACCCAACTTCATATTCTTCCTGTAAAAAACAAAAAACCTCAGAAAATCAAAATAAACAAAAACCTGTAAGATAAGAAAAATGACAGACACACAAAACAAAATAAAACAAAAACCACATGGAGTTCTTTTCATTTTTGAGGAAAATATATAAACAACTTTCAGATATCTGTAAATGATGGTTTTAAGTTGTTTAGAACTAAGCAAATAAAAATATCGTTTTGATTTCTGCACTGTGAAGCATTATTGAGATACTAAAGGCATGTGAGCTGCAAACACCAGGGAATTAACATCCATGCAAACGTCTGTTTACCTGATAGTTTATATCTTCTCTAGGATGCAGGCTCCTGTGTACCTTCCCCCCACCATGAGCAAGCCTGAGAGACCTTGTTTACCACAACAAGGTCAAGTGACAGGATCTAGGTGGAGTTACCCACCTTGGCTGCCCGGAACACAGAAGCAGAACTGCCCCTGGGCCTGCCTTGAGACATCTCCAGCTGTGACCTGGACCGACTATGGATTATCCCACCCATCTGAAACCAGGAGAGGTTGTGGGTTGGGTCTTCCCCTTTAAATTGAGAGCTGAACATTAAAGCTTGGGGCCTTGATCAGAGAACTTTGTCTTGGCCTCATCTCTTCTCGCCCTCCTTCCCCCTTTAATTCCCAGCCCCCCTTTCAGGTGTACCCAGTTGACTTGTGGCTGTGGGCGGCTACACTCCTGAGGGTTGTTTGGTACATAGTAAGGACACTAGATCATACTTGAGTGAATAAAGAGCAGAAGTAAGGGGTGGAGGGTTATAGTGGATTAGAACCAAGATATCAGGGGTTGTGACACTTGGGAAATAAAACTTGATGTGGGTGGGTAATGTAGTAAAAGGCAGCGACCTGGAATTGATGAACATGTGCTCTCTGAAGCCAACCCACCTGCCTCTGAACCCCAGGGCTGCCGCATTCTATCTCTGTGATCTTGGGCTCCTCACCTTTCTTCATCTCCCTGGGCCTCAGTTTTCTCATCCATGAGATGAAGGTAAAATAAGGTTTTCATGATCATTACTGATCGTCAGTTTGCTAAGTTCCAGAATCCCTTGGGAGACAAATGTATGGCGTGTCTGTGAAAGCGTTTCTAGACGGGGCTATTTAATCACCCTTTGTCACCCTAGTCCAGGATGTTTGGCAGACCCCTTTCTTCATGTCTCTAAGTTGACATAATTGTGCCCTGTAATCTGTCTGTATTGGTGCCTTTAATGTTGGTTGCAGTAATTCTTCATTAGGTACCTGTTGGGTTTCCTCTTGAAGTTTTTGTGTTATAACCCCTCTCTGTTCCGAGAACACTGAAAAATTATGAAATCTTAAATATGAAAGACAAATGTATGCAGCTTTTAAAAATTGGGATCCTTAGACTCAGGTAACTGCATTAGAAGTCAAGAAACTAGTTATGCATAAAGATGTGTGTCTGTAATCTCCGCACTGAGGAGGCTGAGGCAGGAGAATCATCAGTTTGAGACCAGCCTGATCTCTATGACCATGCCTCAAAATTAATAAATAATCAAACCAACATTACCATGTAAATGGAAGAACTTTTCAAAACTTACTATAGCTTTTCAGTTTATACCACAAACCTCAACTGAGTCTACAAGAAGCATTACATTTTGTCCTAATGAGATTCTTACGTTTAACAAATAAATTCAAAATTACAGGAATTTTGCAAGAATAGTCCAAAAACTTCCCACACAATCACTGTTCTTGCTTGCTTCTATGGCATGGGGAGCAAAGGCTTTATTTGGCTTACACACCCAGATCATAGGCCGTCTCAGGCAAGACCCCTTAGTTGAGGGGTCCCTCTTCCCAGATGAACCTAGCTTGTGTCAAGTTGACAAAAACTAACCTATACAATCAGCGACTGCATTCAGATTTTACTAATTACCCTAATAATGTCTTTCCTAGCAAAATGATTTAACACAGATCCACATGTTGCCTGTCATGCATCTTCAGTCCAGAAAATTCCATAGCTTTCCCCAGACTTTTAGGACTATAACATCTTCTAAGATAATGGGCAAGTTACCTTGTAGAATGTTACTTGGCTGTTTTCTTATAGGTCAGGCCATGCATACATCTTTGGCAGGAATATCTAAGACAATGTAAATGTTCTTGGCAGCCCAGCAGCTGTCTCATGATTTGCATTCGATGATGTTCCAGTGAATGCTACACTTGATCCAGGTGGTTTCTGCTAGGTTGCTGCATTACAAAGTAATTCTTTCCCTTTGTAATGAATAGGTCTTTTACGCAAGGGTACTTTTGGGGCTATGTAACCATTCCACTTGTCTTCTAAATTTTGCCTGCAAATTTCGGCTTTCATTGATGTGTCTTTCATGAACTAATTATTATTATGATTGTTGCCAAATGGTGGTTTCCTGTTTCCATTGTTTCTTCTACATTCAATAGCTGGCATCCATTGGCATGGAGAACTTTCTCATCATCTCCCTCTTTCCTAAAGCTGCATGGTGTCCACATTTTATTTAATTACAATCAATCCCGAGGACATTTACTTTGATGCCCACAGGGTCCTAGTGTCCCCAGTAGTTTGAATTGGTTTTCCTGTCATTTGGACATGTTTCATCCTGTTTTGAGAGCTTCTTTGTGTTTCAGTATCTCAGTGTCAAATTGTCTCCACACTTAAAAACAACCAAAACCAATTGGGCTTTCAGGGCTACAGCCTGGACACCAGTCAGTGCTTTCTGAGGCCTCTTCTCTTCTGCTGGTAGAATATATTTTGTCACAAATCTGTGTGCTTGGCAAAGGGACTGCTACTGGTCTATGCCGCTTCCAGAGACTCAGTGCATAGAACCATGACAAAGTATCAGTATTCTGCACGAGTCCCTTAACCATACCTCTGAGTCAGTTGAAACACAATTGGCCCACCTTTTCATATTTAAATTTTCCTTATCAGACAGCTGAAAACCTGGCTCCATAAGCCTTCAGATATTTATTTGTTTGCTTAAATCCCACTGTGTACAGCAAATCCGCTAATCCATTGGGCCACCTTTCAGTCAGCGACCTTCTGACTATCCTGCTTATATATCTCTAATGGGTTTTTAGGTGAATTACTAAACAGGGAAGGAAGGTAGAGGGAATGACAATACAAAGGGAAACCAGGGGAAATAGTAATGGGGTTCCTGATTGTAGGTAATTCTGTGACTAGAAAGTCTATAGATTAGAAAAATAAAATACAAACAGAGAGACACACACACACACACACACACACAGAGAGAGAGAGAGAGAGAGAGAGAGAGAGAGAGAGAGTTGCTGCACTAAGAAGGTCATTCTTGTTCATAGGTTAGATTGTGCCTAAATAATTGAGACCCGCATCTGTTATTGTTTAAAACAGCAAGTGTTGTGAGTGGCCCTGCAGGTTAAATTCTCTTTGTTTGGGCTTAGCAGTCTTTGTTACTTTGGCTTCATTATCCCTCTCTCTGAGGGACACCAGTCAGCACAAGCTGACAGGGATCACAAGTCAGGGTGAGAACACTATAAAATCAAAGCTTCAGGTGTTCCTCATGGGGTGGACATACCTCACTCCATCACTCCTGAAACTATTTCTAAGTCAGTGGGAGTCACATGCCTCCACCTAGTTTTGAGTGACTGTCTATGAGAAGACAGAAGGAACCATTAGAAATTCTCCTAATTATTAGGAGAATCTAGCAATATCTAGACTATGCGGAAGCATCTAAAGTAGTTTTTTTTTTTTTTTTTTTTTTTTTTTTTTTTGGTAAAGAAATTTATTTCTCATAATCAATACTTTTGAATTCTAAGGCAAGATGTGTCATCATGGGCATCAAGAAAACCATTTGAAAGTCATTTACTTTGAATTTCCATGAGACTTTAATTTGAATTCAGAGAAATGCACATAGCTTTGACTCTGAAATTGTGTCTGCACAGGCATCAGTCAGTGATTCTCAAACCTGGCCACAGCTGAGGATCACCAAGAGAACATGAGGCACAATGTCCAGGTGGACTATACTCTCGGGTGTATATATAGCTGAGGTGGGTCTGGGTACAATCTAGAGGGTGAAGCTTTAAAGCTACATGGGTGAGCCTAGGGCAGAGCTTACATTAGACACCCTGACTCCAATCCTAATGTCAGTGTGTTTCCACTGGTCTTTTAGTCTGCATGACAGACACTTCCCCCAAAGAACCCAATAACTCCTAAGACTGGGTGACATACTCTCACATCCCAATGTCTTCTCTCTCCCATCTTATCCCCTGTGACACTGTGCTAAATTTACCTGGATGCTTTGCTGCCTATGGCTGTAAGCCTAATGAAGGTAAGAACAGATCTTCATTTGTGGAAGACCCAGCGCTTGACATTAATGTCTAATTTATAGTAGGTGCTCAATTACTGTATGTTGAGTCCATTAGTATCTTAGTGTACTGTATTAGGGTTAGAGTTATTTCCTCATTGCTTTCTCTTCTAGCATAAGGCTTGGGAGCATAGATGTGGGATTATGAAAGATGGACCCAGAGTTAGAAAATTTGTTTATTCATAACCTTCATGAATAAATGATAAAACAAACTTGGCCTAAAGATACAATAGACATTTGTAAGAATGCATCTAATAGCGGGTCAAACATCTGATGCCTGTTGGGATTGTATCTTCTCTTGGACGACTAGACACACTGCAGACTTTCTTAAGAGAATCACAATGGCTAGTCTGTTTGCTTAAGTGCAATGAATCTGTATGCCTGTTAGTAACACAGAGAAGGAGCAAGCACATCACTTTCAGGGAAAAGTACAAGCTATCCTTTGGGTCCCTTATGTTTGGCTGCCTTCCTCTTATGGTTCAGCAGAGGTTAAAAGAGGGCAGGTTGTAATTCAGAAGTCTCCAAATCAAATTGCCGTTCCACGACATAGCATTCCACCAAGACCCTCAGGCCTGTTTCTTATTTGCTGTGGACACCAGTTTTGCCATATGTAGGATGGAGAAGACACTTGACCCCACAAGTAACAGCCCTGTGTGAGTTTGGTCATTAGTTGTCTACAGAGCTATGATCAGTGTTATACTTAGGTGAGTATCTTATGGACCACTACTGGTTGCTTGTTCTCCTCAGCCCAAGAGATGACTTCCTCATATCTATGTAGTTATTATGCTCAGGGTTATTCTCTGCTTTCCTTTCCCCCTCCCCCTCCCTACCTCGTTTAAGACAGGGTTCTGCTCTGTTGTCCAGGCTCCAGTAATTCCCTCTTATCTCAGTCACCCAAGCACATGCTGCTGTGTCTTTCCTTCTCTCCTGCATCATTTCTGAGTCAACCTGGGCCTTGGAACCCAAGCAGCAGCGCAGTGACAGGAGGGGCATGGCCGCCGGAAGGGCCATGTGTACAGCAATGCTGCAAGTGCAGATGACTAGAGACACAACAAGCCTTTGCTCACTGATTTCAACGTGCCATTTCCTTTAAGTTATTTATTGTAATACTTCAAAGCATATTTTGTAAAATTAATAAAGTCTGAGCAATTTGAAACCTTTCCAGTTGGGTTTTCCAAAGCATCTCCACTGAGAAAGACAGCAATTGGAACCCTGAGGGAATGATTTGATCCACAGGCCAGTGACGGAGGGATTAAGGAGGGTTGGTTTATGTTTCTAGAATGCCTTTCTATTTCTGGAGAAAATGCATGCCAGTTCCAGTTCCATCTCATGGCAGCAGGTGGACTTAAACCACAAAAGTACTGACCAGCTAACGAGGGAACTTGTACTCTAGATCACACTGCTTACATTTGTAATGTTGAACACAGAATAAAACAATAAAGACAGTAAAAATAATGGATGTCATTGAACTTTCTGTGTGTGGTGTTGATGTGTTTGTATGCATAAATACCTACGTGCACATAGGTATGGAGGGCAAGAGGTCAACCTTAGGTGTTGTTCCTCAGTATGAAAGTCACTAACTTTATCTATTTAGTGTGTGTGTGTGTCTGTGTCTGTGTGTGTTTGTGTGTGTAGGTGTTTGTTCATATGTATGTTGTAATTGTGTGTGTGTGTGTGTGTGCACATATGCTTATGGGGCTGGAGGCCAGAGTTGAATCTTGAATCTTATTCATCAGGATGACCATATACCCATCTCTGTCTGTCTATCTATCTATCTATCTATCTATCTATCTATCTATCTATCTATCTATCATATATTCTGTGAGCCTGTGTGTGTGTGTGTGTGTGTGTGTGTGTGTGAGAGAGAGAGAGAGAGAGAGAGAGAGAGAGAGAGAGAGAGAGAGAGAGAGAGAGAGAGAGAATGCCACAGCACACTTCTGGAGACAGCATTTGGAAGTTGGCTCTTTGACCTTGTTTTGAGACAGTCTCTCCGGTTTCTGCTTCTGTGCTAGCCACTGCTCTTGTTTCTGCCATCCGTTTCTTGTTGGCAGACTGGAGTTACAGATGTGCACCACTGCTTCTGGACCTTTTTGGAGGTGCATGGGTTCATTGCAAGGATCAACCTCAGGTCATCAGCATATCTCACAAGTGCTTTACAGGCTAAGCCATCTCCCTAGTCCTGTCTTGTTTTCTGAGACAGTGCCTTGCACTGGGACCTGGGACTCACTGGTTAGAGGTGGTTGGTTAGGCAGAAAGCCACGGGGAACCTCCTAGCTCTGATGCCCCAGTGCTGGGATTACAATCATGCCACCATGTCTCAACGTTTATGTGGTTTGTGGGGATTGAACTTAAGTCCTCACACTGCTGAAGCCAGCACTGTGAAGACTGATTTTCTGAGTCAGCCTTCATTGAACTTTACGAAATGGATGCCAACTTATGAATGAAACTATTAGGGTTGTGTGAGGACCTGTGTTAGTTTTGCCTGGTAGTTTGTTTCTAGGCTTCATGTTGAGATGAAGAACTGACACCAGCACTTACCAGCTTTCGTGTCATGGAAGGTTGATTCTGCAGGACACTCTGTGTGTAAAGGCTTTGTGATGTGATGAGTTTGGTAACATTTTCATGTGTTTCTCTCATCTTGTCAATTCACTAAGCCATCAGCCTGTTATGGATCAGAGTACTTGAACACTAGCAAGCCTGATCAGTGTTATTTTATTTCCTTTATTTATTTATTTTTTGAGATTGTGATATAATTACATCATTTCCTCCTCATTCTTCACTCCAAACCCTCCCATGTACAAATATATGACCTCCTCCATTAATTGTTGCATACATACACACATACACACACACACACACACACACACACACACACACACACACACTCCAAATACACAAATACAACATGCTGAGTACATATAAAGTCCCTTGTATGTGTGTTTTCAGGGCTAACCATTTGATATTGCTGATCAGTGTGATTAACTCTGTGATTCCCACATTTCTGTTTTTAGTTTATAAAAAATTTATAGTTTACAAATTTATATTTTATAAATGATGTGATTTCCACATTATTTTTATTTTTACAAAGAAGTATTTTATGCTGGGCGGTGGTGGCGCACGCCTTTAATCCCAGCACTTGGGAGGCAGAGGCAGGCGGATTTCTGAGTTCGAGGCCAGCCTGGTCTACAGAGTGAGTTCCAGGACAGCCAGGACTACACAGAGAAACCCTGTCTTAAAAAACAAACAAATAAAAAAAAGTATTTTATTTACTAACATCTAAAGACTTGCTATGATCTGAGATGGCTGTTGGGAAATTCTGAAATTGTGTCAGTGAAATATATTGACTGGCCTATAAAACATCCCTTTTGGAACAGAATTGCAATAAGAATTATGTAAATTTTTACAAGAAGCATAATTTGATTTATAATTAGTCATAATGAGTTTTTTTTGGTAAAGATTTTAATTAAGATATGATTTTTATATCATATGCTCAGTGTACAATTTGATGGCTTAGGCATCCTTGGAGTTAAATGGTCAGTGCCACAGCCAATTTTGAAGCATTTTCATTGTCTTAGAAAAGAAACTCTGTCCCATTTAGCTATAGAACCCATCCCTCCATCCTCTAAACCCATAACTAACTAACTAACTAACTAACTAACTAACTAACTAACTAGCCTATTTTCTGTCATTATAAATATCCCAGTGCAGACATATCTTATACAATAGCCCTTCTTGTGCTTGGTTTCTTTCAGTTGGTATGACATTTTCAAAATTTATCTCCATTGCCACACACACCAGTTTACCATATTTCTCCAGCAATAGAGTTTTGAAGATCTACAGAAGATCAGAAAATGAGAAAAAAATTGGGCAGGGTGGGTTGTCACCCTGTAGGGACCCAATGCTTTTTATTGTTGGCTGCCATGGTGAGTAAGTATTGTGGCCCAGACATTCCTCTCTGGGAAGGGACTCAACTGAAATAGAAATGGCTGGGCCCAGGAAGAGCTGCCATCTGCTTCCCTTTTCCAATATTGTCATATAATTTTATGCTCCAAGTCTTTTTATACACGTTGAGGACTTCACTGTGAAGTCTGCTTCCCAAATGTCTGGTTGATGCAGACACTTGTCTTTGACACATAGGGCACAGAAGCTACACCTGTGTCTCCCAAAGAGAACCTTAAGTCTGAGGTTCTCACACTTGCTTCCTGCTTATTTCCCAGGCTTTAGGAGAGTATTGGGGGGCGGGACACTGGCACTTGAGTTAAAACTTTGAAAATACAAGAGTGGTCATGCATTCAAATATCTGGGAGGTTGAACTGTGTGAAGTGAAGCACAACAATTTTCCTAAGAGCCCTGGGGCAGGGAGAGGGCAGTTTCTTTTTCTTGACAAATCTGTCCATTGAATTTATCACTCAATCAAACCATCCAAGAAGCAAAAATGAATAGGGAGGGAAAAGGAGCTCAAAGCTAGCTATAGTCATGCTTGCTTATAATTCTATTAGAACAAGGCAAGAAGGTCAAGATTTCTGGGCCATTCTAGACCACAGAGTGAGTAATCAGAGGCACATGAGTGTGCATGCACACACACACACACACACACACACACACACACACACACACACACACACACACACACACACACAGAGAGAGAGAGAGAGAGAGAGAGAGAGAGAGAGAGAGAGAGAGAGAGATCTTGAATCTTCCAGGGATGAGGTTTCTTGGAGGCTACAGCTTCTATCCTGGGCTGTAGCATGACTTTCCTCCATGGCTACCTGCTCTCTAATGTCACCAGAACATAACATCCCTTCTTTTAGGTTGCAGAGTTCAAGGGCCTTTGATGGCTGTGGGGATGTCTTGGAGGTGTGGCTGGTGTTGGCTTTGCTGATCTCCACACAATTTGGTCCTATTTCTTCCTAGTCACTCTCGCTATGTTCAGTCTGTATTCACTCAGGAATCTTGAAACCGAGGCTCTGAGACCAGGGAGACCATGATGCTTTTATTTTCCCTGTTTGTAGTGCTGCTGTCAACAGATAATAGGCACACTGCAGCAAGTGAGACAGGCCTCGTTCCCGGGGAATTTACCGCCAGACTCAGAGTCTTCTAAACCAGGATGTCTTTTGGTTCCTGTGGATTCTGTGAAATAACCAAGGACATCAAAAACTCATTTCTGACCTGAGTCCCCTAGAGACAGTTCAAGTGAGTAAAAACAAGCTTTTACATGGCTATTGCCTCTCTGTATATGTCACTCACCTCCTAACACGCCTGCTTGTTGTGTTTAGTAATGACCTTTGATAGAGGCTAAGCAAGGCTAAGTGAGAAATAGTTGGGACTGGCTCTAAAAATGACTCCAGATCCCATTTTCTTTTAATGAATTAGCACTACCATAAGATACTGAAAAATGTTGATGTTGACCCTCAAGTTGAAGCGATGCCTAAAAGACCACTTACAGGTAACTGTAAAGAGTTAAGTCAGCCTACCAATAAGAACAGAGGTGTTTTGGTTGAATCTGATGCTGTAGCAGAATAAAGGTAGACTGTCAGTAACCACTGAGGACTAGTCTCCTTGTAATCAAAATCTCCAAAACAATGGAAGATGAAGAATTAGAAGCACAGGACTGGAGTGATGGCTTAGCAGTTAAAAGTACTGGCTGCTCTCCCAAAGGAGGAAGACTGGAGTTCAATTCCCAGCACCTTTATGGCAGCTCACAACTGTCTGTAACTCCAGTTCCAGGCAATATGACACCTTCACACAGATACACTTGTAGGAACAGCACCAATGCACATAAAGTAAATAAATAAATAAATAAATAACCATAAAAGAATTGAAAGTACATGTATCTTTCCTGTGAAAACTGGTGTCAAACTCTGTGCCTCTCAGATACATTGTTCAAGTTCTAGGTACAAGAAGAAAGGCTGGAGGTTGAGTGTGGCCTCTTCCCTTTGGGAAGGTTTCTTGGGTGTTCCATATAACTTCTACTTACATCTCATTGGCCAGAACTTAACCATGCAGATAACATAGATTCGAGAGTGCCATGTGGCCTTCACTGGAGAGCATTGTACCTGTGCTAGTTATCTAACACATGGTTTTACAAAGCATCCCTGGCATAGACAATTTAAGAAAGGAAGGGCCTATTAGACTCACAGTTCCAGGCCACAGGTAGTCCTGGTGGAGAAGTCACTATGGGAGGAGCCTGAGGCAGCTGATTACACTGTGCCCACAGTCAGGAGGCAGAAAACATTTTCTCCTTCCTATGCAATCCATGGAATGGTGTGGCCCATAGCTAAACTGAGTCTCCCATTTTGATTAACCTAATGTAGATAATTTTTCACAGGAACACACAGTGGCTAACCTAACCTAGATTCTTCCTCACAGTGTATCTGGATATTTGTCTACTAGGTGATTCTAGATACTGTTAAGCGGATGGTCAAGGTTAATTGTCATAGGGCCCAGCAGTGCTTAGGAATCTGGATATAGACAGGAACTCAGTGTTGCTCTAGTCTATTCCGTGCTTTGTTTTATGGTGAAATTTTAGTTGTAGTCTCTGTCAAACTGGATACATCTTCGTTTTGGTCAAGAAACACTGATTGATGCTCATTGTATTCAGATATTGTGTTAAATGCTAAGGGAAGGACAACCAGCGAGACATAATATGAACTGCATGTTCACTGTGTTTTGGCCTACTGTCTCATCGAGACATGCCTGGGAAAGTTGGGACTTTGATATTAGGAGATGTAAGAAGCTTAATGAGGTGGGGTCTGTCTTTAGGTCACTGGAGATGTTTCTTCAGAGATGTTTTGGGAGCTTCTGGCTCTTCTTCCTTTTTCTACGCTAGTTTGAGATATGGCTGGCTACTCTGACACTCTTTGACCACTGCTATATTCCACCCTGTCCAGTAGCCAAAGCAGTGGGGTTTCCTGCTATTGTGCTTGAGCCTCCAAATCCTATAGCCTTTGTCCTGATTTGCCTCACAATTGTAATGTATTTGATTGAAGTAATACAAAGCTGGCTAATACATCATCAGAAGTTACTGAATTACACACTTATATGATAAATTGTGTGGTATGCATATTACATCCTAACAAAACTATTTTTTAATAGGAATATCCTGCATTTGAATCGGAAGAATCCTAGATGCCAAGGCTTCAGAGAGTGATGTTGCTATAAAGAATAAGTTAGAACAGTAGTTGTTCTCAAAGTGTGGGTGGCCTGGGACCAGCAGCAGCTGCTTCACCCAGGAACTTGCTAGAAACTCATACTCTTGGGCTTTTGTCCACATCTACTTAGTCAGACACAGTAAGGGAGGGTGGGTATAGAAGCCTGCCTGAAGATACTCGGTGATTATCATATACACTCCAGTTCAAGAACCACTGGACAAGTGTGTGGATGAACTGAGGGACGGCACACAAGATATTACTTCAGTCATCCAGGTCAGAGTTATGAAGAATTACCATTAGTGGCTTGATGCAATGCAACAGAGTGGAGATGAAAAAATAGACAGAGAATCATTTCTGAAAGAGTCCATGTTTGTCAGCTTTCCATGACAGTGACAAATACCCAATATGAGTTAACCTAAAACAAAAAAGATTCATCTTAGCTTACAGTTTTGGAAGCTTCAGAGTCCCTATCACTCTGCTCTGTATGTCAGGGTGGGAACGTATGGCTGAGGAGGCTATTCATTTCCTGGCATCTGGGAAGCAAAGAAAAAGAGAAAAAGGCCAGCGTCCCAATAGTCCTTGTATCAGTGCCCACTCTCAATGACCCAACTTCCTTTCATGAGGCTCCACATCCTAGAGGGTCTTTAGAATTGAAAAAAACATTTTAAAGCCAATGGATAGCAAGTCCTAATATATGTATTTATCGTGGTGGCATCAGAGGTAATGCCCGATGCTGATGAAGAGGAGTGTATTAACAAGTAACATAAACATCACAAACTGACAGCCACCAACATTTTAGAAAAGGGAAGAAAAAAAAGTAATAAGAATGAATTAAGCTTTGACCCCTTGTCCTTTGAATACCTTGTGAAGCAGCTAAATGATAATCTGTGTTAACAGGACAAGTCCTTAAAGAGAAGCATAGGCCTAATATGTCAGGAAGAAATAACTAAGCTTAGACAGGGGTTTGAATATTCTCTCTGATAAGGTGATCAGGGCAAGACTTTATACTTACACATCCTTCTAGACTATTTAAAAAATGCAAAGAGGGTAAGACTCTGTTGTTGAAAACACCACATACTTTGGTCATAAGACTTGAAAAAATTAAAATGACCTTCTCCCCTATGGCCAGATTTCATGGTGCCAGGTGCTAGGTGGCTGCTGGAAAAGAAAGGTACCAAGAGTCTCACTCATCTGTGAACCCTGTGCACTACAGTAGGGAGTCTCCTGGCAAGATATGCTCATTGGTACAATATTGCCAGGAATGTTTTGAAGATGTAAAGTTTATTCAGTAGGAGAGAACTCATTCCTACTATTGTAAGCTTGGCCAAGCACCTGTGACAAGAAATGTCATAGACCCTAGGAGAAAGCATGCTACCGCAATATCCAACTGCCTTCTTAGTACTTATACACATAGATTAGTATAGCTCTCACCCCCTCCCCCCATCAGAGATGCTTCTGTTGGAAGTAAATGGAAGTTAACACTGAGAAACACAAATAGTCAAAGAGCACAGAATAAGTGACTATGGAGTGTTCACCCTGAGATGGATCACACCCATTCCCCACAAAGTTCAGAGAGCAATGAGCAAAAGGAGTGAGAAAGACTGTAATAGCCAGAGGTCAGAGAGGATGGCTACAAAACAGTGTCTTTTGGACACTTGCAATTGCACTCAAGAGCTTGCAGCAGCTATGGATGCAACACAAACCCTACCCAAGATCAATCTGGTCAACATTCCAGTATAGAGGGGGATGGTGCTCAGAAGGCCCTGCTCCTAGCTGAAAAGTCAATTCTGGAATTTTGGTTTCTTTGAAAACGCAGAAATCTTGTAAGAATGTGTTTTTATTTTAATCCCAGGGATATAGGGCTACTTTGGACTGACTGCAGTAGCCAATTATGCTTTGCCTTCTGCTCCAGTGGAAGCATGTTTTTTTCTAACTGCAGATAGTTTCTTTGAATGTATAAAGTTTGAAATTCTGGGAACTTTTCAGAGAATCTATAAATGCTAGAGCTAAGATAAGTGGGATTGGTGATTGTTGGTTTTTCAGAGTTGGTTGTTACTTGTTAGTAGTCATGCTCAAAGAAAAAAAACAAGAAAGAAATTAAATTCAGGGATTTCTCTCTTCCCTCTATCCTTCTTTCTCTCCAGTATAATGGTAGCAGATGAAATTGGGGGGCTAAAGGGTGGAAAGAATAAGAACCCATGAAGTAGCAAAAACCAGCTACAAGCAAAAAAATAATAGATTCACACATCTCTATCTATCAATCCCCCTATTCTTTCTTTTCTATCTAGTGATAGGAGATGAAACCAGGCTGTGGCGGTGATAGAGGGTAAAGGATGGGAAAAAGAAGACCCTGGAAGTGGCAAAGACCAGCTACAAGTGACACCCAATGTGGGGCTCAAAAGTTAAGGATAAAAATCCCACAACAAGTGGGATTGGTGGTTGCTGGTTGTTCAGGGGTTTGTTACAGTCTGTTAATACTCATGCTGAAGAAGAAACAAGAAGAAAAAATTCAAATCAAGGGTCTCTCTTTCTCTCCTTCTCTGTCCTTCTCTCCTATCGAGTGATAGTGAAACCTTGGGCATAAAGGGTAGGAAATTTGATTTTAAAGGTTTTAGAGAAAATGGCAGAGGACAAAAGAATGAATTTTCTTTTCAAGATGCCAGTAAAAAATTTATTATGGCTGCTATCACCGGCATATCATCCCCTGCCCCTGCTTTACTCCCAAAGGGTTTCTGTTTTTTTTCCTTTTTCTTCTTCATACAGTATGTTTCAAATAAGGTTAAAAGAGTGGCTGAGCAGTTGGAAAATTGGGGGTGGAAATAAAGGGGCCTGAGAAACAAACAAACAAAAATGGCTGAAATGGGAAAACAAAAGGGATTCCTCTACTCTCCTTTCTGAAAGTGTTGCAGGGTTGGTCGTGAAAGGTTTCGGGTGGAGGTAGAAGCTCTTGGGGAGCAAGGAGCACCAGAAAAGAGACACCAAAAAGGCTCAGTTCCTGTGTCTGAGCAAGAGAGTGAGGAGTTTTCCACAGGAGCATAGATGGGGGAAAACTGTCCTGAAGGACAGTCAGGTCAGAGAAAAGCTGAGAAGTGACAGGACAATATGATGAAACAGCCCATTTTGAGAGAAAGGGTTAATCTCAAACCAACTGAGCCACCAGAGTGGAAGGAGGGGTGGCCCAGGTTACGATATCACCATTGGCTTTCCCATTAGGCTTACGGCATATACCCGATAATGGTGTGAAACAAGATTATGATGGGATAGAATGGCATCCTATAGAAATGATAGATCTGTGATGTTTTAAAGATGCCATGATTTCATATGGGATACATTTGCCTTATGTGAAACAAATTCTAAATAACTGGGCTGCTCAAAATAGAATTATTCCCCAAGACTGGAAGGGATTGATGACAGTTGTATTAAAGGCTGGTCTGCAGCTGCAATGGTTAACACGGTGGAGAGACGAAGTCACAAATATTGAACAGTGAAATAGAGTGAAGATAATGAATATAGTAAAAGACCAGTTTCTAGGTGAAATTGGTACTTTGATATACAAAAACATATTAAGTTTGATAGAACAGTGTCTCTTTGTGGATTTAAGAACCTGGGGAAAAGACCAACCACCTCATTTAAAAAGATTATACAAGGCTTTGAGAAACTTTCACTGATTTTTTTTTTAAAAAAGAAAACAAACAAACAAACAAACAAACCAAAGATTAGTCTCAATTGTAAAGAAAGCCATAAGACTCTGATGCAAGACAGGTGTTGATAAAGACCTTGGCATATAAAAATGTAAATACCAAGTGTAAAAATGTTATTTGACCATTAAAGGCATGGACAGTGCCTGTGGACACATGCATAAGGGATATGACCAATATTGTTTCTAATGTGTACCATGCTAACATATTCAGTCAAGCTATTGCTAAAGGTTTCTCATATCAGAATGCCCAGTGCTTCAATTTTGGGAAATACAGTCATTTGGAAAGAGACTGTGACCAAGCAGCTAAAGGTTTCAGATCTCAAAATGCCTGGTACTTTAACTGTAGGAAATATGGTCATTTGCAACAAAATTGTGAACCAGGTATCTCTAAGGGAATGATTTTTTTTTTTTCTAAATATGAACCAGAAAGAAGGCCTGGACTTCCAGGGATGTACAGATGATGTGGTAAGGGTTGCCATTGGACCAATGAGTGTAGGTCCAAAAGAGATACTCAAGGCAACTTCTGACTATCAGAAACAACAAAAATTGATCTGCTTTAGTCAAGAAGTAATACATAGACTGAAAAATCTCAACACTCAGCAAGAGAGAGTCACTAGGTTTCAGGGAAAAAAAAAACTGTGTAATTAATTCAGCCTAAATACTATAAAGGTGTATTAACATCAGAATGGAAGTCAGCTAAAGTTTTGCTCTTGGGATTTGTTTATATTTCTACTGGAAATGAAAAGCTGTGGATACCACCAAAACTGATAGAGATAAGAATTGAGCAGGAGATCTCCTGAAATATGTGTCCACTACCCCAAAACGTGCTTGTTTCATCGGACATGTCTTTGTAATTTCCCACTACACCCAGCATAATTAATGGCTTAAAACAGAAGGGGGGAAATGTAGTGAAAATTCTGAAATTTTGTTTTTTTTTTTTAAACACAGAAATATTATAAGAATGTTTTTATTTTAATTCCAGTTGTGGGGAGTTGGGGCTGCTTTAGACTAAGTGCAGCAGCTCATTATGATTTTCCTTGAGCTCTATTTTGCAAGCTGTGAGTAGTTTCTGTGATTGTGTGGTGTTTGGAATTCTGGGAACTTTTCAGAAGGTACATAAATGCTAGAGCTCAGATAGACGGGGTTGGTAGTTGTTGGTCATTCAGGGGGTTGGTTGTGGTTTGTTAGTAATCATGCTCAAAGAAGAAATAAGAAGAAAGAAATTAGATTCAGGGGTCTCTGTCTCTCTTCCCTCTATCCTCCTTTCTCTCCTGTCTAGTGATAGAAAGTGAAACCTGGGCATAAAGGGTGGGGAAAAGACCAGCCAATGGCAATCAACAGCTGCCAGGAGAAAGAAAAACAGTTTTCTTCAAGGGTTGGGCCATTGGTAGATTGCCCATATACAGTGGAAGTCCTTAGATTTTCTCTATATGTTAGAGTCTAGGGACTTCCACTGTGTGTGTGTGTGTGTGTGTGTGTGTGTGTCTATCTCACACATTAGAAGTTGGGAGGGTGATGTGAGGCAGAGATTGGAAGGGGGAATGATGGAGCAGTTGTAATAAAAACAAAACACATTCATGTATAAAGAAAAAAATAAAGAAAAAAAGGTGCAAAAATAAATGTATATTTTGCTGGGAGTAGTGATGGATGCCTTTATCCCACCACTTGAGAGACAGAGGTGGGCAGATCTCTCTGAGTTTGAAGCCAGCATGGTCTATATAGTGAGTTCCAGGATAGTCAGGGCTAAATAGAGAGACCTTATCTTTAAAAATAAATGTATATTTCAACAAACCTCAAATGCCTTGTAGTGAGTCAGAAAATACCTTCCTCCTAGAAGTGAATAGACACATCTTTTTCACCTGGCAACCCGAGCCAATGGAATCAACTCTTTCTGCCAACATACTAATCTCTTATATTTTTGTTTTTCTGAGAGAGGTGTAGCCATGTAGCCCAAGCTGTCCTTATGATCTCCTGGATTCAATCTTCCAAGTGCTAAAACTGCAGGCAAGTGCAGCCATACCTAGCTTCTTTCTGTTCTTATTCTTCAGGGAAGTAAGTGGTTATCCCAGATTGTCTGGACAACATCCCAGTCAGGGTTTCAGCTCCATGATTCTCTGAAATATATACCTTCAGGCCCCAGTGACCTGTGTTGCTACTCTCCAAGGTCAAGAGGTTATGGTAACACATCACTGTGTGATGACTAACATTATGTTTAAAGTTTAAATTACCCCACTTCAAAGACCTGTAAAACAAAAATGACTCTAGCCTGTATGTCACTTGCCTGTGGAAGTTGTACCCATGAGAAAGGGACCCTGATAGCTAGCTCACTCAAAACAAATGGCTTCCTAGAATTTCTGGGAATCTTCTGGCAAATGTCTAGTCTTGTACAATTTTAACTAAAACGGTTGTTTATGCAAGATAATGGTCCCTATGCTAACTGCCTGCTTCTGCTTCTGTAAACTAGCTTGCTTGCTTAAGATAACCAGCATTGTTAGACATCCAGTTGCTAAATTGAGCCACTGCTTACATACCCAGGATGTATGCATGTAGGCAGGATATGGACTTATTCATAACCATAATGTAAAATAGCAGGTTTTGCCTTTATATACTCCTAACTATCATATCTAAGGGCTGATGAGAATCCTGAATCTTAGGTTAAATACTGGCACCAGTACTTGAATAAAAGCCTTTGTTAAATTTATTCATGTTCAGACTGGTGAATCACTGAATAACTCCAGAGCCATAAAACCTAGAGTCCAAGTACTCTGGAGGTGAAGGATGGAAGATTGTGAGTTTGAGGCCAGCCTGGACTACATAATGAGATCCTATAGAAAAAAAGGGGAAGAATGGAGAAAAGAAGGAAAAAAGGAAGGAAGGGAAAGAGAGAGAGAAGGAGGGAGGGAGGAAAGAAGGAAGGAAGGAAGGAAGGAAGTAAGGAAGGAAGGAAGGAAGGAAGGAAGAATGGAAGGAAGCAAAGAAGGGGAAGAAGAGAGGAAAATGCTTCAGATTAGAATTAAAGGTCCATTCTTGGTGCACATCTTACATGACCTGTCAAACTCAGCTCTACATTTTATTTATTCATTACCTATGATTTTAGCCCAAGATCTTGGTTTCTAGGATGTTGCAGCTTTCCCACCAGGGAAACTCAGAAAACAAATACTTCCCACCTCTCCATCACCTCCATCTTGGGGCAAACAGCTACTGTTGCTACAGAGATTAGTGTAGTACAGTCTCTTCATGGTGACCTTATCCTCTTACAATTAATTTTCTACATAATAGCTATAGTGAGTCTTTTAGTGAACACATTACATTCTAAAGCATGGGCTTTAGAACCAATGACTACCTTCACACTGAAAGAAAAAGCCAGTGTCCTTATGTTTCTCCCTAAGTTGCAGCCTCATATAGAAAATGATGCCTTTTTTTTTGTTTGTTTTTTTGTTTGTTTGTTTTTTACCACCAGAGCTGACTTCAACCTATCCAGTGAGTTCTTTTCCACTAGCTAATCATCTTAAAGGAAAATGAACATATGAAAGATTAAGTGAAAGCATGTGATGGGATAGTAGCATTTGTGTCTGAACAAAATAAACCCAAAACAAATGTACAATGGCTTTGGGGGTAGGGAGAGTGTTTTCTTCAGGGATGTGGCCCATAGTAGGTTGCCTATATTATGTTGCCCGGAGTGACCTACACTCACATGCATAGGGCTACCATAAGTGAACTTAGTGGGTTTAAAGAATATAAAGCAACATGAGGTTGGAAGAGGATGTGGGGGGTAAGAGATATTGTAGGGGCAAATATAACCTAATACATAGCATTCATGTGTGAAATTAGCAAACAATAAATTTAAAAAATAGTTGAATCAAACTAAACGGCAAACAAACAAATGGTAAAGTGAATGGAAACACAGTCAAGGGACCGATTACATGTTAGCAAATGATAAAATGTTAATGATGAAGCTTAGGAATGGAAGGATGGCCCTTCTTTCATAGCCTTGTTTATATCTGGGGTTATCAGTGCCCCTACAGGATGTCCTGGGATGCCAGAACCTTTCTGTATCTCTGGGGTCAAGAAATCATCTGTGGTCTGTGCGCAGCCTTGACACTGACTCTCCCACTGCTGTGTAAATACAATCAGTTCAAGGCAAGCTCAGCAAAAGTCATTCAAGAATTCTCGGGCCACCTTTCAGGGATTTATCTGCATACAGCCAGGATTTACAGGCTCCCCAGGGTCTCTGGATTTCCATTCTTCTCTGCTGAGCTCTCCTAGTTCTTATTTGACTCTCAGTCATTGATCTTTCAGCAGGCTTCTGATTTGCTGGCCACCCTGTTAGAATTATTTGTGATCTCCTAGTGTATATGTCTTGGGCAGGGGAAGATACTGCTGAGTGAATTTGTATTTACCTTTTTTTTTTTTTTTATAGATGAGAATAGTAAATTCTGTTGTAGAAAACACAGATGGTATGATAACATTCCTAGAAGGTATATTAATTAGAGATAAGGAAACTTATAACTTCTAAGCATGTTCTCTACCCCTCGTGTGTGTGTGTGTGTGTGTGTGTGTGTGTGTGCATGTGTGTGAAGGCACATGCATCTGTGTCCTCATGCTTCCAGAGGCCAGAGGAAGATATTAGATGCCTATGCTGCCACTTTATGCCTTGTTTTCTTGAGACAGGATCTCTCACTGAAACTGGAGCTAGGCTGGTGGCAAGTTGCAGCAATCCTCCTGTCTCTGTCTCCCCCCCCCAGCACTGGGGTAAGAGATGTGTTTGGCCACACCCAGGTATTTATGTGGTTGCTGGGGACTTGAACTCAGGTCTTCATGCTTGCACAACAAATATTCTTCCTATTGAGCAATCTCCCAAGCCCTGCAGGCATGTTAACCTTACACAAATAAAAGAGGGCATATTATGCATACACAGATATGGAGATGTGGAAGAACTGAGAGATATCTAACTCATAGAAAAGCAGAGGCACTTCTCTGTAGGCACACTGAAGACACAGAAGGCATGTGACATGCTATAGTTGTAATGTCTGCAACTGTCCACCTGTTGGTCACACTCATTCTGCCCCCAGTTAAGGCATAAAACCCATAGCTGCTTATCAAATTAACTGGGGAGCCATGGCTCTTGGCAGGTTTCCTTTAAGCACAAATGGCTGGATTGATCCCAGGCATCATCTGAATCTTTGACTTCTTTACTCATCTTTGATTCTTATAACCATAAATTGGCAAGGAAATAGATGGGGCACTTTTAAACACTGATCAAGTAGTCCAGGTTTCAGGTGGTCTGGCCCCTCTGCCTTGATGGACCTTTTGCTGAGTACATCACTTTACCTGCCCTTTTTCTCATTTCTCTCTGTGTGTTTTAAATAGATTTAATTGCTATATTCGGCACAAGTGGATGGGACAATCTAGAACCTCAGAGTATTTATTGTATGCAGCAGGAGAAAGGGGAATTTGCAAATCTTGCTAGTTTGTCTCTGTAGGTGAGCAATCTCAGATTGCAGTCATCCAGAAGGAAGAAGCCACAGTTGCTGGTTTTGTTCATAACATTTGTACCTATACAGAGGAAAGCTTTGTCATGCCTCTGAGCCTCAACTACAAGAAGGCTTTGCCAATTCCACGGTCTGAGGTACCAGTCCTCATCAATAACACACTCACTCAGGACTTCATCCACTCCTTGGCACCCCACATTTACTAAACGGAGTGATTTAACAATCTTAATTTGATCTCTGTGGTCCTTTGATACAGTACCTCTGGCATAGCTTGTCTGGCAGTATGTGAATGATACAGAGGCTACTGTGGTATCAGACTCATTCCTGTCATGACATCAGATGTAGTCAAAGAGTTTCAGATGCTCTCTTAAGTGATAGGCAGTAGCTGCCTAAGACTCTCTGCCTAGACAGGCAGGGCAATCACCAGCCACTACTGTTGCAGCTCAGTCACTGTTGTATGATGTGAATAATGACTTTTAAGTGTCCCTCTTTTGCCAACTCCAGTTAAGGAGTGAGTGGATTCTCATTTGGTCTTGGATCCCCAAACATGTTATAGGGTCTTTCCTCGCCAAACTTGGCCAGGAACAGATGTGTCTACTCTGGGGCATTCACCAGTGACTAGCAGCTGTCCACCTCCTCCCTTTCTCCACATGTCTTAGGAAACACTCTGGATTTCACGTCAGTGTGTCATAGTGCAAGTGTGATACGTGTAGTTCTTTGGAACCTTGGTTTTGATAATCTAGGATTTGAAACTCAAAATCTCTAACTCAAACTCTCATCTCTTGTTTCAAAGGTCTTGCTATAATCTGTAGCTATAGTGTCTCCCAAAGGTCCACATGTTAAAATTCTGGACACAGACTTGTAGCACAGTGAGGAAAACCTTAGGGAGTGAGGTCTACTGGGATAGTTTCTGTCACTATAGGCATTCCCTTGCAGGGCACTAGTTTCCTCCTCCTGCCTCTCTGGTTCCAGGTCACAAAGTGAAAAGCTTAGTTTAACTGCCCACTCTTTGCCATGGTGTGTTCCCAAAAAGGCAGTTCAGCTGATCACAGGTATTTGATCAAGGAAGACTCCCAAAACTGAGGGCAGAATGAATTTCTTATATATCTCATTGTCTCAGGCATCTGTTACAGAAGCAGAAAGCTAGTAAACGCAAATCTATTTTGAAACTCTGCTGTGATCCAATGGCTCCCCAAATACACTGAAATGCAATCCTGTAATTCCTCTTGCTGTGGTGTTTTGACCAGTGAATTCTGTGTGGAGGAATGAAGTCACGAGAACTCATGAATAAATTGGTGCCTTCACATGTGTAGAAGGAAGCTAGCTTAGGTCCTTTCCTTCTCTCTGTCCATTTTGTTAGGTGACACAGCAAGAAGGTCCTTCCTATACACTAAATACTGACACATTTATCTTTGACTTCCCAGGCTCCCAGTACTGGAACAAATACATCTGTTGTTTATAAATGGCTTAGCTTGTGTTATCTCAGTATTACAGAATGAACAGGCTAAGACAGCCTCATTGTTTCTGTTCTGTGTCTCTTAATTTTTGCCATAGAAACTCTATTTTGAGGACATATCCTTGTCCTCTTATACTTTCTCTTCCTCATTCCCACTGCAGGAATGGTGGGGAGGGGCAGCAGGGGAGTAACTTGGCATTCTAAAGAAAAATAACATAAGCTAATGTTTCAAAGTCCAGTCCATGCCTGCTTGTGAAGGATGGTGCATAGCCACAATGAGGCATTAGTGAGAGTTTAAGAGGTGCCTGAGTACTGGTCTGGATGGCTTCACAGCCTTCTGCTTGCCTTTATTTGACAACAAGAGGCCTGCTGGCAGTGTCAGTTCCACAGACTTCAGTGAATGCCATGAAGACTCCCTGGTTCTGCAAAACCATTTTTTTTTTCCTAGCCTCTAATTTTACTTTTAAATCTCATGACTTTGACTCTCAGCATAATGGAGACAACATTTATTGATTAAATTCGATGTGCTGCTTGCCCCAGAGTCCCCCTTTGAAAATGTAAATTTCCTCTGTCAGGGAACAACCCTAAACTGCCATTACCTAATTCCTAGAACTAGCTTATTAGGATCAGTTCTGTCTGCCTCAGCCAGCTGGGGTCAAGGTCACCTGAGACTGGAATCAGGACAGCTGTCCCCAAGGAGGCCATGAGAAGAAAAAAGGCACCAAAAAGGGATAGAGGTGGAAGATGATGGTCCAAGTCAAAGTTTATCTGCCTTGCAAAGCTTGCCTCGTGGGAGCCCTGGAGTAAGTGTCACTGTGAACTGAAATCCCATAGCTTTATTGAAGCAGTCAGGGGGAAATCTCCGCTTTGCAGAGAGGTGGAGGGACAGATCAGGTACAAATAGAAGTACAATGAAACTCATTACTTTGACAAAAATGCTCCAATTTTGCCATTTTTTTTTGTCAGTCTGAATTAGGGGGTTTACAACTTACCTTACATAAACTGGTGGCAAATCAATCATCTCCAGAAATAAACTACTATGATCTGTGGAATCATAGTGGAATGTTATTCAGCAATCAAAAGGAAGGAATTACTAATGTGAGTGGGTCTCAAAACTGTATTGCACAGATACAAAATAATATGCATTACATAATTCTGTAGCAGGATATTTATTCTGCTACATTGTATTCGCAGTGGAGCTCAGTGATTAAGCAGTAGGAGAGGAGGTGGAGCTGGGAGAAGAAGAGAGGAAGAGGAAGGGAGAAATAGAGGAAGGGGAGAAGAAGAAGGAGGCTATCAGCCATGGAGAACCATGGATGGGTCGAATGTTGTCCTGGGTAGCAACTTCTATCAAAAGGGTAGTTATTGGGTAACAACTCTAATTGTGTGGACATCTTGTTGATTGAGCATTTCTAAATATAGAAATCCTTTAGATAATCATTAAGCTTTAAGAGTCTCATTTCTACCGGGTAATGTGAGGATGGCAGATATTGTCTGGGGTTCAGCCGAGCTTTGTGAATGCAGCATGGTGGATTAGCAGAGTCATCCCCTATGCTGGCCTCTCATAGGTGCCAGGGTCTGTGCATCTAGCTAGCTGGAGTCCAGGTCAGAGCCAAGGAGCAGTGGGAACATGGTGACTGCCTGGCAACAAGCCAGACCAGGCGCCGTTTTCTAAATATCTCTCCTACATAATTTCAGTTTTATGATTCAAAAAGTAGAATTAGTCTAAGATGAAGCCAATCTGAACAGTAATTGCAGTGGTCAGGGTAAGCAGGAAGAAATGAAACATGAGGCAAGCTTTTTTGGCAATGGACATGTGGTCCATGTTCCATCTTGGTTTGGGTATTGACTGCATGAACATGTTTGATATTTGTCAAAGATCTTAGCATTTTCAGATTATGTGCCTTTTACCCTATGTAAGTCACACGGCCATGAAAAAACATACAAACAAGTTTTCTGAATTTTTCTTTTTCTTAGTGTTGGTTGACTGCATGTTGGTCTGCTGAGAGACTCACTGCAAGAAAACTCAGAGAAATATGGTCAGTGCAAACCATTCAAGTTGAGGTGGTGGCTTCAGGCTGTCATTCATTGGGTATTACGTAATGCTTGCTTCAAAATATAGATGCCATAAGCAAATTCCACCTGTATTCTTCTGGATTTCCTCCATATCCAGAAAGGCTTTATAGAGGGAAATATGACAAAGATTAATCTATTTTTCATGTTTAAAAATTCTTCAAACACCTGTCTTTCTTTTAAACTAATCTCCTTGAAATCCTTTTTAAGCAAAAGATAGAACGTTAAAAAGTAAAAGCTACCTTTGTAGCTTAATATACTGTGTATTATAACTTAATAGATACTTGGAAATTTCTTTCTGATACATTATCACAGAGTACTTCCTTACAACTGGCACAAGCAAAGTAGAGTTGTGGTGATCTGTATGTTACCCTTGGCCCAAGGGTTTACTGAAAAGGAGTAACTTGGGTTTCTCCACAAAATGAACTATAACAGTTTCTTTAAGTAATGGGATTGTTCTGAAAAACCTTCCAACATAATTCTCATTTAAATATTATTTCTATTATTATTGGGAATACGAAATATTATAATTCTCATTGTTCATCCGATTTTGTGGTTTATCCTTTCCCTAAAGTCTCAGACCTCGTTCTTGAGGTATTCTGGTTGGTTGCTATGGAAATAATTATTTTACCAAACACACAGAATTGTGACTTTCCAGGAAGAACAAGCGGAAGAAACAAATGAATTCTTAGATGATGTTTTAACTAAAGCTAAAATAAGGCCAATACTGTACACTGTCAGGCAAAGTTGTCTAGTGTTGGTTTCATAAGACAGTGAGTTTCATTAAAATTTTCTCAAATGCTCATTGGATCCACTGGGAAGGATTTATAGTTTGATCACATTTTTAAGGTACTAACAAGGCCTACTATTTTTATTTGGAAATATTAAGCAAACTGCCAAGTGACTAAAGGCTGATATAGTCGACATTACAGCAAGACCTCTCCAAACCTACTTACCCAGACTGCTGCCAGATGGGGCATTACTATGATGGCATCTCCATGTTCTAGGCCACATTACTGTACCTGTTCCTGTCAAGCACCCAAGGCCTTGTCACATTCCCAAATTTCAAGTGAGTACAGAAATGAGTCTGTTCTGGGAAACTCTTGAGCCATTCCTGAAATACCCTGCCCTTTCATAGCCTCAACTCATGAATAATCCCCGCCCCCATTAAAGTTTGTGCATAAGAAGTTATCTACAATTCTACATATGGGACTCTCTGGAGAAGCGAGCATTTCCCCCCACCCCCACCCCCGCCGTGTGTGATTTCTTTTTGAAATAAACTTTTCTTCTAATACCTAAATTTGGCTTCATACCAACTTTTTTTCTTTAGTGGGGACAAAAACTCGGAAATAGTAGGTAAATATCTTAATCTAACATCTGTACTTTTGAGTCCTTTTCAGAAAACATCAAGACTTTGAAGTTAACTTCTACCTTAACATTTGAACTAAGAGCTCAAAGCAATGGATAATTTGATGGCAGCAATAATCATTTAGGTTTGCGTACTCACCGTGCACACCTACTTACTCTACGTCAGAGCTCAATTGTTTTGTGTTCCCTTCTTTTCTAAAGGTTTTAAAAGCTTTATTTATTTATTTATTTATTTATTTATTTATTTATTTATTTGTGTGTGTGTCTGTGTGTGTGTGTGTGTGTGTGTGTGTGTGTGTGTATCACATGTGCCTGCAGATGCCAGAAGAGGATGTGGGATCACCTGCAGCTGTAGTTACAGGTGACTGTGACCCACTCTTCTTAGATGCTGAGAAGAAAACTTGGGTCCTCTGGAAGAGCAGCAAGAGCTCTTACTGAGCCATCTCTCCAGTCCCCTGTGAATTCCTTTCCAGTGTTATAATTTAACAACATTTATGCAAATTAAAAATTATTAACATATAATTTTAATCTATTTTTTGTATAACAAAATGTTTATATTTAATAAAATATACACAAACTCATGCTGGCACATATATTCATTCCCCCATTTCTATATCATCTTAATACTTACAATTTTGATGTTACATTATTTGAGAAATTGTTTATTTTGATCCTGAATAATTCAATATTTATGTTGTATCAGAGTTTTTGCAATTATAATGAATTTAAGTATATTGGTGGCACGCTTTGAAAAATGTCTACCAGTGCTCAGTGGACGAGTACTTGCCTATTTATTGTATGTAGTATTTTTAAAGAAAAAAATGACACTTTTGATGTATTCTCTGTTGTAGGGCCTTTTAGGCTTATAAATATACTCTATACATATGTGCGTGTGTATGTGTATAGTCATGAACTGTACAGTAAGTTTTCAGTCAACAACAATTATATATATATATATATAACATAATTATATATATATATATATATATAACACTGGTGGAATAAAAATAAGTTGACTACTAATTCCATAGCCATTTTAGTTTGAGTAAGTACAATCAATGTTGTTTGTGCAATGATCATTGTCTAAGGATGATGTATTTCTCAGAATCTAAATCTATTTTCTTATTAAGCAACCTATAAATGTCTGTGTATGCATACGTGTGCATCAGCTACTTTACACATTGCTATGAACAAAACCTGACACAGCAACTTAAGGAAGCAAAGGTTTGGGGGCTGGAGAGATGGATCACCTGTTGAGAGCACTGGCTACAAACCGCTTAAGAGGCCAGGTTTTTTTTTTTTTTAAAAGAAGGGAGGACTTATCTTTGCTTACATTTCCAGAGTCTACAGTCCATACTGTCCGGAAAGGCATGGGAGCAGAAGCAGAAACTAGTTGGTCACTCTGCATTTGCACCCAGGAAGCAGGCGAAAGCAGTAACTGGAACTCGACTCTAAGATCTCAAGGCTATTTTCCAGTGACCCATTTCTCCAACAAGGCTCTACCTCTTCAAGGTTTCACAACATCCCAGACAGTGCCATCAGCTGGGACCAAGTGTTCAAACAGATAAAGCCATAGAGGGGACAACACATTCAGCGACTATGTGCATGCATGGAAATTTGTACATTTATAGCTGTAGTTCTCTGTATCCATCCATGTGTTCACATCTGCACGTACGCATGCAGGGAGAAAGCCTCTTTTAAAAGGATCTCCATGGTGGCAGGGAGTTAAGATGGGGATGACAAACTCCTTCATTTGTCAATCTCTCCATTGTTCTAAGACGTACTTCTCAGTAAGATTTTTCAACTTTCAACATGTGAATTTCATCTTGTGTTAGAGTGAATTTAATATGTGTACTTTTTAATGTTGCAAACATGAATATTTGTCCTTTCGCATTTTCCTGTTCTGTTTCTAAGTTCTATGGATTGTCATGCTTTTCTTTTGCACTTTGTTGTTCAACTAATTCTATCCAACTGCAAGTCTTTTTTCCTCAGTAAAAGTTGTCTTGGGGTGAAACATTTCCTTCAAGTGATGATTATGTTATTGCCCCTTTGTTAACTGACAAGTTTCAAATCACAATTATACAAAATGATGATCTCTAAATAGAAATAGAAGACCAACATTCCTTCTTTCTCATTAAACTATGTGCATCAGCCTTTTCATCGGGGATTATGATTGCCATTATTCTTTAATGGGAAATAAGACAAAACAAAGCCAAAGACTTAAAAACAGAAAATTGAATTTTCCCTTGCCCCATCCTTTCTTTACCTTCAAGTTTTTATCCCCAGCATTGGAAGACAGAACCAGCTGGTTGTGGAAAACAACACACGTGTGCCCTGGGGTCATCTCATTTTTTTTTTTTTTTTTACATTATATAATTGCTTTCTAATTCACAGTGGAGCCTGCTATGAAATCTAGAAGTTACTCATAATTTTCTATCATTTTGCTTTGTAAGAGACAGAATCTCATTTTATCGCCATGGTTGGTTCTTAATTCTTGGGTTCCATTGACAGTCCTGATGTGACCTCTTAAGTGGTTTGCAGTACACATTCTCTGTGCTATATAAAATAGTCCAGCTCACTCACCATTTAAAATAGTATGCATTTCCCACTGGATTACACAAGTGACCAACAATAATAATGTAAGAAAATGGAAACACTAAGAGATATAAATGTAACGAGCACACATCACCGAGAACCCTCCTCCCTTATAACTCCCCCTTCCCATAACCTCTAGTTTCCTAGGAGCCAAAGGCTCCTGTGCAGATTGTCTAAGGTGTGGAAATCAGACTCAGAGCTTGGCAGAGGCACAGAAGGCAGAGAGAGAAAAGCCATCCAAAGATGCTTTATCAACTTATCAACTCAGGAGAATGAGGCCTCAGTGTCCCTGGGGTGTGTGGACACTGCTTCCGGGTACTCCAATGTGGAAGAGAGAGCCATAGTCTGGTGGCTGGTTAGAGCTTCTTGAGTTTGACACGTGTCCTGCGTGCCTCTCCAGACAACTTTGTGTTCAGCAGCACCAGTTTAGTACGTGGAGTTGACCACACTGAACTCATTTACATCCCAGAAAACGCTGAAAGCTACAGCCAGAGTTGCTTGTCTCTGAAAGCTGATTGTGAAACCTTTATTGACACATCTCTTGCTCCCATCCGTTCTTGTCCTTGGTCAAGGGTCACAGACTCCCATGAGCTTCCCTTCTGCAGAGCCTCCTGAAGCATTCTTCTAGCAGCCTGAACATCTGACACAGCCTCTTCAGCTGAGGCAAGGTGCTGTCATGTTACACCTGTGCAACTGATTTTCTCAGCAATGACCAAAATGAGTAGGTAGGTGGAGGAGCTGGGAGGCCATCAGGCGTCCGATCTAGGCACACCTAGATCTAGTTATCCTTTGAGAATTCCTTTTCCACATCAGTCCCCACACATACACAAAGCCACACAGTTTTGATCTTAGGAGAATGTCCTCCTCAGCCTTTTTACTTGTTTACTCAACAAGAAATGGTGACACTTTCCCATGTCAACAAACATGACTTTAGTGAGTAGAACTCATTAGCTATGGGCTGTGGTACACAATTTGTCACTAATCTTAGCATCCTAGGCTATTGTCACGCTTATGCTACTATAGAAAAGGCTGTGATGTGTTCATATCTTTATACATGCCCCTATAAATTCTTTGAAATGGAAGTACTGGTTCAGAAGATTCATGCATAGTTTTAATGTTTTAAAATTAAACATTATATGGACACCAGCAAGGCCCAGGTCTTATGATCTTTGAAGGGCCTTTTAAATCTATAATTCTGTTGTTCTAAAATAGAAATACTCATGGTTCTTACAGGAGTTCTTATATGAGCTGCAATCCAGGCATAATTTTCCTGTTAAGCTCTTCCCATGAACAGGATATTTTTTTTTTTGAAAGTAAAACAAAGACATTTTAAATCACCACATGCAACGGAATAGCATATTTCCCCATATTTATAACCCACAGGAACAAACCTGTAGTAACTTAAAGATTGTTTTATTTTTAGACTTTAAAACTTCAGCTATTCCTGTAGCTGCCGTTAATCACTAACCTTAAATATATTATCACATGTATTTTCAGGCCTGGGAAGTCTTTTTGTCAATAAATCCATCCTATATCACTAGCTATATTATTTGTAAAAAAAAATATAGCGTAGACAACAAATGATTTGTTGTTCTTGGAGCAAAGTATGTCATTTCAGTACAAAGGAGAAAGAGGAAAACAGTAATAAACATTGCGATGTTTTAAAAACTTAGATTGGTTCTTCCATCTTGCTCTAATCTCTCATTCTGTTTTATCTCAGTTTTCTAGTTCCATATTTAATGACAAAAATAAAGCCTGAAATCTTGCATATGGGCTCAGATTTATAAGATGTTATCAGTGCATCCAGCACCTGTTTTCTGTAAGAGATGAGAAAGTTCAGGTGGTGGTGTATACCTTTAGTAGCAGCACTGGGGAGACAGAGAGAGACAGATCTCTGTGAGTTCAAAGGTCACCCTATCTGCATAGCCAGGGAGTTTTACTGTGTATCCCTGAATAAGAAAATAATTGGATAAAAAAAAAAAAACAAGATTTATTCAGCGTTTTTTAAATATGAAACTCAAGTTCGATATTCTTAAAATCAAACTCTCTAACACAATGCAGTCCATAAGTTAATTTTATACTTAAACACTGAGCAACAATGGTGAGAAAATGTTGTTTTCTGTAATTAAGCCATTTTGTTTTGTAAGAGCAGAAAATCTTGTTTAGATGGTAAGAACTCTGCAATTCACAACTCAGTACTTTTGAGTCTGAGCTGAGATGCTTTTGGAAGACTTAGTTGGCATTGCATGGAGTGATGTCATGTGTGATGGGAAGTCACATATCTTCAGAACCAAGTCTGCAGTGAAGTCAAGTGATGTAACCCACGCAGGCAACTGCCAGAGGTACATTAGATTCATCACATGGTTAATCTTAATTAGTTTTTGGTCATTGTATGGTCTGAAATTTTATACTGTTGTCAAGTTCCTCACAACTGCCACACTCGGTTATGTGATCACATGTGGCACTAAACATATAGATTAAGAAGCTGGGATCTCTGGGGCTTGGGAAATGGCTCAGCAGTCAAATACACTTACTGCTCTTGCAGAGGACCTGGCTTTGGTTCCCAGAACCCATTTGCCTTACAACTCTCTATAACTGTAGCTCCATGGGAACCAGCATCCTTTTCTGTCCTCTGCAGACAGAAATGAGTCATGCACGCAGGACATTTACATATGTGTAAACAAAACACTTATACACATAAAAATAAAGATAAATCTTAAGCTAAGCTCCAGATAATTTTGAGACAGGGTTGTTATGGACAGTTTGGAAAACATGGCTGGAAAGGAGGTGTTTTGACTTCCATTTCAGACCGAAATTACCAATATCCATTGATAAAGTAAAGAGAAAGCATCCCTGCTTTCAGAAGTGGAAAGGGTTAGACAGCAAGTTGCTGAACTGATGGGCAGAGCAGAAGCGGGGCTCACTGTGGAGTGCTATCTTGGCAGGGTTTCTTCTTGGAAATGCTTCTTTGTTCTTCATGTAGACCAGGTTTCCATGAGTCTACAAATCGTTTGCTTCCCAGGGAGTTGGCAAACGCTTACCCCAGGAGAGGGAGCACAGAGAGTCCAGTGTCCCTGGGCTGATGAAGGTAGCACAGGGAGAGGCTGGAGGCTTAAGATTAAGTATCTATAGTTCTCTTGACATTGTTTCAGACCAAATGGCCCAAGTGTGGATAGGCACTGATGTCTGGCTGGATTCTGATATGTTGTGCTACTGGTGGCAGGAGCTGGGTTTTTCTGAAGGTCAAGGCTTTTTGGATGCCAAAAAAGAGTAAAAATAAACTCACAAAGCATGGCAGATTTGTTGACAGCACTTGGCCAAATAGTCACACTTTCTATGATAGTCTCGGGTGAGGCAACTGTAAATTCTTATATTTCTATCTTAATTATTAAGTTAACTTTTAGAGTATATATTTCATAACATAGTCATTAAATATATATGTGTGTATATATGTGTGTATGTATATATATGTATGTGTGTATGAGTACCTCTGCATGCACATGTATATATATGTATGTGTATATGCCTATGCATACATATATGCATATGTATATATGTAGATTACAGAATGGTTTAAAAGGATTTGAAAGTCACAACGGAGCTAAAAGTTCTCACAAGCACCGAGAAGCAGAAAATTGATCAAAATTAAAATATAGTTTCTCTCTGCGTGTATGCATACAGATTTGTGTGCATGTGTGCATATGTGTATACCTGTGTTCATGTGTATGAGTGTGCATGTATGTACGTGTATACACATGTGTGCATACGTGTGCACACATGTGAGATAACTAACCAAACCAAGTTTCAAACCAATCCAAGCTATTATAAATACTAAAGAGTCAAGCTGCAGGGTCACATATCATAGCTGACCTGCAGAATTACATCTAGCTGCAGGGGAGATAGATAGGTCAGGACTGAGTCCAGGTGAACAAATGAGCAGACAGGTTGACAGTAGGCTGAAACAGCAGAGAAGAGGCTCGTCAGATAGCAGCTAAGTAAGCTGTGCCAGTGGCAGGGACTGATAAAAGCTGGGGCAGTAGGGGATTCTAGGCCTGTTAGTATTTTTGATGCATATACTAGGCGGTCAGAGGGCAGACCAATGTGAGTAGCTGCCATTCTACTGCTAGGACTTCACCTATTTATGGGGTCCAGGTAAAAGAGTTGCACACTTTCCTCAGCCTGACTTAATAAATTTTTGGGCTTGGCCTTTCTGATATGATTTTAATACAGAGCTCTTACGGTACCAACTCACCATAATATATGTATAATATGGTACCCTTCCTGCTTTCAGGAGTAAGTCATTCATCGGTGTGTGCTTTGTGAGTGGTGCTGGACCAGTGGTGATGCTCACATCTCTGTCTGGGTGCAGAGTCAAACAAAACAGTCAAAAGCTGTCGGCTACAGGAAGTCTCTCAGGGCAAGGCACAGTCTGAAAAACCACTGTTTACACAAGATAGAGAAACTTAGGGCAAGTCTCATCCTGATCTCAGCAGTCAGGAAATGGGGTCTGAGCTGTTCTTGTGGAGAAGACACTAGCCACTCCAAAATGGTGACCAAAATGGAGCTAGCTAGCAAGCCACACCCCTCTGCATGGGTTTATCTTATAACTCTGGGAGGTATATCAGGAATCACATCCAGCTTGAATTAAAAATCGTTACCATTGTTTGGTCATTGAAATACTTCAGTGAAGACCGACCATGTTGGACAGAGTTTGATTTCCCAGTGTTAAACACCTGTCTCCCTGTAGGACACACCATGAGTTTAAAAGAAAAACTCCTTGGCTCGTGGGGTTCCTAACTTCAGATTCTAAGATCTATGTCATTGGTTCTCACTCTGCACAGTCCTCTAATGCCCCAGAAGAGTTACAAGTACAGTGTGAACTATAAAATGTTGTACAAGGCTGCTGGAGAGATGGCTTGGAGATAAAAGTGCTTGCTGCTTTTGCAGAGGACCCACACTGGGTGGCTTTTTGATCAAGTGGCTCAAAACCATCTGTAACTCTAGTTACAGGGGATATGATACTCTCTTCTGGCCTCTCTGAGCATCTGGAGTCATGTGCCTATGTCTACACACAGATAGACACATATACCCACAAATGCAGATAGATACAGATACACAAAAATACTAAAATACATTTTGTATTACTATAAAAGAAATATAACTCTTTTAAAAAATTATTTACTTTTATTTCATTGCATTGGTGTTTTGTCTGAAGGTTTCTGTGTGAGGGTGTTAGATCCCTGGAACTAAAGTTACAAACAGCTGTGAGCTGCTATATGGGTGCTGGGATTTGAACCCCAGGTTCCCTGGAAGAGCAGCCAGTGCTCTTAACTGCTGAACTCTCTCCAGCCCCCAAATGTAACTCTTTGTAACTAGAATTCATTGGCTTCTAATGCAAGCATGATTCAAAACCATCTGATTAGTTTTGATGAAAATGAGAGTTGTTTGTAGTTAGCCGTTACCTTTCTGGAAGCTAAGTAGCAGCTCATGTCACTCACCACCTTACTTTAGGAAAGACGTTTTTCTATCACAGATACAATATAAATAAATTCCTTTAAAATTTTTAGAAGAGTAAAGAAAAGGGGAAAATTTACTGATACTCTTGCTTACAAATATTTTTTACTATTTAGAGTATATATGCTAAATATTGTAGTATACTAGATATTGTGATATATACATATACATACATGCACATATAAAACCATATATGGTGAATATATACGTAATGTATGGTGTCTCAGAACTGTTTTTACCTCCAGTTTGAGGGGATCTAACACTCTCGCTGGCCTCCTTGGGCACTGTGCACATGTGGTACACATAATACATGCAAACAAAACACACACACATAAAATCAAAATTAATCAAAATAATTAATCAAAATACATTTTTTCGATAGTTGCAATTACACGGTAAATATAAAATTGCACATTTTGGTTTCTTGAAATAAGTTTAAAATATTTCCCATTTATATGACATAGAGAGAAACTATCACTTAAAAATCCATCCCCTGGAGAAATATTTTATTTTTTTTATTTGGGTGCTTTTCTTTATAATCACTTGCCTCCTCCTCCTCCTCTTCTTCCTTCTCCTCCTCCCTCCTTCCCCTCCCTCCTCCCCTTTCTCCTTCTCTCCCCCTCCTTTTTTCCTCCTCTTCTTCCACAGGAATATGTGCAGAAGCTGAGGGACAGATCACAGGCATTGTGTAGCAGACTAGGTAGGTCAGTCGCAGCTCCTAATTAAACTCTGGTGACTCAGGACTCTTATGACTTAAAGGTGCCATGTGTCATCATCTGTATTCCAGGGCAGAAAAGGGGTCATTATGTTGCATTGTGTCATTCATTTGTGCAGGGAAAATACCTTTAAAATTAATTTGGGTTTTGTTTCTTAACAGCATGACTGGTGTATCTTTTCATAGCAATTGCTGGAAGAGAACACTATTCATTGCTGTGTTAAGTGGATAGTAAACATGCAGATGATTTCCTCTGAGCCAAGTTGCAGGATGTGGCTCCACAAGCCCACTTCCTGGTGCTGGAAAGTAGAAGGATGGAGGGGTGGCTGGATCCTGCTTTGTCCCCAGCTTGCAGCTCCTCAGTGGGGGGTCTTGCAGGTCCTCAGCCTCTCAGCTTCAATGTCTGCTTTTGGACTTCTTAACTTTCACATATATCTTGGTCAGCTGAACCAATACAACATCTGGACATTTCCTCTGGTAGAATCCAGGACTGACTCACTTTTGGAGCCCTCATACACTTTAGAGGGATGTGCTAATTGCCTACCTTGAGCAGCCCAGTCTGAGCTGGACCCAGATCTGAGAGGTCTTGAACACTGATGTGGTGCTGAGGGTGAGACATTCTGCCTTAGGTCAGGCAGGATGGATGCATGCTGCAGAGAACAAGGTGTGAGTGAGGGCAGGTGGGTAAGGAAAGCCCCCTGCAGAGGGGACAAGGAGGAGGGAAGATGTAAGTGTGCAGATGTGTGGGGAAAGGCTGCCCAGGCCTGTGGGTGAGCAGCAGCCTCCTCAGTGGCCTGTGTCCCGGGAACTCTTCCTGGTCCTCTCATTTCCACCAGACTTGCTTTTTACTGCCAACAACTTCTTTGAAAAATACTGTCCTCTTCCAGTGTTCTGGAAACTTCTTTGATACTAACAACCCCATCCCTGGGCAATAGAATTCATGGTTCGAACTTAATAAATAGATGAGCTGGCTGCAAGAAAGGAAAAAAAAAAAACAAACAAAAAACCAAAAACAAAGCTGGGTTATACCTAGGAAAACGTTTTCAGGGATTTCCAAACATATCATCTATGCACTACACATGCTAAAAAAATCTTAACATTAAAGAAAAATTCCACAAGAAAGATAAAACAAAATACTCACATTAAAAGGTTATAAATTGGCCTTATTTCAGACTTAACCTCTACAAGAGCAAATTACAAAAGATAATGAAAATATGATGTAATTGTAGAGTTTATGGCAACTATTGTGAAGCCAGATTTAAACACACACACATACACACACACACACACACAGAAACACACACACACACATTTCTGTATATATTTATACACATGTATATATACATATATACAAATACAAATGTGTATATGTGTGTATATATACATATACACACACATATATACATATATATGTGTATGCTTATGTATTTATACATATGTGTGTACAAATATGTATGTATCACACAAGCTTTCTCTACTTATACTTTGTTGATGAAGTCCACTTCATCATCTTTCTCTCTCTGAGTGGATGTAGCAAGGAGAAGCTGGGGCTACCCCAGTATTTCCCAGCAGAAGTGATACCTCCTATGGTGCTAGGTACAATTCCCCTTTCTCTATTCCCTAGAGCCAAGTTATTTTCTCAGAGTGACTGTATGTGGGTGTGCAACCAGCATATAGCCTTCTTGGAAGTATGCTCCATAAGAATAATCTGCGGTGTTCACCTTCTACTGGAGCCTGGACAGGCTCAAAAAGCAACATGAATGTAACAGGACACTGTCCCTATTGTTCTACATGGCTGTGGCTCAGTTATATGTGAACTTGGTTCTGTGGTGCAACGTGACAGGGAAAGGATACATTTTTCCTGGTCTAAATAAACAATCTCCTTCTCTCAAGGAAAACTGGGGGACCTATACAGAGCTTTACAATCTGTGTTGATTGTCCCTTTTGTAGCTTGAATCAGAAATGTCCCTAGCTGGGGACTTGGCAAGTGGAGGTAATCCTCTGGGGCCGGGTCTGTGAAGGGTTCCCACTCCCCACTTGGCTGACACACTCTGAAATTAAGAAATAAGAGATCAGATAACACTTTGCTCCTTTAAACTGCCTCTGTTGGGAGTCGGGGTGGGTGGTCACAAACCTCACAACAGTAATAGCTGTACTGTGAATTCCTGCCCAGTGCATCCTTGAGCATTTGACTGGGATGCAGGGCAGCAGCACTGCGGAGGATCCCCCACCCCAGTTACTACTGCAATCTGGCATCTGCTTTTTCCTTTGATAAAGAAAAGGGAATTAAAAGGGTGGATTACAGTTCATCTCCTAAAGGGATCATCGGAGAGCAGTCTGCCACTGCATCGAGATACACACAAGTTCCTTTTAGAAATCTATACGAGCCCTATTTGCTATTATTACATTAAAATGTAATGTTATTTATTGCTCTTTGTGTGTGTGTGTGTGTGTGTGTGTGTGTGTGTGTACATGACTGCCAAACAATGAATGCAGAGGTCAAGGAGAATCTCCAGGAGTTAGTTCTCTCCGGTCACTGTGGGATCTGGAATTAAACTCACATTGTCAGGTTGTGTGGCAAGCGCGTTTACCCACTGGGCTAGCTCGAGAGCCCCAGCTCCTGGATTTGCTGTTCTTATTTGTTTATTCGAATGTACATTGTTCATGAATGTCATGCGGCTATAAACAAAAAGAACTTGTGCTTAAAAGGAAAGCAATATTGACACTCGTGGTGGTTTGAATAAGAATGTCCTCCAAAGGCTCATATTTGGTTGGTTAGTCACAAAGGAGTGGAATTCTTTGAAAGGATTCGAAAGATGTGGGTGTGAACTTGTTGGAGGAAGTGGAGGTGGGATTCAAGGTGTCAAAACTCCCTCCCTGCCATGGTGATTAAACCTCTGAAACTGTAAGTCAGCCCCTATTGCTTTTAATAAGCGTCGTCTTGGTCACGGCATCTCTTCATAGCAATAGAACAGTGCCTAAGACAAAACCCATAGCAATAAATAAAACATACCTAAATGATTTAAATAATGGCAGTTTATTGATGTTGGGACATTTTCTTCCCTTGAAAGTGTATGAAATTTTCCTTTAATCTTCGCCAAAGTGTATGTATCAGAATGAATTAGTGACTGTGATTCATATTCAGGTGCTCTGCGATATTTTGACAATGAGTCCCATGGCTTTGGATTTCAGACCACACAGTCACCATTTGTTGATAATGCATTTCAATGTAGCCTGAGCTATTTCTAGGTCTAAAGCCAGGTTCACATTTTTGCTTTGAAGAAAAAAGAATTTCTAAATAAATACAGATGGTCAGGCCATAAACTTAATTAAAATTTCTGCTTTACTGGATGTTATACTAAATATGGTCATACTGCCAAGAGAAATACAGGGAGATTCATTTGCATCCATACCCTGCTGCTCCCACAGAGTATAAACTAACATAATGTTATGGATGTGCGAGTGTGTATGTGTGTGCATAAGCATTCCTGCATTCCTCTGTGTTATATGTGTGTGCGCACATGTGTCTGTATGCCCATTCCTGCACGTCTCTGTGGTGTGTGCCTGTACGTGGGTGTGTATGAATATGCATTCCTGAATGTTCCTTTGGTTTGTGTGTGTGAGCATGTGTGTATGAATTCGATTCTCTCTTTGGCTTGGCTACTATTTATGTTTTGACCAATAAAAAATGAGTTTTAATTTAACTCTGGGATTGATTGGATGTGTGTATGTTAAAGGGTTGGGGATTTTGTTTTTGTTTGTTTGCTTTTCATTTACCACAGGAGCACCGGTTTAGATACTTCCTAAACTTCTGTGTGATTTTCCTCTGTCCTTTGTGTACAAATCTTAGGCATTCTTTTCATACCCACTACTCCAGGATATTTGTTTATTTAAAATTCATGGAGCTAGGCATTCAGCTCCAGGAGGATTACCAAGGTCATGACAGCAAGGACGATCTGGCCTAGTTTGAAGAAAAGGAAGGGCTCTGGCTGAATGCTTCAAGGTGGGACCAAGTAAGAGAAAAGAGAAAATGAAGAGTGGGGATGGCACTTACTGAGCCTGCTGCGGCCACGTTTGATGCGGCTGATAGTCCTGCAGTAGGACCCAGCCATGGTTCCTCGTTATGAAATGTCTTTGTCTCAAAGTCCCAGGAAAAAACGGACTGAGCCCAAGGCTCCTGTGTGAAGGTGGCAGAGAGCACAGCACTCTAGCACAGCCCCAGGCATGTAAGCCAGGGCTGGAGGGTAAAGCTGGCCGCCTATGAGGCGTCCATTTGTCAGATTTTGCAGTATGATGATAAAATGCCTGCCAAGACATAGCCTAATGTGGGAGAAGCTTTGCTTTTGCTCCTGGTTTGAGAGATTTCAGTCCATAGCCCATGTTCTAATTGGCAGAACATCACGGAGGTCGGTGTGGAGGAGGTGCCCACCTCATGGTGGACAGAAATCTCACACCACGTCTGCCAAAGGCATCCTCAGTGGACCATTTCCTCCAGTTAGGCCTGACCTCTCAAAGTTTCTAGAATCTTTCAAAACAGTGCTACCAGCTGGGGATTGAGTATCTAGCACATGAGACAGTGGGTGACATTTTCTATTCAGGCATAACAAGGAACTTCATGAAATGCCCCTGGGGACCCTCCATCATGGGAGATACTGAATTTCCTAAGACTCATATACTGGGAGCTGGAGAGGTGTCTCAGCAGTTAAGAGCATGTGTCCTCTTACAAGGTTCCTCTTGCCTGGGTTCAATTCACAGCACAGACGGAAGCTTAAAACCATCTGTAACTCCAATCTCAGGGATCCAATGCCCTCTTATCTCCATGGACACCATGATTGCATGTGGCACACACACATATGTGCAAGCAAATCACTGGCTTGGCAGACTTTCTGACTATGGGACCCCTCTTTTTTAGATGACAGAGACCCAAGCTTATCAAAGCAATGGTCAGAGGCAGGTGGATCCTCTTGCTCTAAAGTGCCCATTATGCAGCTGAGTGTGTTTATCATAGATGCCCAGGGAATCACAGTATTCCTGATGGGCTGGTCTCTGGATCATTCCCCATAGAGGATTGCATGGATGGATACAGTTCCTTCCCAAGGCAGAGAGAGAAAGCTTCTTTGGCTGTGAAATGGGGTGGGAGTGACAGTGGGGTCGAAGAGTGAGCCAGACAATCCTGTTTGGTTTGACATTCTGCAGCTTCGGATTCTGTTTGGGGCTACTTGATCATTCCAGTTTGGACTGCTATGTCCATAAGAAGCAAGACATTTCCTGATCTCAGACTTTGCAACTGATGCCACACTCTCACATATGAGCCCATCACAAATATGCACAGAAATCATCAAGGAATCTTGCAGGAGAGATAAGTGATTTGCCCAAAGTCAGACAATTTATAGGAGACATGGGCAAGTTTACAATTGTGCCAGCTATTGATGCAGTATTGAAGTCTCTTACCCAATATGCAGACATAACGGCATTATAAGGACTCTTGGTTCCTTCTGTAAATGGTCTAATATCAATCCTTTATAAACCTTATGACTGTCCAGGCTTTGGCATAGCCTCCTCCTGAAACTGGGGCTGTTCCTAATTCCCTAAACCTTATAGCTAAAAATAGAAGATGAAAAAATAAGGGGTAGTCAGAGACAAAGAGAGTAAATCACATACTTGCCAGAGCATACTTGTGGAAGAGGACAACTTTTGAGAGTTGGTTCTCACTTAGCCTGTTGATATTGAGTCTCTATGGGCTAGCTGGCCTGTGAGCTTCTGGCTTGCCTCTGCTGTGTTTCCCATGTTGAAGCCTCCATGGAGGGCTGGGATGGCAAATGCGAACCACTCGCTGTACCTGGAGTTTTTAAATGTAGGTTCCTACATTCCTGATAGAACAGAATAGAGGATAGAATTCCTGTCACCAGGCTTGCAGGGCAGGCACTTTAATCTGTGGAACCATGATGCTGTTTTTATTATTGTTATTGTTGTCGTTTGTAGGATCTTACTATTCATGTGTGGAGTCGAGCATGGTAAGATATGGTGGTTAGGTAGACCATGTGGCCTGATTTAGTAGTTAGGTTATACTGTCTAGCTATCTGGCATTTTGAACAATTATGCTCATTTTTGATTTTTGAAATTATAACAGAACTGCATAATCTCCCCATCCCTTTCCTCCCTGTCACCCCTATGTTCTCTCTCTCTCTCTCTCTCCCTCTCTCTCTCTCAAATCCATGGCTTCTTTTCTTTAGTTGTTACATATTTTCATGTATTTCTAAATATATAAATATGATTTTGTCAGTCTCTATGTTACCTGTGTATATATGATTTTTGACCTGTATTTCCCCAAGCTTTATAATGGTGACATACATTTTCCTTTCAGAGAATGTATTGTTCCAATACTCTTTGGCTTACAGAAGCCAGTTAAAGGGCTGGGTTTTGTTTTTAGAAAAAGTTTTTGGATTATGGTCTGTTGACCACAACTTTCTCCTCAGTTGCCATGGCAACTTTCACATTACAAGAACTTGATGTTAGCTTAGAAGTTTGACAAGCAGATGACTTCCAGGCAGAAGGGCTGGTTTAAGTGTTTGGAGCAGGACACAGGGGTTTTACTGTACTGTAGGTTACATAACTCCCGCCACAGTGGGGTTGTGTTATATAGCCCAGCCTCTACGAGGAACCACCCAACTCTCTCATTTACAGTCTGCACCTCGAGCTGAGGCTGGAGTCTGTGACAGTTGTCTTAGAACAGGTTTCAGGTATGCTTTCACTTCATAGGGTTCTTAGCCCACCCTCCAGCTGAGCTGTTTCCAAGCACTGGTTAAGTTCATGGCTGACCTTCTGACCTAGGCCTGACTCCCACACGCTGCTGAAGCTGCAGTCAGGCAAGTCCACTTAGCCGGAGCATGCGTGTGTGTGTGTGTGTGTGTGTGTGTGTGTGTGTGTGTGTGTGTGCCCGCGCGCGCTCAGTGGAAGCTGTTCCAGGCACATTTGGGATTGCAGCTTGTTTCTCCTCATCCAGAAACGCCTTCCTTCATTCTGGCCTTTTGAAGAATGCCTCTTTTTTTCAGCAAGAGACTCTTCATTCTTATTGTTATTGTGTTTTCACTGAGGAGTCACCGGTTGGTCTAGTCTTGAAACTAAAACCTGTTTCTCAAAGTCATCACACAAAGGAAAAATGTTTAGTTAAAAAAATAAATGACAAGTAAATAAATAAAAATGGAAGTTTAATTCACATACTGCAAAAGCTACCTGCGGCATGCATATAACTCAATTCTTTCTAAACATATTATAGAGTTGTACAGTATAACCACAAAATATGAGAACTTTTGTAATATTCCCCAAGGAGACTTGTTGATGCTCACTTTCTGACTCACTCACAGCCCCAAACAGTGACGAAATAAATGTGTGCTTAGTCTGCTTGATTTCACTACTAAATCCTGTAGTGTCTTTTGGGCATTCCACTTGAATGGAAGAAAGAAAAAGGAAGGAAGAAAGGAGGGACAGAGGGAAGGAAGAAGAGAAAAACATGCCCCTCCCCTCACAAGGCTGTGAAAAGCAGGTATACTCCTTATATATAACAAATTCAAAACCTAAGGAAAAGTATTTTTCAAACATATGATTTGTAAAAGAAAAACCCCACTATTTATATTTTGGTATAAAATAGGATAAATTATTTGTTTTAATTGTCTTTGTGTATACCTGTGTGTGTGTGAAGGTATGTACATGTGTGTGGGTATATGCGTGTAGATGTGTGTTTGTGTGTATGTACATGTGTGTGGGTATACATGTGTGGATGTGTGTTTGTGTGTATGTACATGTGTGTGCATGTGTGTATGTGTGTGTTCATGTGTGTACACACAGGCATGAGCAAGCATGGGTACAGAGGTAAGAAGCACCATTTTTCAGACCCTGGCCATTGTGTTTTTTGAGATAGGGTCTCTGTTGCGGAAGAGATCAAGTGGGCTAGGCTGTCTGCTGTCCAGATCCAGGAACGTATCTGTCTCCTCTTCCCCAGGGCTGGACTGCAAACTGCTGGGGCTATGAACACAGTTTTTTCCTTTTCTTTTTTTTTAAAGTATGGGTAATAGGGATCAAATTCTGGCTGAGCCGTCTCCTCAGTCCCATCTTACTACCTTATAAACAATGCATATTTATTGTAGAAAAATTGGGAAATACCAAGGAAAATCACATGTAGTCTTACAATCAGGGAACGAATCTGTGCTTCAGTTCATTTTTGAATATTAAAAGGATGGCCTCAAAGCTCTCAGGCGCCTCCCACAGCCGGGAGCTGCTTCTGGCTGTTCCTTGGGCAGATTTTGCCTCAGGCCCTTGATTTCTTCCCAGGTGTCAGTTTGTGTCTTAGGCTCAGTGACTATGAGGAATGTTCCTGCTCCAAGGATTGGTGGAAACATGTCATACCTCTTACGACTGGAGGGCATGCCTGACACACTTCATTAGCCAACACAAGCTTCTCTGAGCCATCCAGATTTGACAGCAGGAAAGAATCTTTCTCCTCTGTTGAGATGAGGCACTGAACAGTAGTATTTCAACACACCATATTCCGATGATTATAACCCCCCTTGACGTTATAAACAGTTTTCTATAGAAGTTTCTATTACAAAAAAAATGATTTGTTTCTAAATAAGTACACGAAAGTGCTCAATATCATTCGCCACTGGGGGGGGAGGGGATGCAAACTGGGACAAAACTGAGATTCCACTTAGTCTGCATTAGAACAGCTGTTCTTTTAAAAAAGCAAACCAGAAAATAACCATTGCTGAACAGGGTGGAGGGAGATGGGAACCTTGTGCCCTGTTAATGGGCACAGACAATGGTAAAGCAGCAATTAAAGCAGTGTGGTAACTCTCCAAACAACAAAAAGCCAAACGATCACATGACCATATCCAAAGAATTAAAAGCAAGGTCTGGAAAAGATACTTGCAAACCCTTGTTCACAGCAACATTGTCATCAGTGGTTAAACAATAGGAACAACACAGACATCTGTTGATAAAGAAATGGAGAAATAAAATGTGGACTATCCTCACAGTGGGATAGTGCTCATGTTTAGAAGAGGCGTTTGGGCATTTTTTTTTTATATATATATCCATGAAGCATGATGTTAAGTGAAAAAGCCAGCCACAAAGTGTGATTTACAATATATAAATAATCTACAGATTGCTAGGCAAAAAGAAAAGGGGTGGGAGCTGTGGGCACAAGCAGGGTTGATGGTGTCGATCAGTCTATCATTGATTTGCTTTAAGATGCTGGTGAAGGCTAAATGCAGCTTTTATTTGTTTATTTGTTTGTAATTTTAAAGTTAGCATATAACAAGAAAATTTTATTATTTACCTCTGACTTGCATAGCATATCCTTCCTGAACTTGAATGTTAATTGCTCAATGAAATAATTTCTAGATGACAAGTTTATGTTTGAAGTTGACGATTCAAATTTTTATATTTCACAACAGTAGTTTCTTCAGCTCACTTGCCAATACAACATAATTTTGTGAAAACCTAAAATGAGAGAGAACTTACTAAATGAGCTACAATAACCTTGGCAAAAATCAGTTTGCTCTTGATGGCCAAAAAATATAAATTATTTTTACAAAAATGTTAGCATATGAAATGACAGGCCTCTCTAGGGCATTTTCTTCCATAGATGCCACCATACTTTGCTTTTACTCTTCCCTGCCCTAGTTTGCTTTCTATCCCCATTATAAGCACCATTGCCAACAGCAGTGTGGGACAGAAAGGGTTTACCTGGCTAACACAGCCTGATCACAGTCTGTCACTGAGGAAAGTCAAGGCAGGAAGCAGAGATCACAGAGGAGTGTGGGTCCCTGGCTTGCTCCCCAAGCTCACATTCAGCAGCCTTCTCATATCTACTGGGATGCCTTGCTCAGGGATGACACCGCCCACAGTGGACTGGGCCCTCCCCATCAATCATTAGTCAAGAAAATTTCCCCCACAGACCTGCCTACAAGCCAATCTGATTTATTGTCACATGTATCAATCATTAACCTCCCCTCCTCTCTCATGGTCACTTTTTACTTTTGTGACATACATGTGCACTCATAAGTTAAAACGAGGTTCAGTAGTATATGAAAGAAAATATGTAGTGTTTAATTTTTGCTTGCTTGCTTTTGCTTCCTTTTCTTTATTAAAAAAGATTGAGTTTTTAAATTTTTGTTTGTGGGGTGTGTGTGTGTGTGTGTGTGTGTGTGTGTGTGTGTGTCTGAAGAAGCCAGAAGTGTTGAATTTTGTGAAGCTGGAATTGCAGGGAGCTGAGAATAGAACTCAGGTCCTCTGAAAAGAGCATTAATTGAGGGCTTTCAACTGTTTAACCCTCTCTTCAGCCCCTCTCTTTTCGTTTCTCTTTGTTCTTCCTTATTTATTTATCTCTCATAGATTACATCTCGACCTTGGTTTCCCTTCCGTCCTCTCCTCTCAGTCTCCCTCCCTATCCCACCACACCCCTGCCATTCACTCCTTCTTCATTTCCCTTTAGAAAAGGTCAGGTCTCCCAGAGATAGCAAACAATAAGTTGCAACAAGACTAGGCCCCTCCCTTCCTATTAAGGCTGGATAAGGGGACACCATGGGAGGAAAAGGGTTTCAGGAGTAAGCAAAAGCATCAGAGACAGTACCTGCACTGTTAGGAGTCCCATAGGATGACCAAGCTACACAGCTATAACGTATATGCAGAGAACCTAGGTCAGACCCATGACCTATGCAGGCTCGAATATTGTTGATTCTGTGTCTGTGAACTCCTATGGGCCCAGGTTAGTTGATTCTGTGGTAACCTTGTCCCCTCTGGCTTCTATAAATCTTCCTCCCCCTCTTCTAAGGATTCCTTGAGCTCTGCTTAATGCTCGGCTGTGAGTCTCTGCATCTGTTTCCATCAGTCGCTGGATGAAGCCTCCCTGCCCATCGATGATTATACTACGCTCCTTTCTACGATGATAACAGGACATCATTAGGAATCATTTTGTTGATTTTTGGTTTTCTTTTTTTGATTTTTTTTTTTTTTTTTTTTTTGCTGGTCATGTTTTCTTCTAGCCTAGGTGTCTGGGCTATCCAACTTCTTGTTTCTGACCCTCCAGGCAATGTCAAAGGTAGGCTCCCTCTCAGTGGCAAGGGTCTTAACATCCATTCATTGAGCATTCTCTTAATTTCTGCACCACCTTTACCCCAGCACATCTTGTAGGCAGGACAGATTGTAGGTCATAGGTTTTGTGGTTGGGTTGATGTCCCAGTCCTTGCACTGGAAGCCTTGCCTGGTTCCAGGGGATGACCAGTTTAGGTTCTGGATCCCCCATTGCTTGGAGTCTTAACTAGGGTCACCCTTGAGTTTCCAATGAACTAGGTTTCTACCTTGCCCACACAGTGCCTCTCCCAGTACTCTCTCCCTGCTGTGATTCTTGAAATGGGGACTCACATTGTAGCCCAGTCTAATCTTGAACTTGAAACAACCCTACTGCCTCAGCCTCCCGGACTCCAGGATTAAGGGAGTAAGCCTCCATGTGTGGATTGACAGTAGGAGTGATCACTACAGACAACAAACAGACCCTGCTTCTGGCACTCAGCATAGACTGCTCACATTACTCTGCTCTTAGTAGGCCTGCAGCTCTTCATGTATCACAATCACTATGTTTCAGCATGGTGTTTATATTAGAATTTTACTTTCTCAATCATAAATCTCTCTGGCTAACTGATTTATTCACATAGCTAAAGTTAAAAAGTGAACAAGGGGGATCCAGGGGAAAGTGTATAAAGGTGGTCAGGGAAAATCCCACTTCATTCTCCCTGCCTAACCCCAGCTGCTCATTCATTGCCTCCTTGGTCATCTGTTATAATTAACTTCCTAGTGCATCCTGCTGAGAAAGGGTTCATATGCATGAAGTCTCTGCTCTCCATTCATGGCTATGAATCTTCAAAACCCATTACATCTAGCAAAACACAAATCCCATATGCACGAAACAACTCTGAAACTTTGCCCTCTGCAACAAGGAACCAGTGGGCTACTGTCTCTAGGACACTGACTCCTCTAGGGACCTCAGATGAAGCATCATTATGCCACATTTATCATTTTGTAACCAGCTTATTTCACTTAGGATAATGCCATCAAAACTTCTGTACACTGTAGCCCAGATCATGGTTTCTTTCCTTTGTGACGTTCTATCCTGTAGCTATGCCACCGTTTGCTTATCTGTCCATTCATGGGCACTGTGGTAGTCCTGTATTTGGACTACTGATAACAGTGCTTCTGTGAACATGGAATGCAGGTATTTCATTGGAACCCTGCTTATAATTCTTTTGGGTGTGTATCTAGAATTGCTAGATCCTAAGATCCTATTTTCATTGTTTTTAAAACTGCCATATCATAGTGGATGTGCCACTTTGCATTCTTCCCAGAAGTATACAAAGGCTCCAGCTTCTCCATGTCCCTTGCCATCTTTATTTTTGGAGGCTTTGATGGGGCAGTCCTAAGGCTGTGTGTGATGCTCTCACTCTAGATCCGATTTGCATTTCTCTACTGAGCAATGTGGTTGAGCTGCCATCCCTTGACATGTCATTGGCCATTTACAGATCTTTAGAAGATGTTGACAAAGGTCCTGCATCCGTTTTAAATCAGGAGTGGCTGTTCTTGTGGTTCTTTATTCTGGCATCACTTCCCATTGTTAGATACATAAATAGCATGTGTGTTCTTCTTGCTTCTGCATGCTTTGGTTGTGTCCTTTGATGCTCAACTCCTAAACATCAGTGTAGCTTAGTTTATCCACTTTTGTTGCCCGTGCTTTGATCTTATATCCAAGAAGCCATTGATAAGTCTGTGGGTGGACTTTCCCTGTTGTCTTTCGAGCAGGTTTTAGTTTTACCACTCATGTTTAGATGTTGGGTATGTTGTGAATTAATGGCTCTATGGTGCAAACCAAGTCATCGGATCTGTCTTCAGCTATTTATAAGTTCTGTAACTCATCCACAGAGTTTTTACATGTCAACAATTATATTTTTGCTTGCTTACACATAGCTAGATTCCTTCATGCATCTGCCTGGATATTTGTTAGCATTTGCCATTTATAAATATTCTACTCTGCATTCAAGAAACATTTCTTTATAGATACATTCTGTTTGTGATAACTGAAATCTAAGGTCCATTGGGAGAAGGATTTCTAAATTTTTGGGTGTAGTTTCTGTGAACTCTTACGGTGGTCTTATGTATTCTTATGGTTCTTATGTATTCTTATGGTTCTTATGTATTCTTATGGTTCTTATGTATTCTTATGGTTCTTATGTATGCATTCTTAATTTTTTAAATTATGAACTCATGTTTTACTTAGCCAATTCTTCATCAATTCAACAAATGTAAATTGTTTACTATCTCTAGGATATATGTAGATGTTGGGTATAAAAATCCCTCCTGAATGAGCTTAGGGAGAGCAAGAGAGCGAGAGCGAGAGCGAGAGAGCGAGAGAGCGAGAGAGCGAGAGAGAGAGAGAGAGAGAGAGAGAGAGAGAGAGAGAGAGTGAAGTATTAGGTTAGGGTTTCTTGAGGTATTGGTTAGGATATCAGAAGCAGGGGTTTGAACTCTGTGCATGTCAGGCACTATACAAACTGAACTCTCTCCCCATCCTCCAAAGACCTGTTAATGGTTAAGCAAAGTACAATATGCACCTACAATGGATTATTATTCAACCTTAAGAAGAAATGTTGACATATGCAAAACATAGATGAAAGTTGACCTTATAAAATAAATTAAGCCAGCTTAAAAAATTTTTTTAAACTAGACATGATTTAAATCTTGTGATGTACCTAAAATAATCAGTTCAGAGGAGAATGCTAGTTGCCAGAGGTTTGGGGGAGGATGGTGAGAAGTTGCTGTTTGGGGAGGATGCGAGGCAGTCAGCTATGGGAAGAGTTCTGCATGTGGGCTGCCTTAGAGTAAGTGTGCACTAGCGTTGCTGTTTGGTACACTTAAAAACGATTGCCATGGAGAAGTTGATGCTGTGTCTGTGGCATAACTAACATTTAAAAGGTTAAGAACGACAACAAGAACGAAGGAGAGACGTTAGAGGTAGTCATTTGGAACTGTTCCAGGAGGCTTTTACGTAAGGGAGAAAGATGATGACAGAAGAGAGGTCAGCAGTGTTTGTTCCTATCCTAGCCTGACCTGACGGTTCAGACATACAAGGAATTATGTTTAAAGATGCAATATGCCCTATAACCAAAAAAAAAAAAAAAAAAAAAAAAAAAAAAAAAAAAAAAAAAAAAAAAAAAAAGAAAAAAACATTAGCAAGATCCAGGCAGAAGTTGTTAGGCAGGTGATTTTTGCACTTATGCAATGGGATCATAATTTTAATCTATACCTAGGCTTAAAATAGAATACAGTAGTGCATTTTCTTTGATATTTAATGTTGAATATATATGAGATACAGTTGTTAGTACTTGCTACTTGGAAAAACACAAATTAAGACTTTATATTATCTTCAACCTTGGGAGCTACATATGGAATCTTAGGAGGGCTGACAGGCTAGAGAGTTGTGAGGGTGGACCCTCTGTCCACACTCATCCTTCTGCTTCCTGGAGCCAGGGGGTGGAGAGGAGGTGTGGGATGTGGAACAGTCAGAGGGTGGACTGGGAGAGGAATAAAATTTGGAGTGAAAAAATTAAATAAAAAAAGGAATATAAAAAAAATGTAGTACAGAGCTAAACAAAGGATTCTCAACTGAGGAATATTACATGGCCTAGAAGCACCTAAAGAAATGTTCAACACCCATAGTCATCAGGAAAACGCAAATCAGAACAACCCTGAGATTCCACCTCACACCAGTCAGAATGGCTAAGATCAAAAACTCATGTGACAGCAGATGCTGGCCAGGATATAGAGAAAGAGGAACACTCCTCCATTGTTGGTGGGATTGCATGCTGGTACAACCACTCTGGAAATCAGTCTGGAAGTTCCTCAGAAAATTGGACCTAGCATTACCTGAGGACTCAGGTTTACCACTCCTGGACATATATATACCCAGAAGATGCTCCAACATATAACAAGGACACATGCTCTACTATGTTCCTAGCAGCCTTATTTATAATAGCCAGAAGCTAGAAAGAACCAATGGAGTGTGGGTGCTCTGGTCCTTCTCAGAAGGGGAAACAAAATACTCACAGGAGCAAATACTGAGACAAAGTGTGTAGCAGAGACTGAAAAAAAGGCCATCCAGAGACTGCCCCACCTGGGGATCCATCCCATATACAGTCACCAAAAACAGACACTATTGTGGATGCCAAGATGTGCATGCTGACAGGAGCCTGATACAGCTGTTTTCTGAGAGGCTCTGCCAGAGCCTGACAAACACAGAGGCAGATGTTTGCAGCCAACCATTGGACTGAGCACAGGGTCTTCAAAGGAGGAGTTAGCGGAAGGACTGAAGGAGCTGAAGGGGTTTGTAACCCCACAGGAAGAACAACCTGTTCTTATCAACCAACTAGACCCCCTAAAGCTCCCAGGGACTAAACCACCAACCAAGGAGTACACATGGAGGGAACCATGGCTCCAGCTGCATAAGTAGCAGAGGCCTTGTAGGGCATCAATGGGAGGAGAGGGCCTTGGTCCTGTGAAGGCACCATGCCCCAGTGTAGGGGGATGCTGGGGAGGGAGGCGGGAGTGGGTGGGTGGGTGAACACCCAGGGGGAGAGGGGATGGGTTAGGGAGTTTCTGCGGGGGGGGGGAAACTGGGAAAGGGGATACCATTTGAAATATAAATGAAGAAAATATCCAATAAAAATAAAAAAAAAAGAAAAATGGGAAATTTCACCTTTAAGTTTCATTTGGTTGCATTTTGCTGTATATGAAAAAAATTAAAAATGACTATTTTTAAAAACAGTTGCTAATGGAATAGAAAAATAGCTGTTTGGGAAGGAAAAATGTGTAAATTTTTTAGAACTTTTACCTTGGGCCATGTAAAAAAGTTTTTTTTTTTGTTGTTGGTTTTTTTTTTGGGGGGGGGGGAGGGGGCTTGGGAAATGTGAAAGGGCCTAGCTTCCAAGAAGTGGATTCATAGTGGATTTTGTGAATTGCTATTTTGTGTGAACAAAATGAGGTCTTTATACAATCTTAATTAGGTTTCTGAAAGAGATTAATTTAACTGGATAGTTAACAAAAAAGTCTGCTCTACTTGGGCTTGAAACTCCTTTTCTTTGGATTGCAGACTCTCTGCCCCCTGGTGGCCTTCCAGGGGGCTGCTTTGGTCATTTTGGGTTTTTCTTCAATGCAAGCTTTTGTACCAAAGTCTGGTTTGATAATTGTGTGGTTGCCTGGCTGCAGGTCGTTAGAACAATTATGCTGCAGACTTTTGCTTGTGTGAGAAGGCTGGGTCCCAGCCTGGAAATGAAATGTTTAGAAGTCATTTAGTCCACTTGGACAACCAAAGACAATCTGATAGCCAGGAATGCCCCAGTCTGAGTGTTTTTTTTTTTTTCCTCCCTCTCTCCCTTTGAAGACAGTGTGATGATAAAAACACTGGTGAAAACACAATGAAGGAAATCAAGATCACCTACAACCTGTCACCACAGAGTCCTCACACTGAGTACTAATGCTTCCTGGGAGTTATGGCAGTGGGAGTTATTCTTATACTTTTACACCACATACATTAAACTGTAAGCACATTCAAGTCATAGAAAATACAGAGCAAGATAAAAATGATGGAACCAGCCCAACCCTCAGCTTGCAGGCTAAGAATGGGCTCACATTTCAAAAGTTCCAGAGACTAACATTCTGTGATAATTATGCCAAATTCAAATCTCAGCATCCAGAAAGGAAGTCTTATTGAAACAGTATGTTTATTTATGCATCACTGGCACATGCAGAACAAAATGGCAGGTAAAATCAAAAGTGCTCACTATCCCCCCTTTATTAAAAAGGTTAACAGCTTTGATGTGGGATAAGCATTTTCAAAACCTTCAAATGTTAAAAAAAAAATATGGCATCAAATTACAATTTAAACAGTCATTTAAAAATTCTTATAGGGTTGAAGATGTAGCTTACTGGTAGGGTACTTGATTAGTATATTAGGTCTCCAGAAACACACACACACACACACACACACACACACACACACACACACACACACACACAGAGAGAGAGAGAGAGAGAGAGAGAGAGAGAGAGAAATGTAAATTTATACTAATTATCAACATTTCCCAATTTATTTCATTTTCCTTGTTTTAGTTTTGCAAAATAAGAAATTTATAGAGATTGTGTAATGTCACTTCAGCAGTTAAAATAGAAGTAGTCCATGCTTAAGATGAGTTTTCACATATCCTACTATAATGACTCTGTGTTTAACTATTTTTGGATGTATAAACAATGTTTATTGGGCACATAACAGGAGTCTGTGGGTATAAAGGAACCATATGAGCTTAGTTTTCTTTTCCACATTCTCTTCGGCTTGTTCCCAACCTAATGAGCTGCTGCTGCCTTGGGCAGCGGTATTGTCCTTCTCCCCTCTCCTCCTTCTTTGTGGCTCTCCCTGCCTCTTCCAGTTGATCTCATGTGGCAGATACCCTGACAGGGCAAACTCACTGATAGTTTTAGCAGCACACCTTTGAGAACTGAGGGAACCGCTGTCCACTTTTTCGTGCCACAGGTAGGGGCTCCTTTAGTGGTCTGGGGTGGTCTGGCTTTCCTGAAAGGGTAGAGGAAGGCTGAGCACTTCAACTTGTTTCTGCAGAAATGACCAGAAATGTAGATGCCCTCACATGTGGCCCAATAGTGCCTGTCTGACCACAGTGACACAGGAGATGGCCCTTCTCCTCACCCACTTGCCCTTCCAGCCATCTTCCCAGCCACTTTGACTGCCTTCCCACACTGGTACCAGTTTATAGTCACATTCCCATTGTGTGAGTGGATAAGCTGTTCACACATCATCCAAGCGCTTTTTTAAAAATGTGAATTGTAGCTCCCCAACTCCCATGCTGTTTCACTGTGGGCAGGACTTGCATTTCCGTAATGACTATGGGCTGAGAATCTTCTCAGGTACCTATCAGCTGTTTATGTCTTCTGCAGAGAGATATCTATTCTAATTCTCTTCTCCTGCCCCTTTTAAGGTTTGATTACTCATCTTTGCTTTGTTGAGCTATACATTTTGTGATATATGCTAGGTAAATTATCTTATCAGAAGTGTGATTTGAAAAAATTTTTCCATCCCATGGATTGCCTTGATAGTGTGCTTTGAAGTATGAACACTTTTAATTGTAATGAAGTCCAATTAATTTATTTTTATTTTGTCATGGTGCTTCTGGAATTTTACCTAAAAAAATTTATTTCTCAGTCCAGGGCTGTGGAAATTTATGCCTATGTTTTCTTCTAGAGGCTTGGAGATTTACGTTGTCCACTTATTTCTGTACTATTTTGAGCTAGTTTTTGTGTTTGCAGGAGATAGAGGCATAAGAATAAAATTTAAAGCCATGTTACATGACAAACACTAGCCCATATTTGGTTTTAAAAATGCCATTTAAAAATAAATTTATGGTCACAGTGAGACAATAGCATTGAATTCCTAAAATTTCCTGCTTTGAAGTTTGTTTTCCATTAGACTAGGCATTTCAATGGATTATCACTGGATTGGAGTTCAGAGAGGGCTTTAAAATGATGTTTTCTCCTTATACAATCCAGTGAAGAAACTGTCAGTGGTCTGAGGTCTATATGACAGCACTGCAATCTTATTTTCATAAGAATGATGGCCATAAGAAAGATGTGGACTTTCCCTAAATGTATTTTCCTAGCTACTACAGGAAGTTCTTGAATACAGATCTGTGTCTTAACCATCTCTGCTGTTAGTCCCTTGTCCAAGATGTGTGTTACTGGTGTTAGCTTACATGAAGAGTGACTTGCTCAGTTCTAGTGTGTGGAGCTGAGCAATGAACATCTTCTCCACTGTGTGCCCAGCTGTATATGGTCCTGGCCAGAACCATTAGCTGCAGCAGCATGCCTTCATATTTACATGTAGAACTGAAATCAAATATATTAAAACCAGTAACAGGTTTTTTTTTTTTTTTTTTTTTTTGATGTGCAGAATACATTTAAAGCAAAGAACAAATACTGGTCTGGTTTGATATTTGTAATGAGTGCCAAGTGATGTTTTTCTTCCTAACATATCATAAGATGAACTCTAGTTTGTTTTAATAAACTATATGGCCGAGTTAGCCTAGGCGAGGATATGCAAGCTGGTGGAACACGCTCTGAAGGTGCTTTGAGGTGGACTGTTTCTGTACTGTGAAGTCTCCTAAGAAGCATTCTCTCCTTGGATGCCATGGTGTCTGATCATTAAGCCTCAGTGCACAGAAAGCACCTACCTGAGTTTCTTTCCTTTTTACCATGCCAAATTGAATTTGACTTTGAAATAAACAGGCAACTTTTTTTTTTTTTTTTGAGTAACATAGCAGCTGGTATATGTTGGAGAAGATTATTTCCCCCCAACATAAGGAGTTCTTACTTCTTATTTCTCAATCGTCTTTCCCTCTCCTCTCTATCCACACTCCTGCCAGTTTACCATACCTGGATTACCATGCCCAAGTTCTCTTTGTCTTCTTCCTCAAGAAGATGCTTCTTCACTCAACTGCTTATATAAATAAACCAAGGCTTCTCTTTCTCCCAACCACCTGCTCGGTATGCACGCGGGAGATCAATTATAACTGAGAGGAAAATCCCCTTTGAACAGCTGATTTGGAGCATGGATTTGGAGGCTTATCTTCTGTCTGCATCACAGGGTCACGCCAGGGTCATCCCTTGAGCAAATGTCTCTTTGGCTCCTACTGAGCTTATCCTGCAATGTGCATACGGGGCCCTCTTCCTTTGGTCTATGAAGCTGTTGGGCAGAAGCACCCCTCTGACATACTAATCAGAGTCTTGACGTCACACATACCACAGCTTGGTAGAGTTTGATCCTGTGCTGCAAGCCTCCCTGAGTACTTTCTATTGATTTTTCCAAAAACCTAAAAAAGAATTTTTAAAGAATAGGGCAGCACTTCTCAGACTCCTGTATGTATAGATCCTGCAAGGGTGTCATGGAAATGATAATTCCAGTTCAGCTGCTCTGTGTTTCTACCAAGCTCTCTACTGACCCAATGCTGTGGACCACAGAAGCACTGTGTACTCAGTGCTGGGCACTGGAGCCTGGAAACAACTCAGGGTTCTTCCTGACAGCCCAAGGATCCCCTTTGTACAGCTCTCTGACTTGGCTGAGTATGCACTCATGTTCTGTCCCCTCTACATAGTTCAACTCTACCCTTGCCATCAGCGCACTGAATGATACTTGTCTACGTATTTGCCTCCTAGACTGTGAACATACAGAGGTAAAGATTAATTGTTTTTTAACGTAAGAAGCTAGAATATCACCTGGAAAAAACAGTAGGCATTTGACAAATATTTACTGAAGAAAAACAAAACACTCTCACCCATATACACATATATGTAGTTGTTTGAATGAGAATGGTATATAGGTAGGTATGTATCTCTCTCTCTCTCTCTCTCTCTCTCTCTCTCTCTCTTTGTTTCTCTGTATCTTGGTCCCCAGTTGGTGGAACTGTTTGGGAAGGATTAGGAGGTGTGGTTGTTGGAAGAGGTGAGTCACTTGGGGTTTGCTTTGTTGTTTCAAAAGACTCTTGAGATCCCCAGTGTGCTCCCCCCTCTATCTCCTCTATCTCTATCTCTATCTCTATCTCTATCTCTATCTCTATCTCTATCTATCTATCTATCTATCTATCTATCTCTGCCTTATGGATAAAGATGTGAGTTCTCAGCTGTTTTTGCTCCGTCATGAATTCCAAAGCTCTCAAATTGTAAGACATATTAAATACTTCCTTTAAGCTTCCTTGGTCATGAGATGTTTTGTCATGGTAATAGGAAAGCAGCTAGTATACTCATAGATAAAATTCATAAAGTTAAAACCGTCTTTTCCAAACACCATACATAGACTGAAAGACAAACAACAGATGCAGAGACCTAGCTGTAGCATATGGAGATATGAGCTGTGGGTGGTGGAATTGCACCCTCCCCATATATAGTAAAGTTCTCATCCCCAATACCCACAAATGTGACTTTATTTGGCAATAAAAACATTACAAATCTAATCAGTTAAGCTGGTCATATGGAGTAAGATGGAACCTTCACTCAAGAAGACCGCTGACTTTGATTGATTGATTGATTGATTGATTGATCTTTGTTTTATTTCGTTTGAAACAGGATCTTATTTAACTTAGACTGGTCTTAGACTCATTTCGTAGCTGAGAAAGCCTTTGAACTCCTGATCTTGTTTCTATGTCCTGAGCACTAACATTACAAGAACGTATCACCATACCTGCTTGTGTCTTTATATGAGGGTGTACGCATTAGGAGGCCTACTGCCGTGACAAAACATCAAAACCAAAATCACTTTGGGGAGAAAAGCATTTATTTCACCTCACAGCTCTCAAGTTTCAGTCTATCAGTGAGGGGAGTCAAGGCAGTAATCTGAAGGCAGAAACTGATACAGAGCCCATAGAGGAATGCTGCTTGTTGGCTTGCTCCTTATGGCTTGCTCAGCCTGCATTCCAACAGAAATTCAACATTATCAGCCCAAGGGTGTCATCTCAGAAATTAGGCTGAGATATCTGCAAGCCTGTGCTGCCAGAGGCTGGAAGAGGTTAAGACATTTCCTGTCCTGGAGAGGGAAAGGGAGCATGACTCTGCCAAGCTTAATTCTGAACTCTAGTTTCAGATCTATGGGAGAAGCAGTCTGTGATTTTTAAAACCACCTGTTGGGTGTATTGTGTTACAGTAGCACTAGGTGGTACAGACTCAAGAAAGAAGAAAGAGAATTGCTCATTGGTCCAGTTATTAAAGAACACACCAGGCATCGCGGAAAAGAAGCAGCTGCTTAAAGCAAGACATGTGTAGAAGCTGTCACTCAAACAAAGTGAGAGGCAGTACTGGAATTCTGCTTTAATATTTTATCTATTATTTGAACTAGAGAAAATATTGAGTGAAAGTTTGGGAAGAGGGCCTTCTAATACACTTGAGCAATGCCAGCTGTTGACTTGGTCCCCAAATATATCCTAAGTGCTTCTGATTCTCTACATGTACCCTGATACCACCTTCTTCCGAGAGACTGCCATTGAGTTTGGGACAACTGGATGGTCTATAGTGTCTTGTTCCTAGCTGAGGATTTATGACTCTGATCACATGTGACTCCTCTGCTAAAGCCTCTGGATGCACACCTATTATCCCAGCTCTCAAGAGGCCCATGTAGGAAGGTTGGTACAAATTCAAGGCTATAGTGAGAGTAAAGCCAGGCATGGCTCCGAAAAACAAAACAACTCCCCCACCCCCCAAAAAGCCTCACCAAAACAAAGCAAGCAAACAGCAACAACAACACAGCCAAGTCAGAACTTCCTAGACCAAAAAGAAGTCTGCAGGGACCAGCAATTTGCATGTTCCACTTGATCTTCCTTTTTTTATTGTCAGTGGGCTACAGAGTTTCATCCCATGGTTTCTATACCCCATCTGTGCAGTGCTTGCCCTGGGGCCTGCACACCTTGCTTGTTTCCCACTTTCCTCTCTTTTTCTGGTCTCAGCTTCAATGTCACAAAAGCATTGTCTTTGGCATGCCTCTTCTGGCCTTGACTTAGGTCCCTGCCATGCATTTTCTTGTGGGACTCTGTTTTTTCCTTCATGATTTGCTCATTAATGATACGTGTTTCTTTGTCTATCTCTGATTTGTCCATTATAGGTAGATATTTTTTAGGGTCATAATTCTATAAATGCTAAGAAAGCAAAAAGCTACATTCTGTATCTATTTTACTTCTCACTGTAACCTGACTTGGATAGGGATCTTAACTCACAGCTTCTGATTAATGTGAATTTGTTGACTGCATAAATGGAAATTTGTTTGGCAAAATAAGCCAAAGACCTTAGAGACATATAAATTCTTTCAATCAGCTGTGCCATTTCCAGGAAAGTATTGAAGAAGTAACTTCAAATATATGTCAAGATACTTAGATAATAAAAAAAATCAATATATTGGGAGTAAAAATAGATGTCTAAAAGGGACTTTCAAAGTGAGAGAATTTAGGCATTCAAATGTCATTGGAGAGAAGTATTCAGACACATACTTTTAGTGATTATATATTTACTGTATGTTAAAATATGTCATATATTTTATGTTTTCTGTAATGTACAGAACTATACAAAATGTTAATTAATTTATTTTTCTCTATATATTTTATTTAGATTTTATGACACAGGGATGGAACCCAGGACCTTGCCTGTACTCGGCAGGTGATATACCATTGAGTCACCCTGCCTCTTTTGGAAAGAATTTAGACACAGTTTATATGGACAATTTTTTTGCATAATTAGAAGAATAAAAGTAATCCAAATATTTCTTGAGTAAATGAGTGGAAATTAGCCAGAATTTGGTTTGAATTTCAGACTTTCATTCCTGTGGAAGAAAAATAACCGGCACAATAAGGTAATATTCAGCGATAACATGCAGTCCCCAGACACTGCTTGGCCCTGCCACACAGAAAATCCCATCTGCGGTCAAGTTTCAGGTCCTCTGTCATCTTGTTGAGCAAATTATTTCTTTATAGGAGAAACTTTCTTGTTTCATTTTCACCATTGCTTTTTGAGTAAGAATAGAAAACAGAGTCACAGTTGAAGCTCTCCTCTAAGAGTTCCAGTATTGTACTTGATAGGGCTTCAAGTAACACATGGACAAAATTCTGAGTAGGAACGGGGATTTTGGACCAAATTTATGCAAATATGCAAATGAGTTTTATTGCTTGAAAAATTTCAGAGGCACAGTTTTACCACCACCACCTTCTTCCCCTTCCCCTTTCTCTTCCCCTTTCCCTCCTTCCCCTCCTTCCCCTCCTTCCCCTTTTCTTCCCCTTTTCTTCCCCTTCTTCCCCTTCCTCCTCCTCTTCCTCTTCCTCCTCCTCCTCCTTCTCTCCTTTTCCTCCTCCTCCTCACCCTCCCCTCCCACTCCTCTCCTCTTCCTCCTCCTCCTGCTCCTCCTCCTCCTCTCTTCTTCTTCTTCTTCTTCTTCTTCTTCTTCTTCTTCTTCTTCTTCTTCTTCTTCTTTTTCTAATAGGACATCTCTGTGTAGTCCTGGCTATCCTGAAACTCATTCTTTAGACTAAGCTGTCTTCAAACTCACAGAGATTCTCCTGCCTCTGCCTCCTAAGTGCTGGGATTAAAGGTGTACACCACCACCACCTAGCAGTCCCTTATTTTCTAAGCTACCATTTTGTCATGACCTTGTGGCCCCTGTTTTCTCTGGAGACTTACTTTAGCTTGATGGAGATGAATCATATCTCTTCTTGTTTTTATATGTTTGTTTGACTACTGAGTTAGGTCCAGATAGACCCTTGGTACCATCAGGTATGAGAGCAAGATTGGTTTATTTCCAATGTCTAAATTTGATGGGTGATGCTATATTTTTTACCAAAGAGAGCAAACCAAGGAATGCATGCATATTTATTCTTAATGCCTTTTATTGTTAGGTTTGTATATTTCTGAATACACATAAACACTTATATATTAAGCATATATGAAATTATAAAACTTACACATTTGTAAAAAAAATCAATGACACTATAACACTGGAACAATCTTTAAGCAAAGATAAAAAAAAAAACTTATAAAAAAGAACATGGTATAGGTGTCATTCCTGACAGTGGATGGCACCAACCAGTGCCTTTTAAAGGCCAGGCTAGCCTTTCCTCTCTGGCTCTTCCCAAGAGTCTAATTTGAGCTGGGAGTGGTGCTCTGGTTCCTTGTCTGATTCTGGACTATTATGTATTTTCCACCTGGGGTTGAATAGAGGCTTCCATCCACGAAAGGGGAGCTATTACCAAACTGACTCACTAGAATTCAAATTTTTAATGAAAGGCAAATCTTTGTAGGCTTAAATTATTCTAGGCTACTCATAGAAATCCAGTTACAACTCCAAGGGTTATCATTAGAGAAAAGTCTTTAATGAAATCAAATCCTAAACATGTAAGGGATATTGGATCTAAAAGTTAAATAAAATCTTAAAAAGTGGTTTTGGTAACCACTGTTCTCTGTGCTGCTATGTAAATTCTGAACATAGAGGAATATGAACTTGTAGTCTTCTTGTTCTGACTATGAGTTTCAAGACAGTTGTGATAGAAGGCTGACCTACGAGCCTAAACCAGTGATTCCCAACCTTCCAATGTTGTATCCCTTTAATACAGTTCCTCATGTTGTGGCGGCCCCCAACCATAACATTATTTCATCACTACTTCATAACAATAATTTTGTTACTGTTATGAAATATCATTGTCTCCTGATAGTCTTAGGTGATCCCTGTAGGGTCTTTCAATCTCCAAAGGGGTCAGGACCCACAGGTTGAGAACTGCTGACTAAACCAAGGGCTCTGTGAACTGCCCTGGCCACATGTCCATGAAGTGGGTCCTGTTCCCAGCAAGGAAACTGACTTTGTGTAGTATGGTGGTGAAGATGTAGAGTCTAAAGCCAGGAGACCTGAGTATGTGTTTTTGGCTTGCTGGTAGACCAGACACAGATAGGTTTCCGATTTGTTTCTGGGCACCAGTTATTTACTTGTGTTGTGGAGGAAATAATGCTATCAAATTCATAGAACACAGTGAGCATCAAGTGAGGTCATACATGAGAGTGTTTTGAACAGTACCCAAGATATTATGTACCTGTTAATAGTTGTGTGTGTGTTGTGGTATGTGATGGTGGTGTGTATGTGTGGTGTGTGGTATGTGGTGTGTGGTATGTGTATGTGTGGTATGTGATGGTGGTGGTGGTGGTGGTGGTGATGGTGATGGTGTTGTGTATGTGTGGTGTGTGGTATGTGTATGTGCGGTATGTGATGGTGGTGGTGGTGGTGGTGTGTATGTGTGGTGTGTGGTATGTGTATGTGTGGTATGTGATGGTAGTGTTGGTAGTGGTGGTGGTGGTGGTGATGATGTGTATTGTGATGTGTGCATTGCTTTACATTGCTTGATTATCTGTAGAAGAAGCATTCCGATCTTTGAGGTTCAAAGATGCTACTATTTATTTAAATTATCTAAAAGGCTGTGTATATATATCACAGTTTTTCTTAGCTGCTTCATCCAAATCCCACTCATTTGATTGTAAATGATGAGTAAGGTCTTTACAGTTTGTGACCCTGTAGTTAGGATACTCCTGGCTAGGGTGGCCAAGCTTAAGACATCAGACAACTTGGTCTGTTTTCTAGTTCTTAGTCCATTACCTGGTCTGTGTGACCTTAGACAAACTATGTCTCTATGCTTTCTTTCCATTGCACATCCTGTGCTATTAGCATAGAGAAAAGCCAAAAGTCATCATTCACATAATCTGCTCGACTCTGATAAGATATTTATTTAGTTTTAGGTGCCATAGAAACAAACAGATCAAAGTGGTAACAGGTCTTCAGACACCAAGCCAGTGGCAAAGAGGGATTCCAGCCAACTAGCAGAGGGAGCTGGGTTTTGGAAAGGGACAGTACTTCTGTGCACAAGACCTTGGAGAATGCACGCTGGTCTGCAAGATGACTGGGGAACATCTGCTGTCATGCTGAGATGTGGAGGTGGGAAGAAAATCAGCTGTGGTACTGCCAACTAGCTAACCCATCAAGTTCCTTCCCTGGGCCTTATCTTGTCACCCAATTGATTTAAAAAAAACAGTTTATAAACAAAAACACATTTAAATTAGATCCATGTCAAACTTAATTGGGGTCAGAGCAGCCCTTCTGTTTTTCTTGGACCATGACAGTACTGGATTATGAAAGAACCGTGATTGTGAAACTGGACTTTCCAAGCAGTTTATTCTACAGACAGCCAAGTTCAGTCTTTATGACCATGACCTTGAAGGAGACAGAGTTCTGTTCATGCTGAACTTCTCTTGAGGAATAAACTTCTACAGCAGGAAGCTGCCTTGAAAAGGTCATGCCCTACCCGGTGACCAGACAGGAGGATGGAGTGGCCTCTTGCCTTGGTGCCAGAAAAACAAACAAAAGTGACAACAACGCATCTTCAAACTCATGCCTCTGGCACAGGGATGGTCTGGCCAACTTGCAGATGGAACCCATTTGGAATGAGACAATTCTGAATGGCTCCAGAGCTCACCAGGGATCTGTGGGTCCCTTTCATGTGACTGAGAGTCTGCTCTGCTTCTTTCTGTACCCAGTCTGTTTCTTGCATTCCACGTAGCACCCATTTTGTTCGGCCTGTAAACCCACTGCTCCGAAAACAGTTTTTCACGGTCACTTTTTGAGATTTACAGACATCTGAGGATGACGGTTTGAGGTGGGGTGCTTTCTCTTCCAAGAGATTTTGGGTAATGCATGGCAAGAGTTTGTTGTTGTGAGAGTAAGGTGATGGCGGGGCAAAATGGTGCTAGCCTTGAACGGTTGGAAGCCCAGGGTACTGCTCAATGGCCATGGTGCAGGGCAGTCTCTACTAAGGACGATCATCTGCCCCGGATGTAACAGTGCTGACCTGGAGAAACGCTGGATCTGACGCGTTTCCTGAAAGAGTGTTTCTAAGTATAAGGTCAGGAAGTGACGTCACCCAGGTCAGCAGATAATGTTTAAGGTGAGCAGAATGGGCCATGACCATGAGCCCCACCGTCCCTCCTCAACCTCATTACTTCTTCCTGTATTGCAACTGCCTCTTGATCCCAGCACAGCCTCTGTTATCAGTTAGAGCTGACATCCCAGAAAACACAGAATGCCACCTCTCAGTCCACTCATGCTGTCTGTGTCTATAAAATCTTTTAGCTTAGGGGAAGGGAGCTTCCTGAACTAGGCAGCGTCTTTGCTCCTGTTCTTAGCTGGGGAGCGCTTATGCTTTCGTGGTATGGAGCGATGTTTTTTCCCCTCTCCTCAGCCCAGCCTGAGCCTGTGTTATAAAAGTGTCACATTCAGCAAGTAGTTGAGCTTGTAGGACGTGCAGCTTCTTTGAAGCTCAGTGTTGACTCGCTGAACAATCAGACCTGTCACCCACTGGGGACTTCTGTACACACATTCACCTCTTCCCAGCTCTTTAGGAATGGGGTACATTTGAGGGAGTTTCTATCCCAGGCTGTAGTGGTGAAATCAGTAGTGAAAGACACTAAAGGTGGGTTCTTTCCTGAGGCATCGGCTCTAAGTTATCTATTATCTGTTCAGTGGAGAAAACAGACCAGAGAAGAGGAGAGGCCACAGACAGGAAATGTGGCGGGCAAGTGAGAAGAGAAATGCTCACAAGGTTGAAGGAAAACCAGCAGTGTGGGCTGGATCCAGCTAACAGCGGGCACTCTGAGGAGAGGAAACTGGTCAGCCACGGCTGATGCACAGGAGAGGTCTGACAGTAGTAAAGTAAGGGCAATGATGGACGCCGGGTTGGATTTTAAAAACTCAGAAAAATTAAATCAGAGCTGAGCTTGGTGGTGCAGGTTTACAGGGTGCCAGCTACTCAGGAGGCAGATGCAACAGGTTTGCAAGTTCAAGGGCCTGACTCAAAAATCAAAAAGTAAAAGAAAAGCTGGGGGATATAGCACAGTGGTAGAACACTGTAAGGTCCTAGGTTCAATCCCCAGTGCAGAAGAATGAGAGGAAGAGGAGAGGAGGGGGAGGGAAGAAGGGAGAGAAGGAGGGGGAGAGGAGAGGCAAGAGGAAGAGAGGAGAAGGGAGAGGGAGAGGAGAAGGAAGAAGAAGGGGAGGAAAAGGGGAGGAGGAGGAGAATAATAGCCAGCTAGAGGACCCTGCTCAGTAATGGCAGGTCTTTGCACCTTGGCTGCAGCACATGGATTAATAGCAGTCTGTTCAAGTAGTCCCCAAAGGAACACCCAGCATCCTCCATCTTCTTTTACTTCTGCCCCCACCTCACTCTAAATCTGAAACCTTGAGATTTCATTACAAGACTTTGTAGAGGATTTTCACAGGTAAAAGGAAAGGTGTTGGGAAAAGAGAGCTGACGGGAACAGCCTTTCTCTGTCTGCACTCACGGTCTCCGGAGCACACGTACTTTTACCACAATGGATATGGGCCGGCTCCTAGATTACTACCCCTGGGTGAGCCTCAGTTTATATTAAGTCCCAGTATTGCATGGACTGAAGTGGCTCCATTCCTTTGCCAACGGTGCGAAGTGGCAAGCCAAGCCGTTCTGCAGGGAGAGCAGTCAAAGCAACACCTTCCCTTCTTGACTGTGTCTGCGCTATTCACAGCATGGAGAAGCTCGTCTGGGGTCCTTAGGATTGCAGGCTACACTTATTTTTTGCTAATGATCCCTGAAGCTGATTGTGGCTTTGGTCATGTGAGCCCTGGAAAGCAGACATCCAGGTTTGTTATACAGACCGTGAAATCAATACAGAAAAACCTTGGGTTATATGAGCCTGCTACCGCTCAGTGAATCACATCATGCAATATTTCCTAGAAGATAATAGATTTCAAAACCAGCATAAATCTTCAGTGACAGGTTGGCTATTTGTCATGTTTTCTGGTGGTGGAATTACAGCAGCCTCAATAAAATCCACTTGGAGGCTGGGTCAGAGATTAATATCTGATAAAATCATGGTCTCAGGACCATAAGAAGTAAAGTGCAGGGGAGGGAAGTGAGTTTGCAATTACTCCAGGGTTCTCGGAACCCTCATACCAAATGTTGGCTTTGAAATTGCTCAAAATTTTAACAAAAAACCCCAACATGATGTAGGGCTTGTGTATTAAGCCCTGTAAAGTGAAACTATGTTCTTGACACGGTAAGCGTGACTGCCACATGTAGCCAACGTTTACGTTAAGTGTGGACAGCACAACCAACCCTGATGCAAAGCGAATCGAGAGTTGCATCTGTTGCTTCTACCACTTTCACTCTTAGCTTTGTGTTGGAGTCCTTGACAAGAAATGATTTCCTCCGTGTTTTTCTTGACTTACTAGAAATATTTTTTTTCCCATGACAAATAAGATGAAATTGATTCTCTGATTAAATGACTCAGGTGAGTCCTTGGGAGTTAATTCTGCTTCTCTGTGACAGATGAGTCAGAGAGGTTTATTGAGCCTCGCCTGGACAAGAGGTTATTTACAAGGTGTTACATAAACCTGTGAGAACAATAACTTGGTGGCCTTCCTAGCACATCCACATTTGGAATTCAGTCACTATTTCTGTCCCCATGCCAGGCTGACACCTAATTCTCTCAATGTTATGGAGAAAGGGAAAGTTGTCTTGACAACCGGTCAGAAAAAAAGTCAACCAGAGGGATCTACTTAACTTAAAACTACAGTTTTAACAATTAATGGTGGGTGCAACCTCTCCTAATTTGGAAAACTGTCTGTAATTTAGAACTCCTTCTTTTCAAATGATGAATTAAAAAAATTATAAGTAGTAAATACAGACATCATTCCACTTCTTGCTACACCAACAAGGAGAATACAAAAAAAAAAAAAAAAAAAAAAAACCCACAGAAAACCAACTCCCTCCCGCTCCACCCTCCACACAGAACCACCACCCCAGTTTCCTGTGTGTACTTCCAGAGATTTTAAATCTGAAGAAAAAGTAGGTATATAATGCCCATTCCCTCTCTGTCAATATAAATAGTTGCATTCCAAGTACACCGTCACGGAAAACTTATGAATGATACCTCTCAAAGATTCTTGCACACATATCAGGACTAAAGAAGTGTCTTCAGTTTTTAAATGGCTCCTATCTTTAATTAATCATGTGACCACACCATAATTAATGTAACCAGTTTCTTGTTGACAGACTGATTTATATTCTTTGAGCATTATGTACACTGCACAAATGATACCCTGGCATAAGTGTCTTCTTTCCTATGCAGTGTTATGTTGATAGAAATAACTGGTGGAATGGGGAATCACAGAGGTGTCTTAAGTTTTGACACAAGTACTGACATGGCTCCCTTGACAGGGTATGTTAGTTCCTATCTGCAATGTATGAGCAGGCTAGGTCCAGTCCCACCCAAATAATATGCTGTTCCACAGGCTTTTTGGAATTTTTTTTTTTTTTTGTCAGTGTAAGAATGGATGCAGGTTTCTATCTCAGTGACTTCTGAGAAACGGAAGTACAGATAAATTAAGAGCTCAATGGAGCTGGAATCTAGGCTTTCCTTTCAGTCCACAGCCTTTCCCTCAGAGAGTTCACAGGCAACACATAGAGACATATTTGCAGTATAAACGGAGATATGAGTGCATGAATGGGGGTGATTTGATATAGATGAGATGGCTACTGTTTTCTTTTCCCCAGTGTTGGGGATCAAACTCAGGTCCTTGTGCGACCAGCTGTCCAGCACTGAGCTGTGCCCACAGGATTGTTGCTTTTGTTTAATCTTTTTTTATTAAAAGTGTTTTCAAACACTGTTTTGAGTTTTGAGATTTCTTTCCTTCTATATCCTGGGCTGATGTATTTTTCAAATTCAAGAAAGTTTGTATATTAAAGCCATGGAAAGCTGTACTGGGCTTGTTCCTTCTCCTGTCATTTGGGAGAGCTCTTTGTTGAGTCTCTTGGACTACCCTGTCCCAGAAACCATTCCCTCTGCCCTTCTCTCGGGTCTTGTCTAATGTTGGATGACGGTGGAGGAAGCGATGCTTTCTTCTCAGGCCTAGCGATGTTAGGAATGATTTTTCTTTCTCCATTAACACGTTTTTGAGTTGCGAGAACATTGTGTCATTTTGAAAAATAATTTGTTTAATATAATTCCTTTTAATTAAGAGTGTTTATAAAAATATAAAGAGAGTAATAGTGACTCTTATTAAATGCGGATCAAAGACCTTAATGTAAGATCCCAAAATCTGAAAATGCCAGAGGGAAACATTGACAGAAACATTTCAAAATGTAGGAAGAAACAAAGGCGTTGGAAAGGTGACAATAGCTCAGGAAATACTTGCAAGGACGGAAAAACCAGGTTACATAAAATTAAAATTGTGCTTTTCCTGTGCATGCATGTGTATGTGTATGCGTACGCATATGTGTATGCGTGTACGTATATGTATATGAGACATCCCACAGAACAGGAGGAAGTCTTCACCAATTATACTTTTGGCAGAGGAGTAATATCTCAAATCTATAAAGAACACACACACACAAAAACTAAAATACAAATCCCCAAATCATCTAGTAATAAGTGGGCAAATAAAGTGAACAAAAGAAGGTATCTAAATGGCCAACATATGCACAAAAGATGCTCAATGTTCTTAGCCACCAAGGAAATGCAAATTAGAAATATTGAGCGTCAATCTCACTCTGGTGTGAATGACCACCATTGAAAGGGCAGCTGATAAGAGACACTGGCAAGGATTCGTGTGTGTGTGTGTGTGTGTGTGTGTGTGTGTGTGTGTCACACGCACAACCCAGAAGCAGAAAGGAGGCTACTTTGGAGGAGGAGAAGGACAACATGATGGTGAAGAAGAAGCGGGGAAGGGAAGCTGGGACAGTGAACATGAGCAAGGTAGAATAATGCATATGTACAGAAGTATCACCATGAAAGCAACTACTGTATGACAAGCTAATTTAAAACACGATTTATATAGAGTCTTGAAAAACTAAACACGGAATTACGATCTTTGTCACGCCATTATTGAGTAAACACTCAGAGGAACTAAAAGCATGAACTTCAGCAGATATTTGTACAAATATTTTTCCAATATGAAAAGGAGAAAGTATCCCAGCTGCCCACGAATGGATGAATAGATAAACAAAAGGTGATATACACACAGGAGGGGCCATTATTCGCCAGACAGGAAGGCTGTTTTGATGCAGGCTATCTATGGATGGACCTGGAGACATTGTTCTATCTGAAATGGATGCTTACTACACACTTCCGTTTATGTAAGGATTCTGGAATCATCCATTTAACAGAGACCACAGATAACACGCTGATTGCCAGGGGAGCAGGAATTGCAGGAAATGGGGAGTTATTGGCAGCAGAGCTTCACTTGGAGAGATGAAAATTTTCTGATATGCACTGTGGTGATGTGTACCCAACACTACGAATGTATTTAATGCCACTGACCTGCACTTTGAAAATAAAGGGGTAAATTTGATGTTATGTGTATTTGAGCACCACAGAAAAGAAAGGATAGTGAGCTTTGTCAAATCTATATTTGGCATGCATAAAAGGAACCATCTTAGTGACCTTTTAGTCCCCAAACACAGTGAATTAAGCTGATAGATGGTCTAATACTAAGTTCTTCCATTTCTCAACTTTACCCTGACTAGTATTGGCCTAGTTCCTTTTCTGCACTGTTGTTGAGCTCTGCCTGTGTTGTCAGCACCCTGCAGGTGAAGGCAGGACTCCACTCTGGAGTCCACAGTGGACTCTACTCAAAAGAGCCCCTCCCCAGAAAAGGCACCAAACAACTGTGCTGCTGATTGTTACTGTCACATACAGGATTAAAAACTTGAAGCTCATAAGTGACATTCTGACTTTCTCCCCCTGCCCTTGCTCCTCCCTCCCTCATTCCCTCCCTCCCTCCCTCCCTCCCTCCCTCCCTTCCTCCCTCCCTTCCTCCCTTCCTTCCTCCCTTCTTTCCTTCGTTCCCATTATGCTGGATCCTGCATGCTCTTCTCATCAATCCTCTTAATCTCTTAATACTTTTCTCTGATTTAACTATACTGACATCTCCAGAATCTTTCAACTGCATGTCTGTTTAGTCACAAAATTCTGAAGGTTTTGTCCTGTTGATAAGTTACTTACAGCCTTATCTGGCCTCTGTGGGAGAGGATGCTCCTGATCCTGTAGAGACTTGATCTTCAGGAAAGAGAGATGCCCGGGTTGGAGGTGGGGGGAGAAAGCAGCCTCTCAGAGGCAAAGGGGAGGGGGATGGGTTGAAGAATTCTGGGAGGGGGGCAACATTTGAAATGTAAATAAATAAAATAATTTTTAAAAATGTAATAAAAATAAGTTAAGCTGAACAAAAGGATATAGTCTCAAGAAGAGGCGCTGAGCTCTTTAATGCTGCTGCTGGAAAAACCAGATGATGGGCAGTGAGGCAAAGGCACTTGCTGCACAAACCTGAAGACCTGGGTTCAATCCCTGGAACCCAAGCAAAGGTGGAAGAGGATGCTATGCCACATAAAGTTGTTCTCTGACCTCTATTAAATGCACCATGGCATATTAGCATGTGCATAGAAATCTCACATACAGAGAGAGAGAGAGAGAGAGAGAGAGAGAGAGAGAGAGAGAGAGAGAGAGGAGGGAGAGGAAGGGAGAGTAAAGCAAGGCTTCTTATAGCAACACACTCAAACACACTCAGAAGGCTGTTCTGTGAGCCAGGGTACATCTTATATATGGGGAAAAAGCCATGGCTAAGTCTGAGTGAAGTCAGTGACCGACCTGTAGGTAATCAGATGAGTACTATGAAGAAAGCCTGCCCAAGGGGCTCCTGGGGACACCGGGAAGCCTTCTGTGCAGAAACTTTCTCTTTACTTCTCCTTTTGAACAATTTAGTTATCTCCTGGGATGTGCAGAGGATTTGTTTCAGGGCACCCATCTCCTCAAGGATGATAAAGCCCTCACATGTTCAACTCCTTTATAGAAAATGCTGTAGCATTTGCATAATCTGTACACGTGCCGTGTACTTTTAAGTCACCTCCAGACAATGTATGATACCATAAAATTCAAATTACATGTAAACTTTTGTGCTGCTATCTTGTTTAGGGAATCATCACAAGAGAATCAGCATGTGTGTAGTCAGAACTCATAAGATACTGTTTTGAAAGCTTTTGGACTGGAATTCACTGAGCTCACAAATGTGGACCCCAGAGCTGGGGGACCCAGGTAGGTCCTTCATGTAAGCTCAGGATTGTTGCATAGATCACAGTGGACAAAAGTCTCCCTCCTTACATCTCCTAGTGTGTCTTCTGTGAGATCCTAGACTCCCATAGGATCCTCAGAGCCTAAATCATCTGCCATGACTCTACGACAGCCACTGGTGATGTCAACAAGGGACTGAGTCCAGTGTCTCTCTAGTCTGCTATGGGAGCATCCTCTGGGCACAATGCTAGGGAGCCTGGGATAAGGGGGATCTTCTTGGCCAATCACTGGGAGTGTTCAATATCCTTCTGTTGCTTATTTGGTGTAGGTCTCAATACAAAATGCTGCTCTGGAGTCTCCATTAAAACTTCCTGTTACTTCAGGCTTCCTCTTTCTGCAGGAACTGCCAGCAGAAACGTCAACTCCTGCCAATCAGGCCACTTGAAGGTCATACAATTTCCTCAGCTCTCTGCATATGACCCAGGAAAGAATTGCAGCTTCTGCCGCTTCAATATGTCACCCGGAGTCACACTGTGTAAAATCTTGAATGTCCAGAAGATTCTCCACCAGACTTAGGGCAGGCTGTGGCCCCCTCGAGTCACAGCAGCCAGAGGCCTGCTGTCTGCTCCTTAAAGTGACAGAGGATTAGGAGTGGCACATTCATGCTCAGGTACTCTTGGTCCCTTCCTCGCTCCCTAGGACCTGCCTATAAAAGGAAATCGCCTGCGTTTCAGACTGAGCATCCCCTCACCCCTAACCCCAACCTGGCAAGTAAAAACCCGACACTGGAAAATGAAATCGATTCTATAGTAGTATATTCTAGGTAAAATGCAATGCAGTTGGCCCTTCATAGTCTGGCTTCTATACCTATGGATCAATCAACTGCAGATGGAAATTTTTATGGGGGAAAAGAAATGCTTCTGTCCTGAACATGTACAGACTCTTGTTCTTGTCCTTATTCTCCAAATAATGCTGCATAAGAACAGTTCCCCTCACACGACCAGAGTATTCTATATTATAAATAATGTAGACTTGATTTAAAGTATACTGCAGGGTTTTCATAGGCCGTATCCAAATACTTCTCCATTTTATCTGAGGGATTCGAGCATTGGTCAGTCACTGACGGATATTGAGGATATATTGTGTGGAACACATTCAAATTCTTTTCCAGAGGATTAGCTCCAAGAGCCAGACACTAATGTGGGTTTTGGAATACATTGGCTTAGTGTAATTATAAATGTACATAAACTGGTGATTCATGAGCTTTCAAATTATACATCTGCATTCAATTTTATGTTGAAGTGTTTTTAAATCCTCAGAAAATGATGTTACCAAATGTTTCTGGCTCACCAAACCTTCTATTTTTTTTTTAAAGTCTTAATCAAAGGCAAAGATTCATCCAACACCTTCACATAAAATTTGATGAGTGGAAGATAACTTTCTGGTAATGTAAATATATCGGGCTGAAGGAATTCAGGGAGAAACTTCTTGAATTTTAAACACAATAACCCGCCAAATGGATTGTTGCTGTTTTGGGTTTCTGCTTAAACAGGTTATAAGATAAAAGCAGGAAGTGATCCTGGATGAGCAGGTTAGTCCATCCTGTTATCAATCCTACTCCCACCCCACCTCACCCTTGCCCCCACCCCTGACTGTCACACTTTGCCTCTTGCCAGGGTAGGCTATTTTTTGGCCTTTGCTGGCTAAAATGATCCTGTTGCAGTCAGAAATTCAACAAAGCATGTTGCCACTGGGTGGCACACTTGGAAGTCTGTACAGATCGGACCTCTAAAGAAGCCCCTTTCAGACCGGGATCTATAAACACTGCCGCTGCTGCCCATCCTGGTCGCTTTCTCTTCAGAACTGTTTATAAAACGGAGGAAGTCTGTGGCTTTTCAAAGAGTGTGGATTTCACTCTGGATGTCTTTCTGTTGTGATTATACAAAATTAACTCGAGCTCCCCCTCCCCCACCTCTCTCTTAAAGCTTATCTTCTTTTTGATCTGAGAATCGTAAGTAGTGAAGCCTGAGGTAGGTTTTGGATATGGTGATGAACTTGTGGACAGAGAGAGCAGTAAATGCGCTCTGCTGCTGTTCTCCCTTCCTGGAGGTGCAGACTGGTAGGTATTGGCAGCATGTAGCTGTTTTACGTTAATTAACATTCAGTGAATTCAAAATTCAGACTTTCATTTACTGTAACCTTATTTCGAGCATAAAAAGGCCGACGTGGCAGCACTCATACAATTCAGACAGAACTGTTCCACCCCCACAGAAAGTTCAGTGAGAGAGAAAAGGTGATATGTGTTCATGCCACCTAAGGACACGCTGGGAGTCCATGCCTAGAAGTTCTGGTGTGTATGCAACGGCATACAGGATCACAGGGTAAGGTCCCGAGTGGCTAAGAGAGCAAGCTGAGCATGTGCACCCTCTACCTGCTTCCTGACTGCAGACAGTGTGAGTAGCAGCTTCTCCTGAGAGCATGCGCCTTGTCTCCTGCCTTCTGCATTTCCCATCATGAGGGCAGTTCCCTTTAACTGTGAGCCACAATAAACCCTTCCTTTCTTAAGTTGCTTCTGTCACAGCAATGAGTAAGGTAAGGAGGCTACAGAGAAAGTTCAAAGCTAGCAGGAGCAACAGGGAGACCCTGCCTCAAAATAGAAACACAGAACGGTTTGGGAGTGTAGCTTGAAGGGACGACATTTACCATTGATAAGGTTCTAGGTTCAATCCTCATAAAGGGGAAACAAAAAGACCCGAGTACACATTTGTTTAACATCTCTTCTATGTTAAGTAGACACATTTTACATTTCATTCTCCTCTCATTGTGTTCCAGAAGCGGAAGCGCCAGAGCCAGAGTGGGCTAACACATAGGCTTTGGTAATAAGTTTGATTGACAAAATTACCTTCAAGTCTATTGTCCATATCACATAATAATCAGTCCAGAATTGGTATGACCAGGATTTGGGTAGTTAAAATACAATTATGCAGTCATATCTGATCCCTCTACATCCATGTTCATGCTATATATATTGGTCCCTGTTATATTCGCTATCCATTTTATTTTATTTTATTTTATTTTATTTTATTTTATTTTATTTTATTTTATGCTCCCTTGGCTGTTTTGTTTTTAAGTGTTTCCTTTCAGTCCAGCAGGAAGGGCAGCTCCCCTTCCCCAGCCCTTAGCTCTCTGGAATTGCTTGGGACATGCTTCCAGATGCTCTCATTGAGAATGTCACAGTTATCAGTGTAATTATTGGACTTTAAGGAGATAATTTTCCTGTCTAATATTTGTGACACTCTCAGAATTTTATTACATTTACATGTCGTTAAGGGAGGGCAGCTTGGTGAGGAAAGAAGATTTCAGGTAATTGTGTAATTTCTTAACTGAATAATTTCCCATTTTCAGGTGGCTGGTATTGGAAGAAATATAGCTAGGTCTGATTGCACACTCATTGAACATGTTTGTACGTTCACTCTGGTGGTTAGTATCTAGAGATTCAAAAAATATATAATTGAAAATGGCTGCAGCTTAGAGGTTCACATACTAGTCAAAGTGAATGCATATTTGAACAAAAACCCTACTCAGTATCTGGTTTGCCAAGGAATGGAACTGTGGATGGTCTGTAAGAAATTCACTGAGTATAATTTACTATGATGACACAGATTTTACAAGAGAGATAGGACCTAATCTGATTATTTTAAAGACACCTCCCATATTTCTCTAGAATAAGAACTATAAAATAAGACTACATATTCAGTTCTCTTTAAGGGTTTCTGGAAAATCACACCATCCAAGATTAGTTCCTTGAATAGTGTTTCTCAAAATGTAATCCACAGAAAACCACCAGTGAGCATCACCTGGGACGTGTGTGTGTGTGTGTGTGTGTGTGTGTGTGTGTGTGTGCACATGCATGCAGGCTCTCAGGCTCTGTACTTACCCTACTGAGAGTCTGGGTTGGAGGCTCAATCTGCTGTGTATCAGCAAACCCTTCAGGGATTCAGACATATGCAGAATTTGAGGATCACTGCTCCTCTGGAGTGTCTACTTCTATGAGTTTCAGTGTCGTATCAATTTTGTTCTTTTAGATGTTCTCTAGATGGTTCTGACGTGCAGACAGATTTGAGAACCTGTGCTCCGGGAGAAAAGTTGCTCCAGGTTCTGTTTTTGATGGGGAACTGTTCAGGTTGGTATGGAGATCGGAGAAGCATTCCTTTTAACTCATCACACTGGCTGGCAGGAGAGTCCACATACAGGAGGGACAACATCCATGTGCTTTAACCGAAGTGACAGAGCAAAACCCATTAGGAAATAACCACTGCACTGAGCTTCATGCTCAAGTACATCCTCTTTCTAAATAAACGGGACCAGCACTGAGATTCTGTAGTTCCAGTTCTGCTGAGATCACCTAGTTCAAGTTCTAGGTGATGCTGGTGCTGTTGGCCCTGGGACTTTATGTGGTGAGTTATAAATTAAAATTCTGCTCTGTTTCTCCTACTCAACAATTGCTGAAAAAAGAGGCCATGAATTTGAGAGAGAGAGAGAGAGAGAGAGAGAGAGAGAGAGAGAGAGAGAGAGAAAGGGGAGTTATAGGAATGTTTGGAGGGAGGAAATGGAAGGTAGAAATGATGCAAATAGATTATAATTGCAAAACAAACAGATAAACAACAAAAAACTTTAGGCCTAACCTTGGACTTGTCCAGTGGTGCTTTATTCTCTTGATAGAATAAAGAAAGTAAGTTTCTGGATGTTTTTAAACTTCTAGAAAAGAAAGTAAGTTTCTAGCTTTTAGTAAAGTTTCTAGCCTTCTAGTAGAGAGAGTATTTAATTTATAGCTTTATGTGAGTTTTGCTTGTCCACAGGTTAGCTTTATAGTCTAGAAGATGGGGATACAGAAGGCACATTAGGAAATGATTTGGTTGGAAAATGAGGAAATGGCTCAGTCTGAAAAGTGTCTGCTGGACAAACATGAGTGCCTGAGTTTGAATCCCTAGTACGCATGTAAAATCCTAGTGTGGTGGCTATTTAATCTTAGCATGGTTGGTAGGCAGGAGACAGGGGGATTCCAGGGGCTCACTGGCAGCCCAGCCCACCTAGTATATCAGTGATCTCTGGATTCAGTGAGAGACTCTGCCTCAAAAACTAAGGTGGGATATGATAGAAGATACCAGTGTCAGACTCTGGTCTAATACACACACACACACACACACACACACACACACACACACACACACAAAGAGATCGAGACAGAGACAGAGGAAGAAAGAGACAGAGAGACAGAAAGAGAGAGAAAGAGACAGAGAGAGATAGAGACACACAGAGAGGCAGAGACACACAGATACAGAGAGACAGACAGGCAGAGGATGTGTTTGGATTTAGTACTTGTTAAAACCTATTACCTTAAGACAAAAAATATTTAGTGTTTTTTTTTTTTTTTTTTAAATAGGCCAAGTGAATGAAGACAGAACTTCAGTTATTTGCTGCTTAAGAAAATGCTAAGTGATTGAACTGGAGAACCTTTTAATTGATCCATTCAGAGTACACTTAAATTCCTGATGCATCACTGGAAAATTGATTTGATAATAAATGTGGTGTATTGTTTAAACTAAACACAGTGAAGTGTGGCACTTTGGCATTCTAGTATACTACACTGAAATATTAACTCTCAAGTTTTAAAGCAGCAAATTAAAAGAAACTGCTTAGGCCTTACCGCAGGACGCATTTCATTAACAGCAGGAGGATTTGGAGTGTGTGAGTGTGTGTGTGTGTGTGTGTGTGTGTGTGTGTAGAGTTTTACTTTCTACTCAGAAGAAATGCTAAATCCAACAATGATATAATTCTCTTTATGAGTAACACACATGAAAAAAAACCTCTTAGTTTGAATGACTCATACATTAGATCAAAGCATTTGATAAGCTTTAATGGTCTCTTGATTGGGTTTCTTTTTTAAAATATCAAGCTATATAGAAAGCAATGATCTTAACAGTGTAATTTTAATATAATGAATTCATGGAACTTATAGCTGGAAGAGATAGGAGATTTTGAATTCAGTCATTTCACTTCATAGATGAGGAAACAGCCAGAAAAACCTTGAGCCTCCTAAGTCTCAGAGAGCAGACATTAGCTCCTGATGGGCCAAGGCCAAGAGGGGCAGACAGACTCTTGGAGTCTGTGGTGCCCCAGGGATGAAGCTTCTCACCTTCCATGAGATGGAGGTGGAGGCGGGGCCCTCTCTCCAACACAGAGGAAAGCCTTCAAAGCTCCTCCTTTAAAGGCCAATGTGGAAAATCACTTTAGGAGAACTGAAACCCACATCTGTTTGGCTTTGGACCCACAAGAATTATAGAAATCACCTCTTCTTTGCCCACCAATTATGGTGATTAAATTACTATAAAAATCAAACTTGAAAGAGAGCATGGTTCTACCAGGGGATGGCAGGGTTCAGGACTGCTCCCCAGACCCCCCCCCTCCCACAGTTCTGAATGGCTAGTCCCCATCTTTGAATGAATCACAGCTTGTCTTATCCAAATGCATACATAATGTATGTTTAGTAAGCAGACCTATGGGTTCTTATTGGTTTCGGTAAGTGCCATTAGACTAGTCCATAAGCATGACTTTTGAGGCCACAGGAGATTTAGGTCCTCAGATTTTGGCACAGTCAGCTAAAACACAACAGAAACACAGAGTAGTGGCATGCCATTGTAATTTCATTTCACTACAAAAAAGAAGCCATTAAAACATTCTTCTAAAAATAGTATAACAATAATTCAAGAGGGAGGAATCATCTGGCTTGTTCTAGTTTACTGCCCAAGCACCTTTATGTTCTTTCAGGGTTTCTAACTTGGCCATATAGAAGAATACACTAAACACTCCGTAAATGGTCTTCCGATTAGGTTGTTTGACACAAATATTTGTGTGCTTGTGGAAGATAAATAGGAATTATATACTGTGTTGGGACTTCTATAAATCTGTAAAAGAAGAGAATTGATGTAAATATCCAGTTTTCCTCCAGTGGCCAATTTTTCACTGTCTAAAAGCTCATGGACACAATCCAACACGCATACAAAAATGCATATGTGTTTAACTTAGGATTATTGCGGATAAGAACTCGAGAAATGTGGGCCCAGTTAATGTTAACTACATTTTATAATATTTTTGCACAAGTGTTCAAAATAAAATTTAAACACCTCTAAAGAAATTACCCGTTTAATTTTGAATGACAGTGAAAAGAAATAAATGTCGTTTAGAAAATTCATAAAAGTCAGACAATATTGCTAAGAAAAACCACTTTGTCTTTTTTATAATGTGGAGTCTTTTCTAGGACAGGGAATGAGGGGCAGGTTTAGGGCATGTAGAGTGGGCCACTGTTAAATATGCAGAAGTTCTTGGAATCTTGATTCTTCTGCTGGGGATGGGGAGTTAATGTTTGCCGTGGATGAGATATAGCTTGTCCTCTCTCCAGACACCGTTCACAGTCACTCAAACAGTTCACTCCACCGATGGCTCTTCCGGAAGAGGCTATCTTTGCTGAGCACTGGCAGTTTGATGTGCACTCCTGCCTGAAGTCCAGGCCTCAAGTTAGATGGACAGATAGAGATGTGTCCCACATTCTCGTTCCTCATGAACTCTCAGCCTCGGTTTTTTGGATCAGCTTCTCTACCTTTCTCAAACACTCCCTTCACATCACCACCTTTCTCCAAAGAGACAACCCATGTGTGGTTCTCCTCATTCGCCTAGATCAAGAAACTCTTCTTATTGTTGAGCATCTGGCCAGTCTTGGGACATTCTTACTGCAGTCAGCGATGTGCTCAGACAGAAAAAGGGTCATCAATAAGCTGTTTTTGGTCAGCCTCTGTCATCCCACCGGGCCTGTGGTATCACCTAACTAGGTCAGTTTTTGTTTTTATCTTATTATAGCTTATTTTGTCTTATTATAAAAAATGTATGATCACAGTCTTAAGTAAAAAAGAGTAATCCTGATTTTTTTTCTGGAGCATAGAAATCATTAATGGTTTACACATGCGTCAAAATAACATGGATTTACATGAAAAGAAAAATGAATCAAGTCATGGATTTATAGCCCAACAGTATGTAGCTAAATGACAGCACGTGAAAATGTTCTCATCTTCATGAGTAGTCAAAAGAATTTTTTATGTTAAAAAGATGCTTTCCCCAGGGAAAAGCCAAGTATACTGTACCACTAAGGAAGCATAGTAATGCAATGACTCCTTACCAACACTCTGCTATACTCATGATGCAGTACCTGCAGCAGAGGGAGCAAACACAGAGACCCTCAGCCAGCAATATGCAGAGTGAGAGACTTGGAACAACCAGTCCTTAACAGGATGTCTCCATCAAATCCCTTCCCTCGGGGTACAGGGAGCTCTGTAGAAGAGGAGGTAGAAAGACTGGGAGAGCCAGTGTGGAGGGAAGATACCAAGGTAGAAAGGTGTTCTAGACACTACAGGAATGACCCACATATGAACTCATAGAGACCGAGGCAGCATGTACTGGGGCTGCATGGATCTGTACCAGATGGGGTCCCAGCACTGAGAGGGGAAGTAGACACAAGACCCCATTTCTAATGCAGAAGCTATAGCCAATTGATAACTGCTTGCCAAAGAAGCTTTAGCTTTTATAACTTAGGAAAATGTACATCTATTTTCAGTCTGTCCTCTGCTGTGAATTACAAAGATATGAAATTCCAATTTTGTCCTAAGCACAGCCTAGGAATACTTACCATCTCTCTATCTCTCTCAGTTAAGCTCTTCAAACCTGGGAAATGTGAACCAACAGCTACAAATCTCAGATAGGGAATCAATCAAAGAAAACAGTAAGGATACTACCAAAGTCCATTTGAGGAACTAAGGTGTTTATTGGTGTTACTTATAGAAATATGGGTGAGGGGTTACTTACAGGAGCAGAACAAAGGCATCTGTATCAGCAAAGCCCATCCCAGAGTGGTGACACATCTCAGTAGTAGGGTAGAAGTTCACAAAAGTTAAAATTCTGCAACTCACCGAACAACTTGCAAGCAGCTCAACTGGTTAGAGAGCATCTCCTCCAGGTAGCTCCCTTGAACTGGACCAGTGAAACTGTAAGCCAGCCCCAATTAAATGTTTTCCTTTATAAGAGTTGACATGGTCATGATGTCTCCTCAGAGAAAGAAAACCACTAAGAAAGAAGTTGGTACAAAGGACTGGGGTATTGCTGTGATACTCTTGACCATGCTTTTGTTTGGAGGAATATGGACTTTAAGACTCTGGGGTATTAGGCCTGACCATGTTTTTGTTTGGAGAAATGTGAGTTTTTGGACTTTGAGTTTGGAAAGCAGTGAAATGTTTTAAGGGAGGTTTAATGAGCCATACTAGAAGGAATATGAATGACATTGGTTCTGAGGGTTATTTGTACTCTGGAGGCCTGGCTCAAGAGGATTCAGAGGAGAAGAATATTAGTTTGTTGTCTAGAGATCATTCTTGTGATATTTGGTGAGGAATGTGGCTGTTTTTTGCCCTCATCTGAAGAATTTGCCTGAGGCTAAGGTAAAGAGATTCAGATTAATTGCACTTGTAAGGAACATCTCAAAAAAAAAAAAAAAAAAAAAAAAAAAAAAAAAAAAAAAAAGCAAAATCCAACATTGACTTTGTTGTCTAGTTTACTATCATGAGGAACATTTTGATCGAGTGTAGCAAGCTTAAAAAGGAAAAATACAAAATGTATGGCTGAATTATTAAAGGGGCACCAGGAAGTTCAGTGAAGCTAAATCCTGTGTTCAAAGATATTAAATGGAATTAAGTTAAGGATATTAAATGACCTCAGAGCAAGATCCCGCCCAGCTTAGCTTATTGTTTATATGTTTGGAGTTGAACAAGGCATAGTTATGTCATGTTAGACATTATTATTACCTTGCTATTGTTTTTATTTAGAAATTTGATTTGAAATGAACTAAAATCCAGAAATGGAGGGCACACCTGTGATCCGGATCTCGAGGCTGGAAAACACACACTTTTGATCCAGATCTTGAGTCATAGTGGATATGAAAAACTTAGGTCCAGGCATGGTGGTATAATCCTTTAATCTCAGGAGACGGAGACACATAGATCTCTCAGTCCAGGACCAGCCCGATACAGAGCAAGTTTCAGGTAAAAAGAAGCTTGGGTCCAGGTGTGGTGGACTACACCTTTAATCCCAGCATTCAAGAAAGAGAGCCATGCAGATGTTTGAGCTCAAGGCCAGTTTACAGAGCAAGGACTAGGACAACCAAGCCTAGGTAACGAAGGATGTAATAGAACAAGGGGACCATGTTTGAGTCCCAGCAAACAGAAGAACTTAGCAGCTTTGATCACATGGCTCTAGCTTTAGAGTCAAGAATAGAAAGGGTTACTGAGACAATTGATGCTGGCTAGCTGGAGCTAAGAAATTATGGGTGATTAAGAAGAGACCAGCATCACTGAGGTGAAATCTTCTGGGAAGTGTTTTCTGAGAGCACGAAGAAGCTGTGTTTTAGAGAGAGCTAAGCTTGTGCCTTCTACTGTAACTTGACTTGATAATGTGGAAGAGTTACCCAGGTCATGTGGTTTTCAAGGAATGAAGGGGTCATGAAGAGCAGTGGAGGTTTGGCACTATGAGAGGCCATGGAAGGCCACTGGTGAGGGTGGAGCCTTAGTTGCCCAGGGCTAAAAGGGTCAAGCAAAGAAGCTAAGGCTTGGCACTATGAAGAGAGACTATGAGAGGCTATTAGTAAAGTCTAGTTGCAGTTGAAGACCCTAGTATGTTGGACATGCCAGTACCATAGAATGACCACCAAGAACAGCAGTAGCAGTGGAGTGAAGTCAACCAGAGCCTACAGAGCTACAGATGCCAGAGCTGAGATGTGATGCCAGCCCTTTGGAGGATCCCAGAAGATCATGTGTGGATCTCAGACACTGGAACAAGAAACTGTAAAGTTGAAGTTGCCTTGGAGACCCCAAGATGATAGAGATGTCAGAGCCGTGGGATACCTGTTGAGGAAAGCTGCTAACAGGGAGTGGAACCAGCCCAAGAGAAAGAAGTGTGTTGCAGTCAACAAAGCTGAAAGGAGTTGGACATCAGACATAGAGCTGCAGAGTTTGGAATTTGCCTAACTGGTTTTTGGTCTTTCTTTGGTCCAGTACTTCCTCATTATGATGTTTGGAATAGTAATATATATCCTGTAATGTGGAAGCATGTGATCTGCTTTTTGATTTTGATTTTATAGGGGATTACTGTTAAGAGATTGCATGACTCTCAAAAGAGACTTTAAACTTTGGACTTTTAACATTGTTGAGACTGCTACGGAGATTTTTGAAGTTGGACTAAGTGTATTTTGCATTATGCTATGGCTAGGTATAAACTCCATACATGCGTTTGAACAAGCTTATGGGGGTCAGGAGTGGAGTGTGATGGTTTGAATATGCTTAGCCCATGAGAAGTGCTAAGCTCCTTCTCCAGCACCACATCTACCTGCAGGCTGCCATGCTTCCCAGCTTGATGATAATGGACTGAACCTGTGAAACTGTAAGGCAGGCTCAAGGAACTGTATTCCTTTATAAGAGTTGCATTGGTCATGGTGTCTGTTCAGAGAAATAATACCCTAACACAGAGATGTATTTACCGAATGCTAAACTTAGATTTATTTGCTTTGTGCAAAATGCGGCATGAACGGCTTCAGGCTGTTTGGGTAAAAGCTACCTTTTTTTTTTTGTTTTGTTTTGTTTCTTTTAACTTTATTGTTTGATCTTAAACCCAATGCAGTGTTATATGGAAGGTTAACTTTTAGCATGCAAAGAGATGGATGCCAAGTATCCTTTGTTACTCCCAAACACCCTGTGGTGTAGGCAAGCATTACATGCTGCTGACATTCACTCAGTGCTGGGCTTTAGTGGGTGATCAGGCTCCACTTGTAAACTGGTCACTGTGTCATTAAAGGGGCTCGCTTGTCCTTCCTCTTACCATGTGAAAACACAGTAGCTGTCCTTTCTGGGGAATGTAGCAACAGGTTGGTATTTGGGAAGGAGAAACCAGACCCTGGGCTAGATAGTGAACTTGGTGGCACTTCGATCTTGGGTTTTCCAGTCTCTGACACTGTGAGAAAGAAGTTTCTACTCTTTCATGAAAGTATGCAAACAGGGTCACCCAACCACTGCATGGTAGTATCAGAATCCCAACATAACATTTCGGGCAATGGGGCCTGACTAGGGTTGACCTTGTCATCTCTAGAGCTAAGTCATGTCCATGCACACTTCTTGAGCTCTGTGTGGCTGGAATTTGGTGGGATTCTAAAGCCAAGGTTGGTTCCTGATCTCAGAGGCTCACTGAGGAAGAAGACAGCCAGTCGTGGGATGTTTTAGTTATAGTTCCACTGACTCATATCTAGTTACTCGCAGATAGGAACATGGGCTACAGGGTCATGGGTTAAGAAGACTTCCATTCTAGTATTAGAAATGGGAATCACAGTGCTACATAAGCACTGAGTTATAACCAGCCCATGGACAGTGGCTCTAGGCACAGGCTCTAGCCCTGCAGGCTTTGAAGTCAATTCAAAGAATGTGGGGAAGCTGGCAAGCTCTATGTCTGGGCGACTTCTAGAGATAAGAATGAGGTGAGTGTATGCTGAGACCTGTATTCAGAATGAATTAGGATACCATAGAGGGCATGGCATGGATTTGGGGCCCTTTCCTAAGGTAACAGGAGACCCTAGTTGAGTTTCAATTGGGCAACTTAAGTGGATTTGCTTTGTAAAAACATGGGCCTGGAGTGTAATTTGGAGTGAGTAAGACCAGTTATGTGGCTGGTCCCTTCTTATGTTTCAGTATTTGAAGAAAAAGATCAAGTTGAGCTTTCCAGAATGCTGAGAGCACAGAACATAGCTTCTATGGTCCTTAAACTGAAGCCAGCAAGCAGTTCCACAGCACTGATGTGGTGCCAGGCTCACCGGCTCTGCATTGTGCTTTGCCAGCTTCTGGCCTGTGGACTTAAGATGTTGCATTGAATTTAGATATTGCTACTTGCTTCATCTTAGAGAAGAGGAAAGTGAGGTGCCAGGAGAGGAAGTGGCTCCTTCAAGCTTATAAATGGTGGACCTAGACTAAAACCAGGCAGGCTGGCTCCGGTGTCTGGACCACTGTGATTCACATAAGAGGCCACTCTTTCTTCTTTACAAGCTAAGTGGACATCTCTCACTGGGCCATCTGAGCACTCCTTCTCATCCAGCCTCACAAGCTTTAGCCAATTCTCTCCTGCCTATGGCAAGAATCCCATCAGGACAAGCCCCTTTCTGTTTCAGCAGCAATGGAGACATTTTTAATGTGTTGACTTGACTGGATTATGGGGTTCTCAAATCTTTGGTTAAATATTATTTTGTGGCTTTATATGATGTATTCACTTATCCAGCTTGAGGCAATAGACAGGGTATGCTGGTAGTCTGGCAAGAGGGGAGGAGCCACTTAGCTTGAGGAGATGAAGGAGTGGCCTCTTAAGCCAATCTACTCATGTCCCAAGACTGAGGCATTTCTATTAAACTGGACTCCCTGTGGTCAAGTTTTTAGAAGAGATTAACACAAGTTGCCCAGTGTGGACAGGCCTTACCCAATGAGTAGGAGAACTGAACAGAACAAAAGGCTCAGATTCCCCTAAGCAAGAGGCAACTCTACAATTGATTGCCTCAAGACACAGACTGGAATATTGGCTTTCCTAAGTCTGCTATCCCACCCTGTGGAATTTTGGACTTGCCAGTCTCCTTAGTTCAGTGAGACAATTTCTTATAGTCTCTCTATATGTCTGTTTGTCTGTCTATCTATCTATCATCTATCTATCTATCTATCTATCTATCTATCTATCTATCTATCTTTTGTCTTTTTTTTTTTTTTGAGACAGGGTTTCTCTGTATAGCCTTGGCTGTCCTGGAACTCACTTGGTAGACCAGGCTGGCCTCGAACCCAGAAATCTGCCTGCCTCTGCCTCCCAAGTACTGGGATTAAAGGCGTGCGCCACTACTGCCCGGCTCTATCTATCTATCTATCTATCTATCTATCTATCTATCTATCTATCCATCCATCCACCTGCTGGTTTGATTCCTCTACATAGTCCTAACATAACTCTATTCTCCTACCATTTAGGTCAGAGTCTGCAAATGTGTGGGGAATTAGCAAGCAAGGGAGCCTTGCCCATGCAGTGTTGGCTTCTGGCTTTCCTCTCTCTCCAGGTCCATCTGTATGCACATCTGTCTTGCCTAGTGTTGTGAAGCTTACCTCTTCCAAATTGAAACAATCTCACCTGGAAGAAGGAAGGAAGCTCATAGACCTCAGGAAGCCAATGGAATGGACATAGCTTAGAAGCTCCCAACGAGAGAAGATTCACAGTGTGATAAAAGCAGCCCACAATTGCAGGAAGTAAAGATACCTTAGTGGCATTGAATGCAGGATGGTTGATGCCTATGAGTCATCACTTATGTTGGTGGACTTTTTGGTGATCTTGCTGTTTTGAGGCCACCCATACCCCTGTAAGTACCCTTTCTCCTATGCTCCTCAAAGTAGCCCCAGTAAACCCCTTGCTTCACCGTTAGTGCTTTGTGTGGAATCGTTTCTTTGGTCTGACATTGACGTTTAGGCTGAGAGGAGTACATGTTTGCTCACAGGGAAAAGTCACACAAAACTTGGTTTGGGGTTGTGCTCCTGATTCGGACTCTTTTTCCTCTGTTGGGATGGAGGTCTACCCTGATCCCTGGCTCTGGGCTGACATCCTGCTGATCTCTCTTCATCTTTCCAGTTTGAGGACCTACTTGGTGCTGCCGTATCCCCTTTACTGAACTGATGGTCTTGCTTTGGCCCATGTCAGAGTAACTCTCATCCAGTCCTCTCAAAGGCTGGCTTCTCTCAGATCCTGATGCTCCCAGCTGGGAAAAGGTCAGGTTTCTTTTGCATACTTGTAAAGCATGCTCCTTTTGAGTTTATCGCTCTGACCCCCTCCTTTACTGTGTACAGCGCTGGCCACACCTCTGGAGACAGCTCCAGGTTTGGGCCTCTTTGGCCTCAGCATCTCTTTTCTCTTCTTGTTCCTCCTTGATGTCTTCACTTGCCTGATACGAAGTTATCAAAACTGGGTAGATCATTTAGGTGGCTTACTATAAGGAAGTAAGTAAGTAAAACCTAGGCCATAATGGGGCCCAAAGCAAGGGTTAGGGGCATCCAGAGAGGGATGAGAACACTTTCTACTAGAGGAGGGTAGACTGCCCCATTGTGCTGAGCTTCAAAGTTAAGTGACGTTTTGGGAGGAGCTTGAGATGGACCTCAGAGAATGGTGTGAAATGAAGAGCTGTGAAGAATTCTGGGAGCTTGGGGGGATAGGAAGCCTGTGGGTAGAGAAAGTGTGGGAAGTAGATGAGGCTGGAGAGAATGAGGAGAATCAGCTAATGCTGGTCTATCCAGAACGAGTAAATGGGCTGCTAGCTTCTATAAGATAGCCATGGGTGATCCCTTTCTACCAGTATAACACAAGGGCTGGAGAGCAGCACGCTCAACGCTTTTCCTGGCTGTCATTTGGTGAAGGAGCGCTGGCTGAGTCATTTGGAAGAGCTTGAGGGAGTCAGCTCCTTCATCTGGGACACAGGGCAGGGTGCTACACTGGAAAATGCCTTACATCCTACCCAGCCACACAGCTTTAAGAGTTTGATATACATTTTGCTCTCTAGAGTAATTTTAATAGCAGAGTTACATACTTACAGGTATTTGTATGAGGAATTTTTAATTATAAAAATTGGAGCATAAACAAATTATGTCTACCTGCATTTTAAGCTCTTGCCACATCTAAACATTCTCTTCTTTAGATTGAATTATTGAAACATATTAAAATATCCTTTACCTCCACCTCCTGTTGTGTTCTAAAATAAAAAGATATTAAAATGGGTTTTAAGTTCATTGTTACGCTTCACAGAGAACACTTTGATCTACTGTGCAGATCAAGACATTGTTTTTCCAGTTGTCTTAAGGCTGCCTTTTGACAGTCTATCTGAATTAGAGTATAGAGTGTTCAGATGTGATGTGTTACATCTTTTTCATCTCTTTTAAAGAACAGATATTTTCTTTTTTTAAAAAAATTGGATATTTTATTTACATTTCAGATGTAATCCCCTTTCCCCATCCCTCCCACCCAGGAACCCCCAAGAACAGATATTTTAAATGCAAACATTATTCTGCTTTTGGGGAACCAGCAAGGATGACCTTAGGAAAGTTCAAGAAGACAATTCAGAGGACCTACTGTCTGGCTGTCCCTTGGCTGGCCTTCCTTCAGATAGGCAGGTGCTGCTTCTATCACATGCTTTGTTTTGTGATGCTTGTGGGACCTATTTTTTTTTTCCTTTTTAAAACAACAACAACAACAACAACAACATCTTTTTTCTATAGTCCTTGGTAGTCTGAAACTTGCAATGACCACATTGGCCTTAAACTCACTAAAATCTGCTGGCCTCTGCCTCCAATAGTGCCAGGATTAAAATATGACACTTGGCTATCCTCTGAGAGGCCCGATCCACCAACTGGCTCAGACAGAGGCATAGGCTCATAGCCAAACAGTGGATGGAGCTTGGGGGCTCATAAGGAAGAATAAAAGAAAAGATTGAGACCCCTAAGGGGATAGGAACTCCACAGGAAGGTCAGCAGAGTCAACTAACCTGGACCCTTGGGGCTCTCAGAGCCTGAACCACCAACCAAAGAACATAGGCTGGACCTAGGCCTCCCTGCACATATGTTGCAGATGTGCAGCTTGGTCTTCATGTGGGTCCCGAACAACTTGAGAGGGGCTATCCCAAAAGCTGTTGCCTGTATGTGGGATATTTTCTAACTGGGCTGCCTTGTCTGGCCTCAGTAGGAGAAGCACCACCTAGCCTCACAGAAACTTGATGTGCCAGAGTGGGGGGACACCCAGGGGCCCTCCACTCACTCAGAGGAGAAGGGGAGGGGAGATGGGGCAAAGGATTTTTGGAGGGCTGACCAGGAAGGGGGCAGTGACCAAGATGTAAAGTGAATAAGTAAAATAAAAATATCTTTTTTTAAAAAATGCGAAAAATATATGTCACCCTGTCTGGCAGGACCTATTTTTCAAAATATATGCAGAGCTTAAACTATAGATGTTTCATTAAAAGCAGTAGAAATGGGACAGTTGTAACTCTGTGTAGGGTCTTGAATGCACAACCCTCTCAAGGATTGGTGAGTGGTGAGCTTCAGAAACAGGCCTTTGGAGTCTTCCTTCTTTCATAAATGTTAAGTTTCTTTCTTTCTTTCTTTTTTCTAGTAGAAGATCCAGGTGGTTTCTTCTCACTGGTTTCCTGCTGAGTTTGACTTAATTCCGATTCAGTGCACATTGCTTTAGAAGCAGGAAGCTAGGGAATCATTGGAGATGGCCCTGGCTCTGCCAACACCTGGCCAACATATGTCACCTCTCCAGGCTTCTGCTGAAAGAAGCGGAAGACCTAGACTAAGCCATCCAGAGCATGGAGCCACTGATCAGAGCCTTCAAGATGAGACTAGATACCTTGACTCTGACAGAAGAGAAAGTAGGAAATAGGATTGGACTCACACAGGAAGACTTTCTGGAAAAGACACCAATGGCAGAGGCACTAAGATCAACAATTTATAAATGAGCCCTCATAAAGGTGAAAAGCCTCTGTGCAGCAAAAAACAATGTAATTTGAGTAGCAACCACAGAATATCAAAAAAAGCATTATCATTTATATATCTGATAGAGGGCTAGTATCTAGAATATAGAAAGAACTAAAAAACCTGAACATCAAGAAAGCAAATAACCCAATTAAAATTGGATCTAAAGAGATAGAGAGATGGCTCAGAGGTTAAGAGTACTGACTGCTCTTCCAGAGGTCCTGAGTTCAATTCCCAGCAACCACATGGTGGCTCACACCCATCTGTAATGGGATGTGATGGCCACTTATGGTGTGTCTGAAGACAGTTACAGTGTACTCATATAAATAAAATAAATAAATCTTTAAAAAATTGGTTATAAAACTAAGTAGATAATTTGGAAATACAAAGGACTGAAAAACACTTAAAGAACTGTTAAATATCCTTAGCCATGAGAAAAATGTAATTTAATACTATTTTTTTATTTCATCTTAACCTGGTCAGAAGGACCACGATCAATAAAACAAATGACAGCATATGCAGGTGAGAATATGGGGAAAGGTAAACATTTGTTGCTGGTGGGAGTTCAAACTTGTACACCTACTATGGAAATCAGTGGTAAATTCTTTAAAAGCTGGAAATTGATCTACCTCAAGACCCAGCTATAACACTTTTGGACACATACTCAACAGACTCCATGCGATACTAAGGAGACATTTGCTCATCCATGTTCATTGCTGCCCTATTCACAGCCAGAAATTGGAAACAGCCTACCTATCCATCAACTAATGAGTGGTCAATGAAGCTGTGGTACATCGACACAACGGATTTCAATGAATTTGCAGGTAAATGGATGGAACCAGAAACAGACATCCCTAGTGAGGTGACCTACACCCCAAAAGAAAAGCACTGCGTGTTTTGTCTTTTGTGGTTTCTTTCATAAGAGTTGCCTTAATCATGGTGTCTCTTTACAGCAATAGAACAGTGACCAAGACAGGTAGCCAGTAAAGTACCATGGGAGAAGAGGAGATCTTCCAAGGAAGGAGAAATAGAATAGAGTGTTATAAAGAGATGAGGGAGGGGAAGAAGAATAGAAAGATTAAATGGAGAGGGGCATGGGAGGGCAGGGTAAAGGAGGTAATATGGGGAGGGAGAACTAGCCCTAAAAGTCTTTTAAAAATCCATATACCCCTCACACCCCAGCAATGAGCAAAGAGATACCTTGGTGGTGGTGGTGTTTTTATATCAGTCAAGGGCAGAGTAAATGGCAGGCCTTAGTTCATCCTTGCTTGATGCCTGGCTTGGTGGCCAAAGCTATCGTATGCTTAGGACTCATAAAAATCAAATCAAATCAAATCAAACCAAACCAAACCAAATCAAATTTAGGCAGTGCAGGGCAGAAGAAGACGACAGAGAGCTTCAGGCCACTATGCCACCCACAGACTTGCCCTCCAGTGCACAGCACATTGTGGCCACACCAGGCAGCACTGGTGGAGGATATCACCCAGGGGTCTGCCAGCCTCTAGCCACATGGCCAGCTTACAGTGGGAGCCACCACAGTGTGTGAGTATGTGGTGGTCAGGTGGGAGAGAAACAGAAGTGATGCTGCCTGAGCACTCTGAAGAGATGGAACTGGAGCCCCAGAGGATTAGCCTGTTGCGAGCGGCCAGCCCCACTATATGGGACCATGGTGAGGTTCTCTTGAGAGCTGGTCCCATCTCTCACTGCTAGCAGGGAGGATGGGCCCTGTGTGTCATTCAGGCAGCACACTGGAGCTGGCCCTAGTGACCATTTGTCTGCCATGAGGTGGCACCGGTACAGAGATGATGCCTCTGCCTGTGCCCTTTGCCACCTCTGGCAGTTAGGAAAACTACCCACAGGATCATGAGCTTGGGAGAGCTACCCTGTCCCTCACCAGCCACAGCATTCAGAAGAGCTGACCCTGGTGGTGGGGAGCAGGTGAGCCAGCCCAAAGGCTCGCCCCATAGGAGAGCTGGCCTACCACTCTTTTGCTATGAGGTGGTGTGGTTGTCGGGGTCATGCCTTCCCCTCTTGCTCCTCACTACATGCAGTAGTCAGGAGAGCTGGCACAGGGGTCATGAAAGCAGAAGACCTGCTTCTGCCCCTTGCTGGCTGCAGCGCTAGAAGAGGGCCTGTACCTCGCTTGAGCAGCAGGGGTAGTGAGGGGAAAGAGAACCAGGGGTGTGAGTGAGGGAGCCCTGGCTCCGCCACTCTGCCAAGAGGTGGTCTGGGTTGGGGGAGAGATGCCTTTTTTCCCCCTTGCCCATAGCCACCTGAGGCAATTGGGAGAGCTGAGCCTGGGGTCATGAGAGCTGGTGAGCTTGCATTGCCCCTTTCCCACTGAAGCACTCAGAAGATCTGGCCCTGGGAAGCACAGTAGGGTTGGCTCTGGTCAAGGGGGGGTGCAGATGAGCCAGCCTCGGGGAGGGGCACAGAAGAACTGGCCCTGCCACTTGTCTGCAATGAGGTGGTGTGTTTGTGTGTGTGTGACCTCCTCTTCTACGCCTCACTACCTGCAGTTGCCAGGAGAGCTGACCCTGGGATCATGAGAGCAGGGGAGCTAGGCCTGACCCCTCACTGGCAATAACACTCAAGAGAGTGGTCCCTGCACCTTGCATGGGCAACACAGTAGAGCTGGCCTTGATAGCAAAGGCACAGGCGAGCAAGCTTCAAGGGTGTAGGAGCTGGAGAGCTAACCCAGCCCCTCACAGGCTTTTGCACTTGGGAGAGCAGATCTCTCACCTTGACTGGACAGCACAGTGGAGCTGGCTCTTGAATGTATAGGTGTAGGTGAGCAGAGGAGGGCAGGAGATCAAGAGAGCTGAGCCTGCCTCCTGCAGATATGGCACTGGGTGACCTACCTAGAGCAGTGCTGGAGTGCTAGACCAGGTGGTGCCGACAAGGGAGAGTTGGTGGGCTGTCCAGCTCAGCTACTACCCAGGCCCACATCTAGGGCTCTGATTTGGCCCACCCTAAATCTGTATTATCTGTGAAAGTTTTGAATGTGTGAAAGGGCCAGTCCTGCTGTTCCAATCTGCAGGATTGCTACAACACAGGGCAACAACAGGGTAACATGGAGCAGTGGGAGGATCCAATATTAATGGTGTCAGAGAAGCCAGAGGCCTCAAACCAGACCAATGGCTCATTGCAATAAACATTTGCAAGTGAAGATGAAGATGTATGGACAGAGGGATATTCTGTGTGACACACTGTGACATATGTACAGCTTCCATGATGAGATGTCTTCTATGCTTTGTGTGTGTGTGTGTGTGTGTGTGTGTGTGTTATTTTGAGTGGCGGTTGCAAGAGTGAAGGGTGGATATGAGGGGATGGGGAGATGAGTGAGACTGGGGTGCATAATGTGAAACTCACAAAGAATCAATAGTTAACAAAAATTTACGTGGAAATCTACTACCGTAGAAGCTCCCTAAAATACATACACATATGAAAGGAAATGAGTTATCATATAATGGGGGTGGGGATACCCCAACTATATATCTTGTGTCACCAAATAAAACCTCCAGTGCCAGAGATGAGTTACATCTTGTTGAGTTTACTGCAAATGGGTTTCATGGCCCTCTCCCCGACATCTGCAAACATCACAGTCTATTGCTGAAGCTGTAAGCCACCCTTCACAACCTGATGATCAGGCCCTATTGCTGAAGGACCACTTACTTATGTCATTGATCATGGAGAAATCGAGCTGGTGCCCTGCTAGATGCCTCACCCGTGCTGACCAGCATTCATCGTGCCAGAAGCTACCTTACTCGCTATTGGATGGGAAAAGTAATTGCCAATATCACTTAGCTACAAACCTTGTGACCTGCAACAGAGACTCTCCTGAAACAGTGGCACAAATGCTATGAGAGTAACAGACCACTTTTTAAACATTGGATCTAAGCCCCACTCCACGAGATGAAAACTATACCTGACACTGCTAAAATAGCCAAGAATCTGAGATTAGATAGGTCATTGGCTCTAGGGGAAGTCCTGCTACTATCGTTCTGCTAAGGGAACAAAGCAGTAAAAATGGCCTTTAATGATAACGTTGCTAAACTCAGAGCATCATTCAAGCCTCATGAGAGAAGCCTCTTCTCATCGCAGTCAATGGTAATTAACAAAGAGATCACAATTGGACAATGTGCAGAGGGTAAGAGACTTTGGAGCACTCAGTCCCAAGTGGTACATCTTTATCAAAATTCTTCCCTAAAGGCATATATATCCAGAGGTGGCTGATGATTTTAAGAAAATAGTGTCATCTAAACTCAGCATGACTAATACACGTTTGCATGGGACACCATGCATTGGCCTGCACAAGTTCAAACCAGACAAAATCTCAGCATTGAGAAGGAGAAGTATGCACAAAGTTTCACCCCTAATCAAAATATTATTTGTCATTAATACCTGCTGGGGAAGGGAAACTTGGGTTTCTTCAATGGTAGAGATCCCAGGGCGGACCCCATACCCAAGAATAGTTGTCTAACACGAAGTGGACTCCATAGATTTTTATGCACTTTTCTTTTGTTTTGATAATTTTTTATGTTATTAGGTTTGTTTGGCAGAAAAAGAGAGAATATGAAATTGGATGGGTAGGGAGGTAGGGATCTGGCAGGATTTGGAGAAGGGAAAGAATATGATTAAATATATATTATGTAAAAAGTGATTTCTAGAAAAAATGGAGTGGTAACCATGTATATACCAGAAAAATATTATGACAACTGCATGAAAACATTTGATATGATAATGCCTGGTAAAAGACAGCTGCCAACCGCTTTCAGAAATCTTGGAGAAGAATTCTAGGTTTTCATTTCTAAGCTGCTTAGGTAATGCCCAATTTTTAACAGTTGTGAAAGCATATTTTAGTTCTCTCTGTGAAATCCGTAGTGTTACCTGGGTCAGGACTGAGTGCTGATAAAGCACTTGAAAAGGAGAAAAGGATAGAACAAGATCCCTATCCTGTTCATGGACTTCCAGGGAGGCAGGGTCTTCTGATCTAACTCATTCACTGGTTGGCTCTTCTTGTCAATATTCTTGGCAAGTTGTAGTTTAGGACACTGTCTCTCAAGCGTCAGTAGACATCAGAAACACCTGAGAGTTGCTAAAGTCCAGACTGCCAAGGCCCGGTCACAGACTTTCTGGCTCAGAGGTCTGGGTGGTTCCTTTGCATCCTCATTTCTAACATATCTCTAGATATTGTTGCTGTGTGTCTGGGAACCATGCTTGAAGAACATTTCATCTAGGCAGTACCTAGAACATCCAGAGGCAGAGAACTTCCCATCTCCGAAGTCTTCTTAGCTCAGTTTCCAAGAGCTTGACACAGTCATACATGAGATTGGAAGGAAAGGGTTTGTTTGTCTGTTTGTTTGTTTTTCATATTGGTTTGAACTCTGCCGTCCCTACCCCTTGGGCCCAGAGGGTCTTTGTTGTGCCCCCTTGGCAATAAGGTTAGACATCATTTGTCACAGCTTCAGCAGAAAACACTATTATTAGATTTGGTTTGTGAGTCACTATTCTCACAGCAAAAAGGAGGCTGACTCAGAAAATATGGCAAAAAAACTTAAAGCCATTCTAGGGAAAAGTATGATCTATTTCTGGGATGACATCATGCAAAGAAATTCATTTAAGATACTTAAGGTGTTTGGGGCAGGAGATACACAAGCAACTGTCTCCTGTAGGAATTCTTGGAAAAGCTACAGCAGCATCCCTCAGCTTGGATAATATATATTTTAAGCAATGGGTAGGCTAGTGATCTTCTGTACATTTTACCAAAGTCTTGTGGACACACGACTAGTCCAGCAATGAAATGCGTATTTTGGCACACAAACCACTTGCTGGAGAAATAAGAATTTAATGGACATATATCTGAAAGTTCCTAACACTTTGGGGAGATTTTGAGATTTATTCTCGCACACCATCCAATGAATTTTATTGGGAACTGCTAAAATATATACTTTTAGTAGGAATAGGTAAGCACAAAATGTGGACACCGCTGAAAAAATATTGGCCATGCCAAAGTAACTGCCATAAAAGTTCACAGAACGTTTCAGAAGAGAACCAGAGAGACTTTATAGGAGTTGGCTGTCTAGTGGAGCTTCAGCTAGGGTCTCATTTTAAGGAAACACGTAGTGGTTTCCAAGGAAAAGCAGGCAGTTACTGTCTTTGAAGGGACCAATCCTGCTAATTACTATAGCTACACAAGGGAGGGCCATGAATGTTTCACCATAAATATTTGATGAAACCGCCTAATTAACAATTAGAGTTACAACAGCCACATTAAACCAGGTGTGGTTTAGGAAAAATACTTTGAGGGGAAATGTAGTTCTCACCTGCCCTCAAAGGCTGAAGATACAAGAGGAGCCATGCCAACTCAGACCACGTTCTAGAAGATGCTCCATGCGGGGTTCTGTCACCATGGAAAGAGAACCAAGGCAGCTGAATCACTAGGCAATACTAGGGACTTTGATCATACATGCAGTCTGTCATTGACTGAAAGCTCACTATGGTATATTAGACAACTCTGCATTTCTTCCTTGGAGATGGTACTGTCTCTGTTACCTATCACTACCATTCTTTCTAAGCTAAGATACTTGATTGTTTTTTGTCATTGATTGTAGGATGCAAACCCTGGAGCTTTAAAGCACTACTGCTCTGTGATCTTAATATTTAGAGCTCCACGTTCACTGTCTGATCTAAAATGGGAGGGCAGTACTTGCTTCATAGACCACTGTGAAACATAATAGGATATTGGATATGCCACACCCACCACCAAGCCTGCTAAACAACATCTGCAACACCATGTTAGGGAACACGGTGATGGGGCAAACAGCTCAGTAGGCAAGGAGCTCCTTGTGCATGTTTGAAGACCTGCTTACACACAGTAGCTAGTACCTGCAAGATGGGAGATGAGGTCGGAGGTGGAAGCAGGAGAATCCTAGAAGTTCATGGGCCAGCTAGCTTGGTGTACACAGCGGCAAACAAGAGACCCTGCTTCAAAAAAAAAAAAAAAAAAAAAGTAGAAGACAGGGACTGATACTTGAGGTTGTCCTCTGACCTTCACATGCATGCCGAGGCTCTTATGTGCCTAATGCACACACACACACATACACACACATGTAGACAGATCATAAACCCAAAAAAGAATGCGTGCATTTTTGGCTTTGGGGTGATGGTCAGTGAACAGCATCCCTCCTTTCAAGATAAAATCTTTACCCCAAAGAAAAGAAAATCTAGGTAGGCACTTTTTGGAAATGCATGGTGTAAGAGCCACATTGCCCTTACACTAAGAACCTATAATAAGCTGTATACTCTGAACCACTGATGTCCCATCGGGCCTTAGAAGGCTCTCTCTCCATTTAAATAGAGTCTATCAAGAACAAATTTAGCAGGTGCTACTGACAGGGACCCATTAAAAGTTCTGAAACTCCCCAACTTTCAGGAAACCTGTTTAACTTCATTTAACACAACATTTTCTAATTTTAGTCCAGAGAAAGGAACCTTTTTTTTTCCTGACAAGATTTTTAGTGCCCTGTGGGACATTTGGTATGGCTAAGGGCACAGTCGTGGAGCTGTTGAACTGTGCACTCTCTAAGCCTTCAGAGACATTTTGACCTTGGTGCTCGGTGTGGTCCCAGCCTTCAGAATACGGGGTTGAATGCGTGGCTCAGTGTATGTACACCAGCTTCTGAATGCTTCTTGCCCAAAAAGGGACTTCCGGTGGGAGCAGTTTATTCTCGTTAGTACCGCAAACAAGAACTACAGCACAAGACGTTCGCCTATAAACGTCTGCTCCTAAGTATGTCTGACCAGCCAAACCTGAGTGGTCTTTCTGGAGACGGCCTAACATCTCCTGCTAGCAGCTTTCAAAGGCAGAGGCTGCCTTTTGCTCATTTCCTCATTGGCCAAACCTGAGCCCTGGAAAGGTGACAAGGAACCTGGGAAGGTGCTGCCAGCTAGGCACTACTGAGACCTTGTGCCCCAAGGTTGCGCAGAAGAACCTGAGTGCGGGGCTCCCTTCTTCATGGTGGATTTCATCACTGCCTGGGTTCACCTTGTGCTTTCACCCCCACAGCCCCTGAACTTCCGACCTCCTTCCCTTTTAGA